>NC_090440.1:617062489-617383045 GCF_031143425.1 Pleurodeles waltl
TCCTCCCTGAACCCCAAATACTATTCTTCCTGCAGGCGCTGGGTCTCCTGAAACTTGACCAGGACCGTCGCTATCGTCTCCTGGGAGTGGTGGTATGCTCCCATGATGGAGGAGAGGGCCTCATGGAGAGTGGGTTCCCTTGGTCTGTCCGCCCCCTGTCGCACAGCAACCCTCCCAGTTCCCCTGTGTTCTTGTGCCTCCGTCCCCTGCACCGTGTGCCCACTACCACTGCCCCCAGGTCCCTGTTGTTGTTGGAGTGGTGGGTTATCCTGGGTTCCCTGTAGTGGTGGACACACAGCTGATTGACCTGTCCTGGATACGGAGGTTTGGGCCCGCTGGGTGGGTGCTGTGCTGGTGTTACCAGAGGGTGGAAGGTCAGTGTTGGGCTGTGCCTGTGCAAGGGGAACCGACTGTCCCGAGGTCCACGATGGTCCGGGCTGGTCATCAGGCTCCAGTAGGGCAGAGCTGCTGTCATCACTGTGGGCCTCTTCTGTGGGTGGAGTGGAGATGTCTGGACCCTCCGGTGTGGTGACGGTCCTTCGTGATCCTACAGGGGCATAAGAGTATGATTATTGCATGTGTGTGTGTCATGGTGTGCAATGGGTGGGTGTTTGTGTACCCCAGTGCTAGCATTCCTGTGTGGGGGCTTGTGTGATGATGGTTAGGGGGTTGTTCTGGGTATGTGCAGTGAGCATGCTTTGGTGAGGGGTGACCATGCTTAGTTGTGTCATGCAGGGCTTGGTGTTGGGATGAGTGGTTTGTGTTTTTAGTACATTGTTGAGGATTTGGGGTGATAGGGGAGGGGGTGAGGGTGGGGGTGTGTGATAGCATGCAGGTAGGGTGGGGGATCTGATAGTTAAGATTTGACTTACCAGTGTCCATTCCTCCACGACTCCTCCGAGGCTCTCTGGATGCATGATGGTCAAGACTTGCTCCTCCCATGTTGTTAGTTGTGGGGGAGGAGGTGGAGGTCCGCCACCAGTCCGCTGTACCGCGATGTTGTGCCTGGAGACCGCTGAACGCACCTTCCCCCATAGGTCGTTCCACCTCTTCCTGATGTCCTACTGATTTCTTGGGTGCTGTCCCACTGCGTTGACCCTGTCGACTATTCTGTGCCATAGCTCCATCTTCCTGGCTATGGAGGTGTGCTGCACCTGTGAGCCAAATAGCTGTGGCTCTACCCTTACGATTTCCTCCACCATGACCCTGAGCTCCTCCTCGGAAAAGCGGGGGTGTCTTTGGCGTGCCATGGGGTGGTGTGTGTGATGTGTGAGGTGGTGTATGTGGTGATGAGTGTAGTGATGTGTAGTGGTGTGTGGTGTTTTGTGCGTGGATGGTGTGTGTGTGATGGTGTTGTGTGCCTCTGTGTGGTGGGATTGTCTATTCTGTGCTCTCTCTCTGGCCTTCGTGACTAATTTTTGGTCGTAGGGGTTTGTGGGTGTGTGTTTTATATTGTGTTGGGTGTGTGGGAGTGTTGTTTGTATGTGTATCAGGTGTGTGTATTTGTAATTGTCCAATGTGGCGGTGTTTTGGTGATGTGTGTGTATTTTGAGCGCGGCGGTGTGTACCGCCAATGGAATACCGCGGTTGAAAGACCGCCACGTGGATTCGTGGGTCGTAATAGCATGGGCGTGTTTCTGTTGGCGTGGAGGTGGAGGTTTTGTTTTTGCCAGTTTAACACTGACCTTTGGTGTGGCGGACTTGTGTGGGTGACTGAATTTCGGCAGATTCTGAGATGTGTGTCATAATAGTTGTGGCGGAATTCCGCGGCCGTGTATTGGCGGTCTTCTGCACAGCGGTAAGCGGCTTTTACCGCCAATGTTGTAATGAGGGCCTTAGTCTCTTTTTTGGAGATTTTCTTCACCGGGACGAACCTGCAAGTCAGATGGGGTCGTGGTTGAGGCAAGCCGGCTAGAGTTGCCATGGCAAGTCGGTCCCTCTATGGAGCTTTTTTCAAAAGTTCTCCAAAGTTCTCCAAACTTCTGGATCTTCTTCCAGATGTTCTTTTAAGGTTCCTTTGGGTGTCCACAGTTCACCCCAAGGTTCCAGAAACTCTGAGATGCTTCTTGGGGGTGTGGACTACAACTCCCAGAATGCACCTGACGCAAACTCCTTTTTGGCCACTGGGCAGTGGTCAGCTGGTTGGTTTCTTCAGTAGTTGATGCAGGGGACTCTGGTTAGCAATTTTTTACCTGTAGCAAACAGGGGGTTCCTCCTTGAACCAGTTGAAGCCAGGCAAAGTCCTTCTTGTGGTGAAGCCCAAGTGTGCAGCTGGTGCAGTCATTCAGAGTGCAGGGTCCAGGTGCAGGCCAGGGGTCCAGCAGGGCAGTCCTTCTTCTTCTGCAGTTCTCCCTGTTAGGGATCTGGTAGGGAACTGAGGTGTGGGTGCAGGTCTGCCAGTTTTATCCTTGCCATTGGGTGAAAAACAGGGGGGTCATGGTTCTCCAATCAGGTACAGGGTCCTTCCCCTTGTGATGACCCCTTCCTGGGAAGTGTGGCAAAAATCAGTCCCAGGGCGCAACGTTCCTCAAAAATCCATCATGGCTGAAAGTGATTTTTGGAGGTTACATCCAGTTGAGCCCACCCACTGGTGTGGCTAAAAATCCTAAACACACCCCTCTCCTGCCCCCTCCTAATGTAATCAAGCGGGCACCTAATTGTCCTGCTTCACCATCTGCTGAGAGGAGATCTCCTCCCCCAGGCACATCTCCATGTGTGGAGCCAGGCCACTTCACACCTCATCAAGGCGGCCTGCCCAGGCTGCCAGAGTCTGGCCAATCAGACCACCGCAGCAAAAACACTGCAGGGCTGAAGTTGGCAACTTTTCAGGTAAAGTTTAAAACTCTTTACCTGAACAAGTTATATTAAATCCAACAACTGGAAGTTGTGGGATTTACTATAACAATTAATTTGATACCAAACGTCTGGTATTTGTTACTTAAGGGGACTTTTAAAATTTAAATAAAGTCTCCCCATTCTAGCCTATGGAGGCCATTCACTACAATGAGGGAAAAACGAATTTGGCTGTTTTACCTCACCAGGGCTTATAAAACTATTTTTATAAGGTCTCTGCTTATAGTTACATGGCACCCAGCCCTAGGGGCACATAGGGCACACCTTAGGGGTGACTTATATGTAACAATAAGGTAGTTTAGGACTGTGGAACTACTTTTAATTCCAAAGTCGAATTTGCATGTAACTTTAATTTAAAAGCAGCCAGCAAGGCAGGCCTGCCTTTAAAATGACACTGGGCACCTCAGCACTGCACCCATGGGTGCACTACCTATGTTGGGGTCCCTAAACCTACATGCCCTACCATATACTAGGGACATATAGGTAGGCTGACTTAGCCAATAATAATTAGCCTAATTTGCATACTGAGTTTACACAGAGCACAGGCCCTGTGACTGGTTAGCAACACCCAGGGCACCATAAGAGTCAGGAAAACACAAGCAAAAAGTGGAAAATGGGGGCAAAAAGTTAGGGGACCTCTGCAATCAGCCCTGTTCTCTCACACCAGGTAATAGGATACAGTCATAAAATTACAAATATGTACCAAATTATAGTTGGCATTACAATATGCAACTCCTAAGTGGACCCCCACACTGGGATCCTCACAGTGCAATTATCCAACCCAATGATTTGCCAGAGAGAGTAACAACAGCAAAGCTATTGCCTACAGCACCAATCTGTGAAATCCCATGTAACGAAATTCTTGTGTAACAGCTTTACCACAGAGTAATAACAACCCACACTTATAGGCCAATTGACTTTAATAAATGCTTTTCATCATATATAAGCCAGGCTAGCTGCCTTTCTTGTACCTTATTGTAATAACTGATCACCCTTATGCAATATGCAAATAACGTTGTTGGATAGTCACTGTAACCAATTCAAGCCTAATGTGTTGAGCATAAGCTTTCTAACCAGGCATAAAGTGTAATCCAAGCATTCCATTTCTGTAAAAGCAATGGTACAAAGTCCAGAGCAGTCACTGACGATGATTGGCGTCTGTCAGATATAGGTGATGCACCTCAAAGATACCTTGAGGCAAGTACTTTCCTCCTTAGTATCTGAAGAACTCAGAGAAAAATATGCCACATAATTGCCTAAATGGATTCAGAGATTCAAAAGGTAAAAAATCGATAAAATGTAATTGTTTTAATGAAAGGTAGCTGGTCTACAGTACAAGCTTCCTCTGGTCCATGCACAACACACAATGGCCCATTAAAGTGCAGGAATTCACACTAAAGGGGAACTGTGCAGCAGGCTTCACCGCAAAGACAGCAGTGCATACCCTTAAGTTAGCTGCTGTAATTTGATTGCAAGCTAAGATAGATGCCTTCATTATGGTGGCAATACGAGCAACAGTGAAAGGTGAAAAGCCTCCTGAGACTTTCCCTTATAAATATTATTATAACCTCACCAATTTCCTATGGCTTTTATACCTGGGTCAGGCATAGGCATATATCTAATGAGCAGGTTAGATTACATTTAGCCAGGACAGATCATGAAGGGGTAGCTTTGGCTCATGCTGGTATCAGTGCTTTTGTTTCAATTTTACAGCAATGATACTGGTGGTCATATTTACCGACGAATGCAAACATATATGCACAACAATGTATAGTTTATTAAGAAAAAACATTAAACTTTAATAGCGACTACTCCACTGAAGATATCCGACAAACTATTCAGTGTAATTTTCCTCAACCACATCAGGCCGCTCCCACTTATCAATCAAGATAAATACATATTGGTTGTAGTCAATTCCTGCTCTAGATTCCTTTGGATTTGAACACAAAAATGTGCCACTGCTCTAGGAGTTACAAATGCCTAGAAGCAATGGGAGCAGTTCATTTGTTTCATTCGAAGAATGGTCCTGTGTTCATTATGTTATGTCTGCTCTAGGTCTAGGAGTTTGGCTGCTATATTCAAACCCTTTCCATCCAAAATCAAATGATTTAATAGAGTGGGCCAATGGTATGCTTAAACAATGGTGTGATATGACCAAAGAACTGAAATCCTTGCACATTACCATTTTTTTGCCTACAGCCAGACAGATTTGAAAGGCAACTAAAAGTTCTTGAAACTGTAATGATGAATATACCTAACAGGGGTAAGGAACCCTGGAATCTACTGAAAAGGGGCACGGAAATGGAAGACAGGAGTATGAGTGACACAGAACATGCCTGTAGGGAGCCTGAGAAACAGCGGATATAGAGATAGACAATAAGACAGGTTTCATGTCTACCATCTTTCATCAACTTCCCAACCCAGAGTGTAACCTACCACTAGAGACGCAGAGGGCCCATTGTCTTTGCCTATTGCAAAATGCCTAAAATGTCTTGCCAAGTATCCTTCCTGGATGAATATCAATGTTGTGCGGCTATGGTACTCTATTTTGGAGGAGATCTGCTTGCTGAGTTAAGTGAGAACTGCACTCTGTTTCAAGTTCCTCAAGTGAGAGCTGCATTTTGGTGCATGGGCTGCTAAGAAATAGCCACCCTCAACATTCTATTGGAAGAATCTCCTATTCTACCTGTCATCATGTAGGAAACAATTCAACCGATCCAAGTGCATCAGGTGTTCTGCAGTGTAATGCAGCTACCCATTCTCAAAGTTGCTACAAATGGTTGGGCATCTGTGCTGTGCAAACAAGTGCTGACACAACCGGTGACACTCTACATACACAGTGCTTCACCAACTGCAACTACGCCTTCAACTCTACCTTTGACACCTTATTCACCTTTGGCCTCAACATTTTTATTCTTTGATCGGGTCATCACTTCATCATCATCAACAGCTAGCAAGAACCTGTATCCTTCCAGTGAATTTTAATATTTTTGATTACTTTTAACATAAGGAGATCGTGGAAACATCATCAGCTTCATCTGTGACTGCCCTCTTCAATGCTGTAGGTTTGAAAGTTTCCAACAGGAAAAAGACAGTCAGAAGCTAAACTGGTGCTGTTTATCTGTACAGCTGTCTTTAGTTTAGCCAGCTGTTGGTGTTGATTTTTTTTTTACCAAGCCATATAGTTGAATTATGCACAAGGCAGTATTGCCTAGCTTTCTTCATTTGTCAATGCAAATAAACACATACCTATATATAAACATGAGGCGCATACGTTTTGACCAGTCCGCAAAAAGTCCAGCTAAGTAAGGCGCAGGTTATCTCTATAAAATTCCATAAACACATGATCAAAGTATGTAAATCATCTATGACCCACATTAATGGGTACAGAATATATTAGGCCCAAGTGGACAAGACACAGAATCCAGCTGTATAATTATATCTATATAACTGACAACTAATGTTGAAATGTGAGTTTTGCGTAGTAGTCAAAACTTGAATGGATTGTTATATGTCCATTTGACTGATAATCATTTGTAGGCCTGCAAGGATCAACATCAGAGGCCTAGTATGATTTTTTATTGAGCAATATATTACCAAAATGAGTTGTACATATTTTTACTGAATTCACAGCACGCGCGTCGTCAACCACTGGCTTTAGAAGCTACAAGAGGAGAGGCGTTCCTGGTGGGCCTCTCCTGCAACTCGGCAAACAAAGGCTCATAATTAACATGAAATGGTGGGAGGGTGGATGGGTGGAAAGAATGCATTGTTGTATGGCCATTTGACTGATAATCTGGCGTACTCTTGCAAGGATCAACATTAAAGGTATTAGAGGCATAGTATGACTTTTCTATTGAGCAATCTATTACCAAAACGAGTTGTACTTATTTTGACTGTGTTCACAGCAGGGGCATCGTCAACACCCGCTTTAGCAGCTGCGGCATGGGTGGGGTTCTTGATGGACCTCTTCTGCAACTCGGCAGACAAAGGCTCATAATTAACTTTAAATGGTAGAGGGTGGATGGGAAGGCGGATGGATGAATTTGGAATGGTGGATAGATGGGTGTCTGAAAAGGTGGATGGATGATGAGAGAATGAATGAGTGCGTGACAGGATGGATGATGATGAAAGGGCAAATGGATGGATGAGTGGCTCGATGGAGTAAAATGCTGGGTGGATGGACAGGTTGAAAGGGTGAATGGATGGATGAGTGAAAGGATGAAGAGATGAGTAATAGGATAGATGTAGAGATGGATGACTGAAAGAAAGAATGGATGAGTGAAAGGAAGTGTAGATGTATGGGTGGATGAAAGGTGGACAGGTGGATGAGTCAAATGGTGAATGAATGGACGGATGAGTGAAATGGTGAATGTATGGATAATTGAGTAAAAGGTGGATGGATGAGTGAAAGTATGGATGTAAGGATGATGAGTGAAAGACTGGATGAAAGGGTGAAAGAGAGGGTAAAGGGGGACAGGATGAAATGCGGGTGGATGGATGGGTGAAAGGATGAATACGTGGATAAGTGAGCGAAAGGATGGATGCATGAAAGGGTAGATTAATGGATGGATAGATGATGTGTGAGTGAGAGAGGATTGATGGCTGAGTACAAGGATAGATGGATAGATGCATGGATGAATGAGTAAAAGAATAGATGCATGGATGAATGAGTAAAAGAATAGATGTAAGGATGGATGAGTGAAAGGGAGAATGAATGGATGGATAAGTGAAAAGGTGACTGGATGGATGAGTGAAAGGGTGGAGGGATATAGGATGAGAGAAAGGATGGATGGAAGAGTTAGTGAAAGGATGGAAGGATGAGTGAAAGGGTAAACCCATGGATTGATGGGCAGATGGAGTGAAAGGGTGGATGAATGGACCGAGTGAAAGCGTGGATCTATGACAGAATGAAAGGATGGGTGAATGGGTAAGTGAATGGGAGGGTAGATTGGACTGGATGAAATGGTGGACAGTTGGATGAGTGATATGAGAATGGATGGGTGAGTGAAAGAATGGATGGATGTGCGAAAGGGTAGATGAATGGATTGATAGATGATGTGTGAGTGAAATGGTGGATGGATGGCTGAATGAAAAGGTGGATGGATAGATGCATAGATGAATAAGTGAAAGGATGGATGGAGTGAAAGGAGGGATGGTTCTCAAGCCAAAAGCAAGGCTATGATTGGCTGAGCTCAACTTGAGGGAAAAGTTGTGTTTTTGTCACCATTTTGTTTCTCGGTCGGCCAAGGCGGTAAAAAGGAAATTAAAAATCACATAAGGGGTCAGGATACACATACCCGGACCCCATAGGATAAATGGAGGGGTCTTTGAGAGACCCCTCATAAGCAAGAAATAGCCCTGAATTTTTTTTTATTTGTGGATCCACTGTGGTGCTCTACGTGACCCCTAGGTGTAACTTCACAATGGATCCAAGGCGTAATAAAAAATAATAAAAAAACACCCACCTAAACAGAAAAACCCCATGGTGCAGGACCACAGGCACAGTGTGGAGTTGGGCGCATGCGTGGCAAACTAATTAAATATTACTTTATGTTAAAACCACTGAAATTCACAGTAAAAATTAGAGAAATTCAGCAGTTGTAGTATACTTATCAGAAGAAACTATAACTTATGCCGCAAAGTAACTTTAAGCTACAAGCTATAGTTTCATAACACAGCTATAACTGTAACTGCTGAATTTCTATGGCTTTGTGTGTGTAAAATGTGAACCCAACTATAAGATCCCTGTAACCTTTGTTTCTGTTAATATATACATAGACATAATATATATGTATGTGTGTGTATATATATATATATAAACACACATATATAAATATATATATAAAAAGAGAGAGAAATAAAGAGAGAGAGAGAGCAAGAGACAACACGATATAGAGGAATACATAGATGTATATTACTCAGTGGGTCACTGGGTAGTTATAGTTACAACAGCTTTTCCATAAGATATGTGTTTTTTCTGTTGCTAATAACTTTGGCACCGTTGAACAAAGCTCCACAAAACTTTTTTACAAAGTGGGTATTTGACTAGTTTGTATGTGGGAAGTGTCGGGGTGAATTGTCAAGTGGGGGCCGAGAAAAAAAAGGGGGATGGATCACAAAATCCCAGTGCATTTTTTATAGACTAACTTAAGAAGCCCTACCGCAAAAACTGCTGAACGGATTTACACCAAATTCTGCAGGAAACTAGATCTTGGTATGCAGATTGTGCTTTTTGTGATTTCGCGTAAATCCATTCAGTAGTTTTTGAGAAATTAAGGTTACAAAATTATTGTATATCTGGACGGTTAAATCTGAGAGAGGCTCAAGAGAGTCTCAAGGTGCGCCAATTTAACATTAGAGTGCTCTGACTGGTCCAGAGATCTTTTTTTCCCCCGTGGGTCATCTCGCGCCTGCAGGAGTCTGACTTTGATTGGCTGCCAGCAATATGAGAAAAACACTGCTGGCAGCCAAGACAAAACTTGAGGACTTATTCCCCATCCTGCAGTGAAATAAGTAATATAATGGGGCATGGTAGGAATACTCTGCCCCCGTACACCCCATGGGGGGAACCAAGAGGAACCTCCTAGCTCCCGGGGCCAAAATATAAATAAAACCAAATTGACAACTTTTGCCTCAATCCCGCGGGACTAGAGCAGGATAAAAAATAACAAAATGGTGCCCTGGGCTGCAGAGTTTAATTAAGGGGAGGGGTGCAGCGCCTCTCTGAACCTTAATTGGCCCCAGAGTCCACATCCCCCAGGGCCAAAATGTATAATAAAAGGGGAGGGGACCTGCAAGGCCTCTTCCCTCACCCTAAAAAGGACCCTCCCATTTTTAACTGAATTTGATCCTGGGGATAGGGTCCCTGGGGTCAATTATGGCACAGGGTGGGGGCTACACATCTCCCTCCCCTTAATATATGTTTTGGCCCTGGGGTATGGGGTCCTGGGGCACAAAGGCCAACCCTAGGCTGTGCATGCGAAGGCTGGGCAAGGACTGGGTTTGGCCACGCCAGGCCCTGGGGCCAACCCACCACTGTGCATGGCCAAAAGCCATGTGCAGCTTAGGTTGGCTGCCTGAAAGGAGGCAGTTTGCCAAAGGGCCATATATATATTTTGGCCCCGGGAATGGGGACTACAGGCCCAAAGGCCAACCCTTTGCCTTACAAGTCAATGTTAGAGTCCTCTCCATTTTCCCCGAAGTCAAGCTCTCTGACTAGGATTTCTATCTCTCTCAGACTCAGCTCTCCCAATGTCCTAGTCTCACCTTCAGATCTATATGTGGTCTCTCCTGTATTCCCAAAGCTTGGTAATCCCAGGGAGGTTCACTCTTTCTCCAGATCTGGACTCATCCAGTTACTTCTCTCCCTCTAGAGCTGAGCTTGACATTGGAGCTGTCACAGAAGTCGGCTCTCCTTGGGACATAGTTTCTTCATCTCAGGAGCAAGGACCTTTGTTATCCAATGCTAACAGACTTGGCCTTTTCCTAAAATCTCCCCCAGACTCTCCCTAAGGTCTTACCATCACCGAAAGAGTACCTTTCTTCTCTTCCTTCTCCACCTCTTCCGGATATGTGTTTTTTCTCTGGAGTTTCTGTCAGATGTGGACTCTCCTTAGAGTTTCTGTTCATACCCTAGAGCTGTTCTATCCCTCAGGGGTCTCTCTTTCAATTCCAGTGCATAAATAGCTCACTTGATATGTTGCTTCCTTTTTGTGATCCCTTCCCTTCACTCACAACTGGGCTCATTCTGGGGACCTCTCCCTCTTTCCCAATGATGGAATCTTACAAGAATTTGCTTCCTCTTACTCACCCAAATACAGGCTTTCACTGGACTCCTCCCCACACACCTTCGTATAAATATAAAAATAGCACTGGATTACTCTAGGTGGTGAAGGTAAGATTTTTTTATGGGCAATACTTCACAGGGGGAATTTACCTGTGCTTTAGTACTGAAATATTTTTTATTTTAATGGGAGTCGAAGTGGGACTCCTGAGACTCAGATTACCAGTGGGGCTTAATGTGAATGTAGCCTATAGTGAATTGGGAATAAAAACTACTGCTAGCGAGAGAAGAGTGTGCCTTAGGAACCCACCTGCCAAAACACTGGAGCCCAGACCGGGGGCTGTGGGTATTGTTTGTGAATGCTGTATTTCATTTATTACTGTTGCTCAATGTACTTTGAGTTGTGAACCTGTGTTCACCCCCTGTGTCTACCTCCTCTCCCCCCAAGAATCACTGGGCTGCTCGACCCGTGCTTCCACTTAGAGTCAAGTGGTGAAGGTGTACTTGGCCCTGTTGCTCATGATCCAAAGGTGGTAGGGCCCTGAGACATCGGAAGTGAAAGGCCTAAACCACCACAGTTGGGCCCAGTAACTCCTGCTTGTCCACTGGCCCTCAGAACGAGATTCTGAAAGATGTTATCTCTCCAAGATGTATTTTATAGGTCCTCACACTTTTCTTGCAGTGCTACAATTCGCAAATCCAGTGCTTAGATCGAGGTATGTAACGTCTGATGGGTAGATTACTTGGAATAAATCCTGCATTCTACTGTTTCCATGTGAAGGTTGATCATTTACAGATCATATATTATTTCAGTCTTTCCCTTCATCAGGTGTTTGTTAGAAATGGGGTCTCTAGTTGGCAGAGGTATAAACCCTTGTCCAAATAGGGACCACAATATTAATCAGAGTAAGTCACACACAATCCAAATTATCGGTGCCCACCCTCTGGTAGCTTGGCACTGAACAGTCAGGCTTAACTTAGAAAGCAATGTGCAAAGTAGTTGTGCAATAAATCATGCAATAACACAGTGGAAAACACCACAAAAATACAAAACACAGGTTTAGAAAAATATAGAATATTTATCTGAGTAGATTAAGGTCAAAGCGCTCAAGATTTGATAAATACAAGTTGAAATAGCACTTTTGTAATGATAAGATGAGTTTTAAGTTCTTAAAAGCAATATTTGTCTCTTGCAAGCACAAAGTACCTGGTTTGCGTCAAAATTAGACGCACAAATACCGCAGAGGAGGAGATGCATTGAAAAAAGTAGGTGTGAGTCAGATTTCCGGGTGCACACAGACAATGCGGTGATTCTTTTCCACGCGGCAAGGGCTTTGCATCGAATTTTGGCACGCAGGTTTGAATACTCTTTGCGATACTGGGTCTTTTGCCGCCCAGGGACAATGCATGGAAATCCTGGGTGTCCAGAATGAAGTCCCAGTTGCTGCTCCGATCCGGCGGGTGATGCGTCAGAGTTTCTGTCGCACATCAGGTGCTGCGTTGATTCCCGTCGCATGGAGTCGGGCTGCGTCGTTCCGGCTCGGCGATGCCTCGATCTAGTGGGCTGTGCGTCGAAGTTCCGGTCGCAACGCTGGCGCTGCGTCAATCTCCACTCGGGGAGCCGGACTGCGTCATTTTAGTTCGCCGATGCAGGGATTCTTTCCCTACTAAGCAGGCTGTATGTCGTTTCCGGCAGGCTGTGCGTCGATGTTTCGCCGCACAAGGAGTTCTTTGCAGAGATTTAGGCCCTCATTACAACATTGGCGGTAAATGCCGGCAGAAGACCGCAAACACACCGCTGCGGCCGCAGAAATCCGCTACAGCTATTACGACCCACAGGCCGGAATCCGCCAAAATCCAGACACACTACACAAGTCCGCTGTGAGAAAACAGGGCTGATTGCAGAGGCCCCATAACTTTTTGCCCCCATTTTCCACTTTTTGCTGGTGTTTTCCTGACTTTAAAGGTGCCCTGGGTACTGCTAACCAGTCCCAGGGCCTGTGCTCTGTGTAAAATGGATATGCAAATTAGGCTAATTATAATTGGCTAAGTTAACCTACCTATAAGTCCCTAGTATATGGTAGGGCATGTAGGTTTAGGGACCACAGCATAGGTGGTGCACACCTAGGTGCACTGCTGAGGTGCCCAGTGTCATTTGAAAAGCAAGCCTGCCTTGCTGGTTGCTTTTAAATTAAAGTTATATGCAAATTCGACTTTGGAATTAAAGGTACTTCCAAAGTCTTAAACTACCTTATTTTTACATATAAGTCACCCCTAAGGTGTGCCCTATGTGCCCCTAGGGCTGGGTGCCATGTAACTATAAGCAGGGACTTTATAAAAATAGATTTATAAGCCCTGGTGAGGTAAAAACAGCCAAATTAGTTTTTCCCTCATTGAAGTAAATGGTCTTCATAGGCTAGAATGGGCAGACTTTATTTTAAATTTTAAAGTCTCCTTAAATGTTACATACCAAGAATTTGGTATCAAATTGATTGTTGTAATAAATCCCACAACTTCCAGTTGTTGGATTTAATATAACTTGTCCAGGTAAAAAGTTTAGACTTTTCCTAAAAAGTTGCCAATTTCAGCTCTGCATTGTTTTTGCTGCTGTGCTCTGATTGGCCAGCCTGCAGCAGCTTCTGCCAGGCTGCCTTGATGAGGTGTGAAGTGGCCAGGCTTCACACAAAGGAATGTGCTTGGGGGAGAGAATCTCCCCTCAGCAGATGGTGAGGCAGGAAGGAGGAGGGCTGCCAAACTGGTCTTCAAAGGCAGAGAAGGACATTTGGAGCACCCAGCAACACCCCCACATCCTGCAACCCCAGACAATTAGGTGCCCCCTTGATTAGATTAGGAGAGGGCAGGAGAGGGGTGTGTTTATGATTTTTAGCCACACCAGTGGGTGGGTTCAGCCAGATGTAACCTCCAAAAATCAGATTCATCCATGTTGGATTTTTAGAGACTGTTGCCTTCTGGGATGGATTTTTGCCACACTTCCCAGGAAGTGGTCATCACAGGGGGACGACCCTGTCCCTGATTGGAGAACCAGGGCCCCCCTGCTTTTCACCCAGGAGCAAGGATAAAACTGGCAGACCTGCCCCCACACCTGAGATCCCCACCAAATTTCAAGAAGAAAGAACTTAAGGAGAAGAAGGACTGCCCTGCTGGACCCCTGGCCTGCACCTGGAACCTGCACTCAGAAGGACTGCACCAGCTGCACACTTGGGCTTCACCACAAGAAGGACTTTGCCTGGCTTCAACTGGTTCAAGGAGGGACTCCCTGTTTGCTACAGGTGAAAAATTGCTAACCAGAGTCCCCTGCACCAACTCCTGAAGAAAGCGACCAGCTGACCACTGTCCAGTGGCCAAAAAGGAGTTTGCGCCAGGTGCATTCTGGGAGTTGAAGTCCGCACCCCCCAAGGACCATCACAGAACTTCTGGACCCTTGGGGTGAGCTGTGGACCCCAAAAGAACCTTAAAAGAACATCTGGGTGAAGCCCCAGAAGTTTGGAAAAGATTTGAGAATTTTTGGAAAAAAGCTCCAGAGAGGGACCGACCCGCCGCGGAAATTCTAGCCGGCTTGCCTCAACCGCGACCCGGCCTGACTTCGTGGTTCGTCCCGGTAAAGAAAAACATCCAAAAAAGAGACTAAGGCCCTCATTCTGACCTTGGCGGGCGGCGGAGGCCGCCCGCCAAAGTCCCGCCGTCAGGTTACCGTTCCGCGGTCGAAAGACCGCGGCGGTAATTCTGACTTTCCCGCTGGGCTGGCGGGCGGTCTCCTTCAGACCGCCAGCCAGCCCAGCGGGAAAGAGGCTTCCACGATGAAGCCGGCTCGGAATCGAGCCGGCGGAGTGGAAGCTGTGCGACGGGTGCAGTTGCACCCGTCGCGTATTTCACTGTCTGCGCAGCAGACAGTGAAATACATTTAGGGGCCCTCTTACGGGGGCCCCTGCAATGCCCATGCCAGTGGCATGGGCACTGCAGGGGCCCCCAGGGGCCCCGCGACCCCCCCTACCGCCATCCGGATCTCGGCGGTCCGACCGCCGGGATCTGGATGGCGGTAGGGGGGGTCAGAATCCCCGCGGCGGTGCAGCAAGCTGCGCCGCCGCAGAGGATTCAATGGGGCCGCGGTACACTGGCGGGACCCCGCCAGTGGTGCCGGTCCGACCGCGGCTTTACCGCCGCGGTCGGAATCCCCATTGAAGCACCGCCGGCTTGTCGGCGGTGCTCCCGCGGTCCTCCGCCCTGGCGGTCAAAGACCGCCAGGGTCAGAATGAGGGCCTAAGTCCGAAGGTAAAAAGTTGACCGGGACCTCCCAGCCATCGTATCCGAGAAGGGCTCCATGGACGTCGGATCAAGATCCAGGTTTACCCCGGTCGAAGGATTTTCATCTCGAAAAAACGACTAAGTCCGAAGGTAAAAGTCTCCACCGAGGAAACCCACATCGCGTATCCGGACAAGGGCTCCAGGAGGTCGGATTCAACTGGCAGGTTCGTCCCGGTGAAGAAAAACTTCAAAATAAAGACTAAGTCAGAAGGTAACTTTTTAACCGAGGCCTCCCGCGACCTGTAGCCGAGCAGGGCTCCATCGCGGTCGGCCTGAAAGTTTGACTTTGCCCCGGTCGAGGTGCAACCAGATGACCCGATTGGCGCTTTTTGTTTCTAAGCGCTAGAAAAGTAATAATTCTTTAAAAATTCATATCTCCGGTTCCCCTGAACCGATTGTAATCGTTTTTGTGTCATTTTAAAGATAAAAATATAAACTATTTTTATAAATTGGTTTTGGATTTTTAAACTGTTTCCTGTGTTTTATTTAATTACTGTTTTGTGATATTTGAATGCTTTACACTTTGTCTCCTAAGTTAAGCCTTGACGCTCGTTGCCAAGCTACCAAGGGTTGAGCTGGGATTAATTTACTGAGACCTAACTGTACCTAGGAGGAGGTTAGTGGCTTGTTGCTAGGTGTAGGTACCTACCTGCCCTACCAATAACCCATTTTCCAACATAATTGGAAGCAGCGATGGGATCCTGTACTTGTGTTCAAAATAACGTTACAGTTTTAGGTAAAACAAATTAAAAATCCTTTAAATTGTCCTAGTGCAAAAATTGTTTTTAATTTTTAATTTGGATTAATTTCAATTATTGAATTTTTGTAATTTTTCTAAATTCTTGTTTCCAATTTTTGCAAAAAGTTTTTGTTGACACAAAACTAGGGAACCATGGAGCTTGATCTGGCTAGCCTACCCACACTGAAAGTAGTCCAGCTTAGGGGGTTGTGTATTGAAAGAGGGTTGCCTGCAACCACTGATCTCAGGAAGCAAATCCTGATCACATCCCTGACAGCATGGGCTGAGGCCCAAGAGGTAGAGTCAGAAGAAGCTCCAGAGGAGGGAGAAAGAAGGGAGGATGCCAGCTCTAACCACTCAGGGGAGGGAAGGCATCTGAGCCCAAGTGAGGATGAGGAAGAACGGTCCTCAGTAAATACAGTCACTAGGGGCAGATCCAAAGCTAGTGGTGGGAAGGGGGTCCTTTCAGGAGGAGAGAACCCATCCATCAGAGAAAGAGAGCTGGAGGCCCAGCTAGCATACATAGCTTTGGAAGCAGAGAAGCTCGCCCTAGAAAAGAAAAAGTGGGCATACAAAGAGAAAAGAGATGGAGGCAGCGATAAAGAAGCTGAGGTGTCCATGGGTGGGGGAGTTTGCCCCAGGTTACCCAAGGGGGTAGTTCCTGCTTATGTAGAGGGGGATGACATAGATAAGTGGCTGGGGGCCTTTGAGAGGGCACTCCAAATGAGAAGGGTTAGGCCTCAATACTGGGGTTCCCTTTTGTGGGAGTTGGTCCCCAACTCAGGGAGGGATAGGCTTCTGACCTTAAGGGGGGAGGAGGCAGATTCATACCCTAGTATGAAGAGGTGCTTAGCCAAGAAGTTTGGTCTGACCCCAGAGCAATATAGAATGAAGTTCAGGGACACCCAGAAGGTCAGTACCCAGTCTTGGGTTGACTTTGTGAACATTTCACTAAAGGCACTAGAGGGCTGGATTATTGGTAACAAAGTAGATACTTATGAGGGATTATACAATCTGATCATGAGAGAGCACATCTTGACCAATTGTACCCAAGAAAGGTTACGCCAGCATCTAGTGGACTCTCAGCAGACCAACCCTAGAGAGCTAGGGGAGGCAGCTGATGAGTGGTTGAGAACCAGGGTGGTTGTCAAGTCCCAGGGGGGAGACTCCAAGAAGGGGGGGACAGGTCCCCAAAAACCTAAGGAGGGAGGTGGTAAGCCCACCACAGAGACTCCCTCTGTACCCCAGAACCCTAAGAAGGATGAGAGTAAATCCCACTCTGACCAGCAGAGACAGTTAGACCCAGGGTTAAAAAAGTTCTTGGACAGTAGGGCTTGCTTTGACTGTCAGCAGACAGGTCACTTCAGAGGAGATGCAGCCTGTCCAAAGAAGGTGGTTAGCACTGGGCTGTCCAGTGTAGCCATAGAGGAGGATTCCTCAGATGATGAAGTCCTCCTAGCATTGAGCTGGGAGACAGGACCAGATGGTAAGCTGGTGATCCCTGAGGGTGGGAGTAGGCACTTCCACCACATTCAAGTGAATGGGATCCCTACCACTGGCCTGAGAGACACCTGTGCCAGTCACACTATAGTGAGTGACCGGTTAGTGACCCCAGACATGTATGTCCCAGGAAAGACAAAGAAAGTCAGGATAGCCACAGGGGAGGTCACCTCCAAACCTGTAGCCATAGTGCCCCTAGAGAGGGAGGGTATCCTTGACTGGATTATGGTGGTAGTCAGTGCTGACCTTCCCCTAGATTGTATCCTGGGCAATGACCTCCCAGAGGTGAGTCTGGTCACAGATGGGGTGGTCGCCCAGGGCTGCCCCCCAACCCAAAGTCCTGGGGAGTCAGTCCCTACAGTTAGGAGACAGGGGTCCCCAAGAAAAGGAAAGAAGAAAAGGAAGGGTAGGCCACTCTTAAAGAGAGTTCCAGGGAGCCAAGGGCCTCCTGCCCCAGTAAGGGGGGAGCCCAGAGTTGGCACTGGTGAGGCCTCACCTGACCCCAAGGAAGTCCTGAGTAGTCAGGCAGTTGTCCAGATGCAAGGTGTTGCCCCTGCACTGACAGAAGGGAGAGTGGAAGGAGGGTGTCTGCCACAGGAGGTGGTAGCCCCCCACTCTAGACAACAAGAGGGGTGCCAGGACCCCAAAGTTGCCCCTAAAGCAGCTCAGCCACCTGTCAGTGGAGAGCTTAGGGTGTGGTTCTGGGTACTGACAGCTGTCAGTAGCCTCTGCTGGGTGCTAGCCTTCCTGGCAGCACTGTACTTGGCCTGGGAGGCAGACCCCAAAGCCAATAGCAAAGTAGGCCCCCTGACCCTATTGGTCATGGTGGGGTTGCTCAAGTGTTGGGTGACCTCTTTGGGTAAGCTAGGTGTTGCCCTAGCAAAGTTTGGAGTAGGGGAGGTGGGCACCTCACTACCCAAGTTGGCAGAGAGAAAGGAGGAAGACCCCCCTAGAGGAAAGTTTCAGTTTGAGTTGGGTCCTTTTACTGTTGGGATGGCTTCACTACCCAGTGGGAGTGACCCTGACAGGAGGATGTAAGGCAGAGTAGGCCCTGCAAAGGGACAGCCAGTTTTCTTCACTGTCTTCCTCGCCTAACAAGCCAGGAAGACTCTCCCAGGGTTGGGCTGAGTCTCCTGGGCGTGTGGGCTGGGGGGGGGGGGGGTTGTGTGAGAAAACAGGGCTGATTGCAGAGGCCCCATAACTTTTTGCCCCCATTTTCCACTTTTTGCTGGTGTTTTCCTGACTTTAAAGGTGCCCTGGGTACTGCTAACCAGTCCCAGGGCCTGTGCTCTGTGTAAAATGGATATGCAAATTAGGCTAATTATAATTGGCTAAGTTAACCTACCTATAAGTCCCTAGTATATGGTAGGGCATTTAGGTTTAGGGACCACAGCATAGGTGGTGCACACCTAGGTGCACTGCTGAGGTGCCCAGTGTCATTTGAAAAGCAAGCCTGCCTTGCTGGCTGCTTTTAAATTAAAGTTATATGCAAATTCGACTTTGGAATTAAAGGTACTTCCAAAGTCTTAAACTACCTTATTTTTACATATAAGTCACCCCTAAGGTGTGCCCTATGTGCCCCTAGGGCTGGGTGCCATGTAACTATAAGCAGGGACTTTATAAAAATAGATTTATAAGCCCTGGTGAGGTAAAAACAGCCAAATTTGTTTTTCCCTCATTGAAGTAGATGGCCTTCATAGACTAGAATGGGCAGACTTTATTTTAAATTTTAAAGTCTCCTTAAATGTTACATACCAAGAATTTGGTATCAAATTGATTGTTGTAATAAATCCCACAACTTCCAGTTGTTGGATTTAATATAACTTGTCCAGGTAAAAAGTTTAGACTTTACCTAAAAAGTTGCCAATTTCAGCTCTGCATTGTTTTTGCTGCTGGGCTCTGATTGGCCAGCCTGCAGCAGCTTCTGCCAGGCTGCCTTGATGAGGTGTGAAGTGGCCAGGCTTCACACAAAGGAATGTGCTTGGGGGAGAGAATCTCCCCTCAGCAGATGGTGAGGCAGGAAGGGGGAGGGCTGCCAAACTGGTCTTCAAAGGCAGAGAAGGACATTTGGAGCACCCAGCAACACCCCCACATCCTGCAACCCCAGACAATTAGGTGCCCCCTTGATTAGATTAGGAGAGGGCAGGAGAGGGGTGTGTTTATGATTTTTAGCCACACCAGTGGGTGGGTTCAGCCAGATGTAACCTCCAAAAATCAGATTCATCCATGTTGGATTTTTAGAGACTGTTGCCTTCTGGGATGGATTTTTGCCACACTTCCCAGGAAGTGGTCATCACAGGGGGACGACCCTGTCCCTGATTGGAGAACCAGGGCCCCCCTGCTTTTCACCCAGGAGCAAGGATAAAACTGGCAGACCTGCCCCCACACCTGAGATCCCCACCAAATTTCAAGAAGAAAGAACTTAAGGAGAAGAAGGACTGCCCTGCTGGACCCCTGGCCTGCACCTGGAACCTGCACTCAGAAGGACTGCACCAGCTGCACACTTGGGCTTCACCACAAGAAGGACTTTGCCTGGCTTCAACTGGTTCAAGGAGGGACTAACTGTTTGCTACAGGTGAAAAATTGCTAACCAGAGTCCCCTGCACCAACTCCTGAAGAAAGCGACCAGCTGACCACTGTCCAGTGGCCAAAAAGGAGTTTGCGCCAGGTGCATTCTGGGAGTTGAAGTCCGCACCCCCCAAGGACCATCACAGAACTTCTGGACCCTTGGGGTGAGCTGTGGACCCCAAAAGAACCTTAAAAGAACATCTGGGTGAAGCCCCAGAAGTTTGGAAAAGATTTGAGAATTTTTGGAAAAAAGCTCCAGAGAGGGACCGACCCGCCGCGGAAATTCTAGCCGGCTTGCCTCAACCGCGACCCGGCCTGACTTCGTGGTTCGTCCCGGTAAACAAAAACATCCAAAAAAGAGACTAAGTCCGAAGGTAAAAAGTTGACCGGGACCTCCCAGCCATCGTATACGAGAAGGGCTCCATGGACGTCGGATCAAGATCCAGGTTTACCCCGGTCGAAGGATTTTCATCTCGAAAAAACGACTAAGTCCGAAGGCAAAAGTCTCCACCGAGGAAACCCACATCGCGTATCCGGACAAGGGCTCCAGGAGGTCGGATTCAACTGGCAGGTTCGTCCCGGTGAAGAAAAACTTCAAAATAAAGACTAAGTCAGAAGGTAACTTTTTAACCGAGGCCTCCCGCGACCTGTAGCCGAGCAGGGCTCCATCGCAGTCGGCCTGGAAGTTTGACTTTGCCCCGGTCGAGGTGCAACCAGATGACCCGATTGGCGCTTTTTGTTTCTAAGCGCTAGAAAAGTAATAATTCTTTAAAAATTCAAATCTCCGGTTCCCCTGAACCGATTTTAATCGTTTTTGTGTCATTTTAAAGATAAAAATATAAACTATTTTTATAAATTGGTTTTGGATTTTTAAACTGTTTCCTGTGTTTTATTTAATTACTGTTTTGTGATATTTTAATGCTTTACACTTTGTCTCCTAAGTTAAGCCTTGACGCTCGTTGCCAAGCTACCAAGGGTTGAGCTGGGATTAATTTACTGAGACCTAACTGTACCTAGGTGGAGGTTAGTGGCTTGTTGCTAGGTGTAGGTACCTACCTGCCCTACCAATAACCCATTTTCCAACATCCGCCACACCAAAGGTCAGTGTTAAACTGGCGGAAACAAAACCTCCACCGTCACGCCAACAGGAATACGCCCACACTATCACGACCCACGAATCCAAGCGGCGGTCTTTCCACCGTGGTATTCCATTGGCGGTACACACCGCCGTGCTCAAAATACATACACATATACAAAACACAACCACATTGGACAATTTGAAATACACACACCTGATACACATACACACACCACTCCCACACACCCAATCCAATATAAAACACACACCCACATCACCCACAAACCGTTACTACCAAAAATTCCGAAAGAAGCACAGAGAGAGACACCATCAACAAACTAGCATCCACAGGCACACAACACCATCACTCACACAACATCCACGCACCTCACACAACACACACAAACACATCCCCTCACACATCACAACACACACCACCTCACACATCACCCACACCACACCATGGCACCGCAAAGACACGCCAGGTTCTCTGAGGAGGAGCTTAGGGTCATGGTGGAGCAAATCGTCCGGGTATAGCCACAGCTATTCGCATCACAGTTGCAGCACACCTCCATTGCTAGGAAGATGGAGCTATGGCGCAGAATCGTAGACAGGGTCAATGCAGTGGGACAGCACCCAAGAACACGGGATGACATCAGGAAAGTGGAACGACCTACGGGGGAAGGTGTGTTCCGTGGTCTCAAGACACCAGATTGCAGTTCAGAGGACTGACGGCGGACCCCCACCTCCTCCCTACAACTAACAACATGGGAGGAGCAGGTCTTGGCTATACTGCATCCTGAGGGCCTCGCAGGAGTAGTAGGAGGAATGGACTCCAGTAAGTCAGATCTTAACTACTTCATCCCCCACCCTACCTGCATGCTATGACATACCCCCACCCTCACCCTCACCCCCATCACTCCAACACCTCACATATGTACCACTATCACAAACCACCCATCCCAACACGAAGCCCTGCATGCAACACCAAAGCAGGGACACCCATTACCAAAGGATGTCCACTACAGATACCCACACATATCCCCAAACCAAATATCACACAAGGTCCTACACAAGAATGTAAGCACTGGGGTACAGGGTCACCCACCTAATGCACACGATGGCACACACAGATGCAATATTCATGCCTTTACACCCCTGCAGGACCCCTACCCAACGTCACCGGACAGGAGGTTCCAGACATGTCCACCCCTCCCACAGAAGAGGCCCACAGTGATGACAGCAGCTCTGTCTAACTGGATCTAGATGACCAGCCTGGCCCATCTGGGACCTCGGGACAGTCGGTTCCCCACACACTGGCACATGCCACCACAGAGCCTACCCCCTCACGAAACACCAGCACAGCAACCACCCAGCGGGCCCATACCTCTGTCCCCAGGACAAATCAAGCAGCAGTGTGTCCACCACTACAGGGAACCCAGGCAAACCCACTAACCCAAGAACATCAGGGACCTGGGGGCAGCGGCAGTGGGCACACGGTTCAGGGGACAGAGGAACAGGAAAACCGGGAAACTGGAAGGACTGCTGTGAGACAGGGGGAGGACAGGCCCAGGGAACCCACTCTCCACGAGGCCCTCTCCAACATCATGGGAGCGTACCATCATTCCCAGGAGACGATGCAAACGGTACTGGGCAAGTTTCAGGAGACCCAGCGGCTGCAGGAGGAATAGTATTTGGGGATCAGGGAGGACTTCAAGTCCATTAACACCACCCTGGTCACCATTGTAGGGGTGCTGAAGGACCTTGTGAACACCAGGAGGGACACTGTGGCACAACAAGTGGCCCCTGACACTAGCCTCCCTGATGAACAGCCCACTACCTCCGCCGGAGCTAGTGGACAGGAGGCACCACCACAGTACCACAACACCAGCACCCCACCCCCTGCAGATGGAGAACCACCCCACAAACGGTCCCTGAGATCCAGGACAAAGACAGAGAACAATGCCAGGACCCCGCCAAGAAATGAGACCACCCTGAATGTCATCCTTCTGTCCCACTTCGTCACCCTGTCCATCCATCAACTGCCCTAGCTCCACTTCCTATGCCCCTTTGGACAATGCACCTGTGAGACTAATAATTGGACTCTGCCATGGACATTCCTCCACCATCACCCCTAACCATTTTCCAATCCCCTCCACTAATTTGCACTTAAATAAACACCCTTGAATCACAAAACAATCTGGAGTCAGTCTGTGCTTTCACAAATGTGTATTTGCTATAACTAACGAAAATAGCAATGTCCATTGTATTGTTAACATACCTATGTCACACAGCTCTAGTCCACATAGCAGAGGTCACACAGTGGGACCCACATCTGTGAAATGGAAAAGCAAAGTGACAGGTCAGGGTCCATACACTAGGTGAAAGTGACAGACATGATAGGTCTAACAATTGTATGAGATGTAGGAGGCAGTGATGTATTCTTACCTGTGTCTCACTGGAAGTATTGCTGGATCACGTGGTTTCTGTTGTCGATATCCTCTTCTTCTGCCTCCTCTTCTTCACTGTCCATAGGCTCCACAGCTTCCACAAGTTCTCCTTCTGGACCATCCTCCTGCAGAAAAGGCACCTGTCGTCGCAAAGCCAGATTGTGCAGCATACAGCAGGCCATGATGATCTGGCACACCTTTTTTGGTGAGTAGTAGAGGGAACCACCTGTCATATGGAGGCACCGGAACCTGGCCTTCAGGAGGCCGCAGGTCAGTTTGATCACTCTTCTAGTTCGCCCATGTGCCTCATTGTAGTGTTCCTCTGCCCTTGTCCTGGGATTTCTCACTGGGGTCAGTAGCCATGACAGGTTGGGGTACCCAGAGTCACCTGCAAATGTCGAGAGACAACTGTTAGACACACACTAACCCTTAGGGACAACCCCAGACCCAGACAACTACTCACAGGGTATAGGGTCCTTGTCCTCACCTATTAGCCTCACACGGTGCCTCTGGAGTTGCCCCATCACATTAGGGATGCTGCTATTCCTCAAAATGTAAGCGTCATGTACTGAGCCTGGAAACTTGGCGTTCACATGGGAGATGTACTGGTCGGCCAAACACACCATCTGCACATTCATTGAATGATAGCTCTTCCTGTTTCTGTACACCTGTTCACTCCTGTGGGAGGTACCAATGCCACATGTGTCCCATCAATGGCACCTGTGATGATGGCGATATGTCCCAGGGCATAGAATTCAGCTTTCACTGTGGGCAAATCCTCCACCTGAGGGAAAACGATGTAGCTGCGCATGTGTTTCAGCAGGGCAGACAACACTCTGGACAACACGTTTGAGAACATAGGCTGGGACATCACTGATGCAATGGCCACTGTTGTTTGAAAATACCCACTTGCCAGGAAATGGAGTACTGACAGGACCTCCACTAGAGGGGGGATTCCTGTGGGATGGTGGATAGCTGACATCAGGTCTGGCTCCGACTGGGCACACAGTTCCTGGATTGTGGCACGATCAAGTCTGTAAGTGATAATGATGTGTCTGTGTTCCATTGTCAACAGGTCCACCAGTGGTCTGTACACCAGTGGATGCCGCCATCTCCTCACCTGCCCCAGCGGACGTGCCCTATGGACAAGAACAGCGAGCACAGAGTCAGCCAACACTGAGGTAGTAAAAAAAGAATTTATTGCACACACTTGTCAATTCGCTATGTACCTGTCACTGTGTGTATGCAAGGCCTAGATATGTGTGACGCATTTAAAAATAATGCCATGTGGCCCCCTGAAATGGGGGCTGCCTGACCTGTAATGTGGGACAAGAGGATATGAAGTAACTGTGCTGGCGATGTACACCGTCGCGGTAGGCGGTCGAAGAGCGCGGCGCAATCCTGCATTGGTTAACATTGGGCCCTATGGGTCCGAGGAGCCAATGACGATGCACGCCGGCGGTGACGGTACGCACCGCCACGGACGTGACCGCCATTTTCTCTCTGTTCGCTCACTTGATACCTGACCTTCGACAGGAGAGGACCTACACTGCAAGTGCTGCTGTGGCCTGTGTTTGGATGCGATGATGGCTCATGTGTCTGGGGAAAGGACCCCTGCCTTAACTTAGGAGGAGTTGGAGAAGTTAGTGGATGGGGTCCTCCCCCAGTACATGCTACTCTACGGTCCTCCAGACAAACAGGTGAGTACACTGTGAGCATGCTGTATGGGCAATGCCTGGAGTGGTGTGGATGGAAGATACGGGGGGACTGAGGCCTGCATGAGTGGACGGTGAGTGAATGCGCGTCAGGACAAGGGGGGGAACGTTGGCCAATGACTGTGACGGTCTGGACGGTTAAAGATCATTCTTTTCCCCTGTACTATTCCTCTAGGTGAGCCCACCAGAAGAAAGATATTTGGCGTGCCATCGCCAAGGACGTCCAGACCCTGGGGGTCCACCACAGATGGAGCTCCCACTGCCGGAAAAGATGGGAGGACATTCGCCACTGGAGCAAGAAGACGGAGGAGGCCCCGCTGGGGATGGCCTCCCAACTTGGGAGGGGTGCCCGTCGCACCATGACCCCCCGATGTTCCTGGAGGTGGCGTATCCGGAGTTGGATGGGCGCTTGAGGGCATCACAGCAGCCACAAGGGGGTGAGTACCGTCACATCCATCTGACTCTGAGCGCATTACGAGGTGTCTGGGTGGGGGAAATGGGCAGTGGGTTACCCTAGGCCGGGGTGAGCTTTGTAGGCAAGGACCCTTTGTGAGGCAGGCTATGTGGCACCCCAACCCCACCAGTGGTGAGAGCCATCTACACCTAGTCAGGCTCCTGTGACTTCCATGTGTGCAGCAATCGGGCATAGGCCTTCTACCCCATGTCCCTGTGATTAATTAGGGAACTCTAACTGCATGGCGTAGTGCAGAGGGCTGCTGTGTCTGTGGTGTCCGACAATAGTAGCAGTATTGCATGCATTGAACATGTCTTTCTTCATTCTTCCCCCCCCCCTTTTTGTGGTCTCCCTGTTCTTGCGTGCATTAGCATCATCAGGTGGAGGAGCAGTGCCACTGGAGCAGGAGGGAGCTGCATCCCTCAGGGCCCTGGAGGACGAGACAATGGAGTCTGAAGTCACCAGTGGGATGGAGGGCGAGGGGAGCTCCACGGCGGGGACAGGAGCAGAGACCAGCGACACCGACTCCTCCTCTGATGGGAGCTCCCTTGCTGTGGCGGGCCCCTCTGTGCCCACCGCATCTACAGGTACAGCTGCCACCCCCCCCACCAGCACCGCCCTCCAGCAGCCCCTCAGCGTGTGTCCCGTGGCCGCTCACCCAGGAGGGTGGGCATCTCCTTCGCCCCAGGCACCTCAGGCCTTGCCCCAGTCATTCCTGCTGCCCTCAGTGAGGAGACTATAGACCTTCTGAGATCCCTCACTGTTGGGCAGTCTACCATTGTGAATGCTAGCCAGGGTGTAGAGAGGCATTTGCAACAAACAAATGCATACCTAGAGGGCATTCATTCTGGCCAGGCAGCCCAACAGCGAGCATTTCAGGCTCTGGCCTCAGCACTGATGGCAGCCATTGTCCCTGAGACCAGCCTCCCCCCTCCAACCTCCTGACCCAGACCCAATCCCCAGACCCAATCCCCAGTACCTCAGCCTATCCCAAGCACACCATCAGACCAGCATGCACACAGCTCAACACACAAGGGTGGCTCAGGCAAACATAAGCACCACACATCCCACAGGCACTCACACAAGTACCATACCAAGTCGAAGTGGCAGTGAAACTGCACACAGGCCTTGCAATGGCAGGCCTGAGACATGGTTAAGGGGCTACTTATGTGGGTGGCACAACTAGTGCTGCAGGCCCACTAGTAGCATTCAATCTAAAGGTCCTGGGCACATGTAGTGCACTTTATTAGGGACTTACAAGTACATCAACTATGCCAATTGGGTGTGCACCAATGTTAACATGTTTTAGGGAGAGAGTATATGCACTTTAGCACTGATTAGCAGTGGTAACTTGTGCAGCGTTCTATAGTCAGCAAAAACAGTGTCAAAAAGATGGAGGGAGGCAAGCAAAAAGTTAAGGGGGACCACCCTAAGGCTGGCAGGTCTAACAGTGTTTTATTAACTCCAAAAGACTATCTGCAAAACATTTCTCCAATTTCTCTTGGAGTTCCACAACACAGGATTTTAAAAGTTGTCTTTTGTGAATGGGGCTGCTATATTGCTTGTTAGGTCTGCTGTTGCGGTGCTTCCTTTCATGTTTAGTTGGTGGCTAAAATAATTTGTGATGAGCCCCTTACTCGTGGAGTTCCTTTGCTGTGTCATATGGTACAGTTCTTGAAGGGGCCCTGAAACAATATCAGCCTGGTCAGAGGGGTTGCAGTCCTTGATTTCCTGAACCCTTATCCCGCTGTCTTTCTGTTCTCCAAATCGCAGGTCCCCACTGGCCCTCCACAGGGACGTTTTTCCCCATCTGCCTACCTAATTCACAGCTCATTCTCACCTGTGAGATAGTGTTAGGTGGCACTGCTGTCCGCTCACAGCTTTCCACCGCTGCTTTTCACAGTTTCAGACTTCCAGTCTATGTACAGCAGGCTCTTGTAAAACTCCTCACTTTGTCACTCTGCCAGCTTGGAACGTTCGCTGGCAATTTTGTCTCCTACCTTCGGGATTTCTGTCCCTGATGGCTATTTAGCCTCTTCTGCCCTCTAGTTGTCAAGACCGCCAGAGCACTTCACCTTCACTTGTGGGGGCAACTACAATCTTTTCTTGAAAGCTGCTTTGCAGTCCTGCATTGGGCTTTTGAATAGGGGATCTAAGTCAGCAATTTAGTTCCTATTTATATTTCACGTTTTACTTATTCTTCCATTACCTAAGAGTATTTCTTAGTTGCAGATGTTATGTCTTTGTAGTTTTATTAAAAGCATATTACTCTTGTGTACTGCAAACCTTGAAGTGAGTCACATCCATGTGTTTATAGAGCCAGTGTTTCCCAAAGTGTGCGCCGTGGCTCCCTGGTGCACCATCAGAACTCACCAGGGGCGCCGCACACTTCTACGGAACACTGAAATGCTTTCATTTTCATACTACCGGAGGGCCCCTTTCAAAAAATACAACACATTTAGAAAGAAGCTGTAAAGGAGTTTTAAAAAGAAGGAATCACAGTGGAAATAAATCAAACCCTTAGGGTTTTGCAATGTTATGTTGTAAGTTGTAAAACCCTTCAAGTTTTTTTTTTTCCTGTGTGAGTCTCTCTTTCATACTACCGTACAGCTAACAAAGCTGCATGGTAGTATGAAAGAGAAAGACTTCATCCCAATTATTTTTTAGGGAGAAAAATTGAAGCGCTCCCGAATCCTGGCTTACATCCCATTACATAACTGGGAGCTGCAGATAATGGCCAATATTTCAAGGGAGCCACGGGTCGAAAAAGATTGGGAACAACTGGTTTATACGTATGATTGAGAGTTCTGAAGAGGAGGGTGAAGGCAATGAGAGTTTTTCACAGTGGCTTTCTCTAAGTCAACAAGCACAGGAAAAGCCAATAGATCTCACAGTTGTTTTGGTCTTTTGGCTTTGCCAGTTCCTGGTACAGATTCTCTATAGCAACATGAACAACAAAAATAACGATTCCCTAATTGAAAGGATGTTTGATTAAGGGAAAAGATGGTGCTCAGAGCCACGAGGTAAGTTAGAGGATTTGCCACAAAATATCCCACGGTGCACTCCTGGAGGGCAACACCCCCAGCCCCCAACTGCATGGCTAACCAAACAGACAAACTAATATACAGATAAGAGGCACTCCTTAAATATGCATATGAATAACAATAGCTGTAAAAATATCCACTAAAGTCTCTGCAATTGTCCTTGAAAGAAAATAACACCAAACTAAGGGGGTGATTCTGATTCTGGCGGGCGGCAGAGGCCGCCCGCCAGAATTCCGCCCTCCATTATACCGCTCCGCGGTCAGAAGACCGCGGAGGGTATTATGAGTTTTTCCCTGGGCTGGCGGGCGGTCTCCAAAAGACCGCCCGCCAGCCCAGGGAAAAACTCCCTTCCCACGAGGATGCCGGCTCGTAATCGAGCCGGCGGAGTGGGAAGGTGCGACGGGTGCAGTGGCACCCGTCGCGTATTTCAGTGTCTGCAAGGCAGACACTGAAATACTTTGCGGGGCCCTCTTACGGGGGCCCCTGCCGTGCCCATGCCATTGGCATGGGCACGGCAGGGGCCCCCAGGGGCCCCGCGACCCCCCCTACCGCCATCCTGTTCATGGCGGCTTTCCCGCCATGAACAGGATGGCGGTAGGGGGGGTCAGAATCCCCTCGGCGGCGCAGCGAGCTGCGCCGCCTTGGAGGATTCTTAGGGGCAGCGGAAAACCGGCGGGAGACCGCCGGTTTTCCTGCACTGACCGCGGCCAAAGCGCCGCGGTCAGAATGCCCTGCGGGGCACCGCCGGCCTGTCGGCGGTGCTCCCGCCGACCCTGGCCCCGGCGGTCTAAGACCGCCGGGGTCAGAATCACCCCCTAAGTGTCATAGGATGGTGTACAGTGCAATCAAAAATTGAAGAGGAGTAGCAGTCTCTAACGTAATTCCGACAATTTTGGGATTTATTGTCAATGTCCCAATTCAATCCAATCAATCATTCAGTAATACTGCCAACAGTCATGATCTCGATGTTTCTTTGTTCCGTTCAGGGAACACCCCATCGACTTTATCAGGGCTGAGAGGCAAATCCGCCATAACTCACATATCCTGACAAATGTATTCAATAAGTCTCATATTTGAGAGCAACTTTAATGGTCCCATCCGAACAACGCATCCGTTATATAACCGTTCGAATCAAAAAATATGATTCCGTAAGGGTAGCCGCTGTAGCGGCCCGATAGTCAAACAATGTGTTCCAGTCGTGAGAAAAAACACACAAATCACACAGGTACTTGCCTACTAACTGTAAGATTAGTTCAGGCTGTGCAGCATAGACAGCACTGCACGTTGAACCATATCCTACACACTTCTGGGACACCAATTTGATAGGATGTTATATGGGGACAGGCCACAGCATAGCCTGCAAGCTTAGAATTAAAGGAAACAAAATAAGCCGCATCCTCTATGAACCTTAAACAGTGGGACATTTGGATAACAGGCAATGTCGATGAAGAAGCGCTTTAATAGCTAAACACAAGCAAATCACAACGCCCTTCTCTACCAGCATCAACCACCAACTAACAGAGCCTCAGGCATCTTACATACTACATATGTGCGCTGCTACACATACATATGTACACACAAACACTCACACACTTCTACCAAAAATAGTCTAACCTCCATATTTATTTACGAAAACTGATAGAAAGTACTGTTATGCTATGCAGATTTGTAGAGTGCACTATCATGGGGAAGGATAAATGACCCAGTATCATAATATAAGTTTCTGGCGTGTTTGAGGGGTGGCCTGCTCAAGGGGTTTACAGAATCTTTGACTTCCTATTTCAAAACATTCGGAATTGCGTGCACTGAAGGAATGCCAGTTTGCCATGCTTTTAGACAGGTGGCGAGGTGGAATGCTCATAAAAGTGGTGGGAAACTTAAGTATGAAGAAATATTTCAAAAGTGTGCTGTAGAAGAACTGAGAACGAATCAGCCAGACAGTGGGTTTTCAGATAAATTATGAAGAGTTCCTTTGCTGCGTTTCTCATCTCAGAAACTCTCAGAAACAAAGTATTCAGTACATCTGTTATGTTAAATGTTTTTTTTTTAATCCTATGAGTCTTTTAAAGTCTTTGCCAGTGGAAGTACTCAAAGACGGTCAGTCAGCATCAATATGGGATTTTAGTGCATCTGTATTCTCAAGACTGAACTCCGATTTTGTTTTTCTTTACTGCCAAGATGTCACAGCTTTGAAAACTCTGCAGGCTGAAAGGAAATATTTTCAGTGGAAATATGCTCTGCCATGCTCTACGCTCAAGGTGTGTATGCAAGCATTTTCTGTCATCGAAGAATATTATTTTCTGTTGTGTACGAGCTCATTAATAGCACAAGGGGAAGATAGTACACCACAGAAAATAAAACAGGACCAGGGAGGCGAGAGACGCCAACTACAGAAGAAGAAATGAAAGAAGAGGCGCTTGCGTGTAGATTCTCGGAGTCCAAGGCTTCACATTCTGGAGTCCTTGCAGTGCTGACTCAGTAATGAAGAATGACGAGTTGCTATTAATTAAAATGAAACCCCAGTAACATTCTTTGTAAATTTCAGGGGAGGGAGGGGGCAGCCTCCAAGTCAGCAGAATAAAAATGTTTCTAGCTTATGTGTCAATACATTTCAATGCTATTAAGGACACAGAGGAGGATTATGCTTCTCTCTCTTTACTGCAAGAAAAACAGCAGCCAATCAAAACGTCAATAACCAAAAAACTACATTTCCCATGAAACCCTGAAGTCCAATGTCCACCATAGGGAGGACCCCTGTATAACAGTCTCTGCAAACACAGTCCTTCCTCTTTCTTTGTAATAAAACCAAATAAGTACTTGAATCTTTGGAACAGGAATCTCCTCGAACGAATCAAAAACTCTGGGGATACCATTGACTATTTCCTCTTGAAGAATACCGAACCTCAACTTGACTTTCGTCTCCAAGACACCTATCAGGCACCTTTGTTTTCTGTACCTAGAAAAAAGAAATATGCAAATAATAATAGTCTTATCTTGGCATAATATCACAATACAATATAAAACGGGTGGGTATGTGTTAGACCTGACAGCCTTAGGGTGGTCACCCCTAACTTTGCCTGCCTCCCTCCACTTTTTGGACACTGTTTTTGCTGGTTTTTAGACTCTGCACACTTTACCATTGCTACCCAGTGCTAAAGTGCATATGCTCGCTCCCTTTATACATGGTAACATTGGATCACATCCAATTGGACTATTTAATTTACTTATAAGTCCCTGGTAGAGTGCACTATATGTGCCCAGGGCCTGTAGAATAAATGCTACTAGTGGGCCTGCAGCACTGATTGTGCCACCCACTTAAGTAGCCCCTTAACCTTGTCTCAGGACTGCCATTGCAAGGCCTGAGTGTGCAGTTTCACTGCCAATTAGACTTGGCATTTAAAAGTACTTGCCAAGCCTAAAACCCCCCTTTTACTAGATATACGACACCCCTTAGGTATGCCCTAGGTAACCCATACGGCAGGGTGCTGTGTAGGCAAAAGGCAGGACAAGTATCTATGTAGTTTACATGTCCTGGTAGTGTAAAACTCCTACATTTGTTTTTACACTGCTGTAAGGCCTGCTCCCTTCATAGGCTAGCATTGGGGCTGCCCTCGTAAATTGTTTGAGTGGTAGCTGCTGATCTGAAAGAGGTAGGAAGGTCATATTTGGTATGGCCAGAATGGTGATATAAAATCCTGATGACTGGTGAAGTTGGATTTAATATTACTATTTTAGAAATGCCACTTTTAGAAAGTGAGCATTTCTCTACACTTAAATCTTTCTGTGCCTTACAATCCACATCTGGCTGGGTTTAGTTGACAGCTCCCTTGTGCATTCACTCAGACACACCCCAAACACAGGGTACTCAGCCTCACTTGCATACATCTGCATTTTGAATGGGTCTTCCTGGGCTGGGAGGGTGGAGGGCCTGCTCTCACACAAAGGACTGCCACACCCCGTACTGGGACCCTGGCAGACAGGATTGAACTGAAAGGGGCCCTGGTGCACTTCTAAGCCAGCCTTTGAAGTCTCCCCCACTTCAAAGGCACATTTGTGTATATAAACAGGGCCTCTGCCCCTTCCAACTCAGACACTTCCTGGAGAAGAAACTTGTAACCAGAACCTGCATCCTGCAAAGAAGAACTGCCTGGCTGCTCAAAGGACTCACCTGACTTCTTTCTGTGAAGGACTGCTGTCTTGCTGTTACCCTGCTGCCTTGCTGCTCTCTGGCTGTGGTGAATAAGTGCTCTCCAAGGGCTTGGATAGAGCTTGCCTCCTGTTCCCTGAAGTCTCAGGACCAAAAAGACTTCATCTCTTCACGCAAGGACTCCTTGTGTGGCAAAATCCGACGCACAGCCTGCCAGAAACGATGCACAGCCTGCACCACGGTGAAAATTTCACAGCACGCCGAACCAGAATGACGCAGATTGACTTTGCAATGGGAAGATCGACACAGCGCCAGCGCAGCGACCAGAAATTTGACACACGGCCCACTGGATTGACGCATAGCCGAGCCAGAACGACGCAGCCCGACTTCCAGAGAGGAATCGACGCAGTGCCTGCCGCGAGGTAGAAAATTTGATGCAACGCCCACCGGATCGACACAGCTCCTGTGAATTCGTCCTGCCAGTGCAGGAAATCCACGCACCGTCCCCGGGGCATCTGAAAACCCCGCAACCTCAAGAGGATGCACTACCGAGCGCCGGAAATCGACGCACAGACGTCCCTGTGTGGAAACTAAACGACGCATCGCTGTGTGCGCCCCGAGAAATCGACGCGCACCCCTTTGTTTACACGCTTCTCCTCCTCTGTGGCCCTTTGCAGAGATTTTTCACGCAAACCAGGTACTTTGTGCTTGAAAGAGACTTTGTTTGCTTTAAAAAGATTTAAGACACTTTATACCACTTTTCAGTGATATCTCAACATTTACTTATTGAATCTTTGATCGTTTTGACCTGCATTTAACCAGATACATATTATATATTTTTCTAAACACTGTGTGGTGTATTTGTGTGGTGCTATATGGTGTTATTGTATGATTTATTTTACAAATACTTTACACATTGCCTTCTAAGTTAAGCCTGACTGCTCAGTGCCAAGCTACCAGAGGGTGGGCACAGGATAATTTGGATTGTGTGTGACTTACCCTAACTAGAGTGAGGGTCCTTGCTTGGACAGGGGGTAACCTGACTGCCAACCATAGACCCCATTTCTAACAGTATACAATCATGTAATCACAATGTTTACCATAAATACAATCAGAAATATATATGCTACAGTGTTTGCCCTCCGGGTGGGATTATCTTCACCTCCGTGTCCTTAATAGAATTGAAAATTCTTGACGTGTAAGCTAAAAAAAAAATGTTCTATGTCAGCACCGGAGGCTTCGGATTATGCTAGTTCAAAGCTGATTCACAACTGTTGTAACCACATCGACAATCGGTTTATGATAGAATATTTTAAATGTGCAATCTCATGTCCAATCAGCCGCTCTCATAATGTCCTCAGAACGAGAACCAACAGAGAACACCTTAGAAGCCATAGCTCCTCTAACTGAATGCTGTCCAAAAATAGAAACATCTATGCCAGCTTCCTCTAAGATCCATTGAACCCAACGTGCCAAAGTAGCAACAGAGACAGGACCAAAAGGTTTTTGTAGAGAAATCAACAATTGTCCTTGTAAATCTCTACGAACTTCCTCATAAGTTTTTAAACATTTCACAAGGCACAATTTTTGATGGTGAGGAAAAGCTGGATAAGAAACATCTGAAAGCTGTCTTTGTACGATTGGAAATAGTAAAAGAAACCCCCGAAGGAGTAAATACTCTACCTGCTATATCCAGTGCCGTACATCTTACACTCTCCGACAGGACAAAAGACACAAGAAAATAGTTAACTTCGCAGATAGCTGTTTTCGAGAAAGATCTTCATTGCACGGCCATGATTTCAAAAACTTTAAGACTATATCCAAGTCCAAAAGGGAAGAATACTTGGGCTGAGGTGATTTAACCATACGGAATCCACAAAGGAGTTTGCAAACTAGCGGATATTCCACCACAGGCTTTCCTTCTATATGGGGGTGACCTGCTGAGATCGCCGATCTGAAAGTATTGATGGTTCTGTAAGCTAAACCCTGAGCTAGTAAGTCAGAAGGAAAATTGACAATAATAATAATGGAGGATCCCAAGGGATCAACACTTTGTTCACCACACCAACACACCCATCTTTTCCAGGAAAACATATCTTTTGTGAGTTGAAGGAGCCCAAGATTGGGGCAAGAAAAACATTGCGTTGTCTGAAACTCCAGGCACTTGGCAATGTCTCCGGAAATTCTCCACGCCATGAGGGACAACTGCCCCACCCATATTAGAGGATGTGGAGACCCCACTGGGTCCAATAGCAGATAAGGGTCCAGCAGAATCGCAATTGGGTAAGCGCATGACATTGACATCGCCACTGGAAATCACAGTTGTGCTTTCCAAATAGGAGTCACCAAAATTAATTCTGCTTTCTGTCTCCTCACCTGAGAGAGTACTCTCTGAATCATGACAAATGGAGGGCACGCATAAAGAATCCCCATCTCCCAAGACTGCAGAAAAGCGTCCGCCCCGATGCCAAGGGATCTGGTCTCCAACTAAAACATAGAGTCAACTGAGCATTGAGCCTCGAGGCAAAGAGATCTATCACACAAGGACCCCACTGAAGGTTCAATTTGTTGAAGATTTGAGTATTCAGCTTCCAATCGCTGCCATCCCTGAGAAAACGGGAGTTCCATTCTACAATCAGAATGGCTTGAATCGGAATATACTCCGCAATCACTGAAATGTGGTGTTGCAGACAAAACTGCCAAAATTCTTTCACGATTTCCACTAGAACATGGGACCTGGTCCCCCCAAGGTGGTTGATATATTGCATGGCTGAAATGTTGTCCATCTGAAGAAGAAAGCAACATTTTGCTTGACAAGGAGATAGGGAGCGAATTGCAAAGGCTCCCGCCAATAACTCCAGACAGTTGATATGAAGATTCAACTCGTCTTGAGATCAGCGGCCACCTGTCTGAACCAGGCCACAAGGAGCACCCGAACGGCTGGCATCAGACTCTATAATCACTTCCGGGCTTGATGCAAAGATGGTTCTGCTGTTCCATGCATCCATGTGTGCCAACCACCAATCGATTTCGGCTCTGGCCAGGGTCTTCAATGATGTAGTCTGAGAAGCAAGGGCTCTCCTCAACTCTTTTTTGATGGAACTCCTCTTTGTCAGAGGCAACACAATTGGGCTTTGATGGAATCTACCTGGAAGCCTAGGAATTCTATGACACTGGAGGGAGTCATCACTGACTTGTCTGAATTGATAAGGAACCCCAGGTCCTCAAGAAGTTGAGTCGTCCAAGAAAGGTGAAGAAGAACTGACTCTTCCGATTGAGCCATGATCAGAATATCGTTCGGATAGATAATGAGACGGACCACTCTTTCTCTGAGAAGTTGAACCACCGGTCTTGAAAGTTTGGTAAAACTCCATGGGGCGGACGAATGAGCGAAAGGAAGGACGACAAATTTGTACCAATGCCCTCGCCAACAGAATTGAAGATAACGGCGATGTGGTTTGAAAACAGGGACTGTATGATAAGTGTCCATTGTGATCTAAGCGCACTAAGAAGTCCACTTCTTGAAGAAGATCTCTCAAGAGATGGATGTCTTCCATCTTGAAATGCCGGTAAACAACCCATGAATTGAAATCTCTCAGATTGAGGACCAAGCCTCCTTTTTTCTGAACCAGAAAAATTTAACTGACGAACTCTGCAGGGTGTTGACTTGAACGGAAGATGACGCGTTTTTGAAGAAGAAGCGCTATCTCGTCATCCGTGAAAAAGCATTCTGTCTGGGAAAAAAGAATGGGATGTGGAAGAGACCTCTGATGAGGAGGGGTGTAAAACTCTATTCTGTATCCTCGCACTGTCCGGAGAACCCATGGGTCCTGCAAAACACGTTCCCAGGCTACTGCGTGATCCTTCAACCTCCCTCCTAGAAAAACATCTGAAAACGGAATAATTCTCACCTGTGGAAGTTCCATTGGAGAAGTTGAAACCACCTCTGATGTTGCAGAAACAACGACCTCTACCTCTACGGGCTTTCATTGGGTAGAACCCCGATCTGGGGTAATAACTTTGACCTTGCTGGTTATAGCATCCAGGGGTCTGGTTGTATCCGTGGCCTGACGCTCGACCTTTGTAGCATCCGGCCCTTAGAAAAAGGCCTCTGTTAAACATTTTCCTCATTGAGGATTGAGCCTTGTCTAAGGCGGAGAAAGTGGGCACGCACTGTCCTAAATCTTTGACGAATATGTCCCCAAAAAGAAAACCATTTGCTAAAGAACCAGCATCATTGGGAGCCAATTCAGCTAGCTTAGGGTCAATCCTCAGCAAAAAGGAACATCTGAATTCCATATACATAGCATAGTTTGCGTTGCCCAATAAACATATGGCTCATTGAGCCCATTCTAGAACCGTCTGAGGGTCCAATGGGAAAATCAGATTATTTGGCTTGCACATCCAATTCCAGGATCTTAGTGACTGGCCTGAGATATCCAATAATTTATCCTGGCAACCTTCCCATGCTCGGTCCAGCCCTTTCTTAGGGTCTTTGGAAAATCTCTTCATAAACGTCGCCATATTTGGATCTAAATCAGGGGTATCTGCCACTTTACCCATTAACTAAGGACGGGGGCACTCTGAGCGTAAGGTATTTTGCACATCCTGGTCAAAACCCTTTTTGATGTGATCTTGCACATAATGTGCTATCTCTGCACATGGAATCCATTCCATGGAGCAGGGATGGATCATGCTCTCAGGATCAAAGGAAAGAGTGCGAGAAGAATAACTTAGTTCTTTTGTATTATGAAACTTGCGTTTTCCGGTTGATTTAGGATCCTCTTGGTCTAGATCCAAACCGGGGGAATGAGAGGCAGAGGAAGGAAGACCTTCTGTCAGGGTGGACAAATCCAGACCGGTCTCAGGTATTTCCAAACTAGAAAAGGACCCATACTCATGTTCTTGTATCACAGACGCAGCCATGTGCGCCACAATATCCGCATAGGATGTGGGTCTCTTTGAGGCTCCTCATGCAGTGCCCAACTCAGAAGGCTGGTCTTGATGATATCCAGAATCAAGAAGAGGGAGTCCTCTCCATTCACGCTGACCAAAATGCATCAGGGGCTGAGCAAAAGGTTTTAATGCGTTAATAGGAGCCTGATTCACAGAGTCCTGAACATGATATCCCAGTGCTTCCAATATTCTTTCCTCCATATGATGATCATCATTTGTTTCAGGCTGATCCTGATAGTAGTCATCCTCCTCAGCATAGTACACCATGAGTAATAGAGGATGTATGAAGAAGTTCAAAGGGGGGAAAAAGCCCAACAGAGAGATGTTGAACAAAGTTTGATAGAATATCACAGCAAATATAAAATGTGGAGGGAGCCCCTGCAACTTCCTTAAGGCAAAGCCTTCACTCATTTAATCACCCCGTCAGGCATTTCAGGGCTCAAGAAAATCAATTAAGTGTGTGGAAACGAGCTAAAATTAGACTTGTTTCTAAACTCGCGCGCTGCGGTCACCTCGTTCGTATTAGGGATCGGGAGACCGAGGAGTGTGCATGCGCGCCATTGCCATAAAAAGAGGACTAGTCCTCTGAACGCGGTCGCGGTCTAGGAGTCTGTGTGACTCCTAAGATTTAATGTGGGCAACGCCCGCCGACAGTGCATAAATCAAACAAATTCCCAGAATAGATGGGGCCACAAAGAAGAGCCGAAACGATTGCGAAGAAGTGATCGAGAACACGGCTAATTAGGGATAAAAGCACCGCAACGCGTGTAGCACCCGCTCCACGCTGTGAATTCAAATATGGACTTTAGTAAAGTATTATTTAAAGTCACTAAATTAACAGAATAAGGAAAAATGACTTATCTGTGGGATGCAGCAGCAAAGTAAGAGGAAGGACTGTGTTTGCAGAGACTGTTATACAGGGGTCATCCCTATGATTGGTGGACATTGGACTTCAGGGTTTCATGGGAAATGTATTTTTTTGGTTATTGGAGTTTTGATTGGCTGCTGTTTTTCTTGCAGTAAAGAGAGAGAAGCACAATCCACAGCCTCCGGTCCTGACATAGAATCCGGATGCTACCACACCAGCAGACCCTGCTAGTATCAAGCCACAACAGAGTGCAAAAACACAAGTGAATATGTCTTTTAAAATAAGAACCGGCATTGTAATGAAGGGAGCTTTGGGGAAAAAACAAACAGTGCAGCAACAGGGTGTAAATAAAAACAAAACAGCAACAGAGTGTTAAAAAATATCTTGGCGAGAGTTTGATTTAAATATGGTGGGAGGTGTATGCTTTGGTGAAATTACCCATTTGCTGGTTCTGCATGGCTTTTGTCATTTTAATCGCAAAACAGCATTACAAGAAGCTCAGGGGACTGTTAGCCTTAAAATATTGGAAAAGCAAGCCACAAGGGATTGCAAAAGCACAAGTGAATGTGTCTTTTAAAAGAAGAACTGGCAGTGTATTGAAGTGAGCTTGTGGAAAGAAAAAAACAGTGCAGCAGTGGGGTGTAAATAAAAACACAACAGCAAAGGAGATTTTACAAAAATCTCAGCAAGAGTTTGATTTTACTACAGAAAGCACACAAGAAAGGAAGTAAACTGAACCTTTCGAAAACATGGTCTGAAAGCAATAAAAAAAATAGTATCTACACAAAGTGGAAGGATAGGACTAATAGGCCGGTGCTCTGTGGGAGGGAGCAAAACACACAAGGGAGGGACCAACAAAATATATTAGCCAAATAGAAGGAAGTTTCTATAAAAGACATGGAAAGGAATGAATGAAAACCAATGGGTGGGCTGTAGTAGATGCAGCATGTTTTGAAGAGACAGTGCATGCGCTGCCTCAGTGAGACCTAAAAAGGTGTTCAGAATTCTTAGTCATCCAAACCTTGGTCTCTGTAGATCACACAGAGCAATGGTCACTTATGTCAGTTGCAAATGTAGTTCTATGCAAATATTATGGAAGGCAAAAACAGTAATCAATATATTTACAATATGTAAATAAAAGAAAATGCATTGCATACAGGTGAATATGCATGCTGAATGTTTGTGAATGGTGAAGTGTAGGAGATACAAGACCTCCATTTTGTGAGCCTCTGTGCATCTCCCCTGTGTCCTGATACAGGCCAGTGTTCAAGGATTGCAAAAAGATCTAGGTAAGGACCTGAGATTTTTCTGGGTAAATAGTATTATTTGTTCAAAAGTGTTTGTTTCAGCTACCTGTTTCTGTTTTACTGTTGACTCTCTGTCTTTCAGGCAGCCTGGCCTCTTTTAAAGTGGTATTTGTTTTTTATTCGTTTTTGCCATGACTGTGTGTAGTGCTTTTGCTCTTATCTAGTTTTTAGCACTTACATAACATATCAAGAATGCACTTCTGAGTTCAAAGAAGACTTTTATTGTTGTTAATTCTTCCCCAACCGCAATTTTTATGAATGACGAATTATTAGATTTCAAGCACACGTTAATGAAAACAAAATATATCAGTTTGCAATATACACAGCAGGTTATATTTATAAGATATTGAATGCAAAGCAAAACAAATACTTCACCGTGTGAGAAACTATTTACAGCTTCATCTTTCTAGGGTCTGAAAGCTGATGACTCCCTGTCAGCTGCGAGAAAGAGATTTATCTACCCACACGGGATGCTGGCAACTGGCACCTAGTTCCAGCACGAAGTCAGGCAGATTCAAATCTAATTCTCTGAAGCCTGTGACATCCATTACAAAGGTGTGCCCCCTCCTCTCAGGCTCGGGAAAACTACGCAAGCCTTTGGAGACTGGCCAGATCTCCGAGACTGCTCCTCTTCCCAAGCTCAAGCAGAGAGAAAAACAACCAATGTACCCTCTCTTATCAGGTCTAGTCTACTGTGAGAAGAAAACATCTTGGTTCATCTTGTGCAAAAACACAGCTTGGAAAAATACAGCTTGGATTCTCAACTGCAATGTCGAACTTCACGTTAAAGGCAATAGGCAGCTAACCTAAATATCAAATGCAATGTCTAGTGTCATATCAAAGCCAATAGGCAGCTGAGCTGAATACAAAATGCAATGTATAATATTATGTCAAAGCCCGTAGGCAGCTGAGCTGAATACAAAATGCAATGTCTAATATCATGTCAAAGCCAATAGGCAGAATATCTAATAGCATGTCAAAGCCAATAGGCAGCTAAACTGAATACATCATGTCAAAGCCAATAGGCAGAATACAGAATGTAATGGCTAATGCAATGTCAAAGCCCATAGGCGGCTAAACTGAATACAGAAAGTAATGGCTAATGCCATGTCAAAGCCAATAGGCGGCTCAACTGAACAAAACATACAATGTGCTACTGGTGAACATTGAGCAACTAATATGCGCAGTGGTGAAACACAAAGTCATTGGTCAAACAAAATTAATCAAATGGCAGGACATTCCGCCCTTTGACCAATTAATTTTTGTTTCACATATCTCTTGTTTCAAACAAAAACAAAAAACAAAAAACATCAGCACAAAAAAAATAAAAAACATTATCAGCAAGTCAGATTTGAATGATCAAAGCAATCCCTGTAAAGCAATAGAAGTGGATTAACACATTGATCTCATAACCTTTCACATCAGATACATCTACACAGAAAAGACTGAGCAATTTTTATACTCTGCATGAGATTATAGTGTCTCTAATTCAACAGTGTTAGCAATTTGATGTGGCATGAGTTCTACTCATGTAAAGATGCACGGTCCACCTGAAAGGTATGCTGGAAGATAAGTGAAAGTCAGAGTTCCATACGAAAAAACAGACAATTAGCTGTTAAGGTTGATTAGTTCCAGTGGAAGAATGCAATCAAACAAGTTGAACTTGAACTGAAGGCGCAGTTTGCGCAAAATGGATCCATGGTGCTGGCACTTTATTCAGCCAGGTTCAGGTTGGGGGTTCGGTCCCTTCCCCGACCCCACACGCACACACCGGAAGGGGGACCACACAGCACACTCAGGGACAGTGGCGAAACGTGGTAGGATCTGCAAAAGAAAAAAGTATGACTTTTCTTGCAAATAACATTTGTCATTTAAACTGCACCCTTCCTCTTCCTTTCCCTGTTTTATAATCAGCAGGACGTTTTTGGGGCCCTTTGTTATATTCACTGCAGGTTCTGGAGGATCACTTGGGGCTTCAGCCCACACATCAGCACTGGGGTTTTATCTGCTGCGCCACAGCTTCCCTTTTCTTGCACTGTCAGAAGGGCTGGGGCAGACTCCTTCTTTACCAAACCTCCATTCACTGCACTTTTGTCAAGTTGGGCCATTCTGTCTCCAATTTGTATGAATGAATCAGATTCTTTTCTAGTTATCAGCATAATTTCGATTTCTCCTTGGTAATCTGCAGCAATTACTCTCCCTAAAACCTGATCAATTTGCCATTTCTGTCCTGGTAAATTTCCTCTCCCCAACTGCTCTGTGACTGCTTGCATGACAGATTGCGCTCGTGCGTGCTGCACTGTTTTTATCAAATCTAGGGGAATGGGCATCTCTCTCATCTCTGCCCACCTGTAAGTGGCTTTTTCTCTCAGCTGTTCACATTTCTGGGGCACCCACTTAGCCATCCCCACTAAGGCAGAATTCTGGGTGAACACTTCTCTCTCTGAATTTTTCTCATTAACATCTGCAAGGGAATTGAACCAGTTAGGTGCAAGCCATGTGGAAAAACAAACAGCTAAAACATTAGCAATAAACCAAAAATCAGCATAAAAATGACACATCTCACGTAGTTCTTGCTTTAAAATCTGGCACACATTGTACAACGCTGTTCCTTCTCCTGTGCCAGAAAATAACATTTCAGCCAATGAATCATTAGTAAAACAAACATGCTTTTTATCGTCAGTGGACACGAATTCAAATGGTGCACACAATTTCACTAGTGACTCTTTTACCTGTGGTACTCTAGCCCTGTCTTGCAAGTACCAGATCCAGTGTATGATCCTAGCTAGGGGCACTATTTTTCCCTGTTCCTGAATTACATGTACATAAGTATTTCCTTCTTGCACTGCGCAGAAACCTAAAGTCTGCATTATTTCATTTGCCAAATCACAAGCGCGCAACTGCATATAATTTTTACCAGTGACCATATACAAAAGTGTTAGGATTTCACTCAAATGAGGGCTATTCTGTTTCCAAAAATCAAACAAGCTAATGAAACTCGGTGTCTCTTGCTCTAAAATCTTTCGTTTTACTTGTGCATTTTGCAACGGTAACTCATAAATCACATTCTGAGCTCCGTCGTTCTCATCCATGTTATCAGTTAAGGAATGCGCTTTGCCTGCTAAAAACCCTGGATCACACGAAGGCTCAGAGCAGCTGAAAGCTGTCTTAACCCCCTCATTACTGGAATGGGAAAAGAAAGATTCTTCTAAAACAGCATTTTTATAACTTTCAGCATTATCTTGAATTAACGTATTCTGGCTAATTTGCTCACGTAAATTCTCATTTTCATGTTCCAACTGCCTACATTTCTCCTGCATTTCTCTGTAAGCAGATAAAGGTATCCAAACCTTTCTGTCATCATTGCTTCCAAAAGGCACATTTTCTAAATATGCTTTATCACAACAAATATTTCTCAAAGCACTATCAGGCAGTTTAGCTACACATGCATTTTCAAACATGGTCTGCCGTGCTTCTGTGATTCTCCAAACAGAAAAACAATTTCTGTAATTCTCCAAACAACAAAAACAATTACACTTTTAAAGTGTGCACGTAGAAATCTATTAACTCGTCAAACCCCTTAACCGTCTCTTAACGGCCTCTTAACCACCTCTCCCCTTAACCGGCCCCACTTCTGGTACCAAATGTAGTGCTTTTGCTCTTATCTAGTTTTTAGCACTTACATAACATATCAAGAATGCACTTCTGAGTTCAAAGAAGACTTTTATTGTTGTTAATTCTTCCCCAACCGCAATTTTTATGAATGACGAATTATTAGATTTCAAGCACACGTTAATGAAAACAAAATATATCAGTTTGCAATATACACAGCAGGTTATATTTATAAGATATTGAATGCAAAGCAAAACAAATACTTCACTGTGTGAGAAACTATTTACAGCTTCATCTTTCTAGGGTCTGCAAGCTGTTGACTCCCTGTCAGCTGCGAGAAAGAGATTTATCTACCCACACGGGATGCTGGCAACTGGCGCCTAGTTCCAGCAGGAAGTCAGGCAGATTTGAATCTAATTCTCTGAAGCCTGTGACATCCGTTACAAAGGTGTGCCCCCTCCTCTCAGACTCGGGAAAACTACGCAAGCCTTTGGAGACTGGCCAGATCTCCGAGACTGCTCCTCTTCCCAAGTTCAAGCAGAGAGAAAAACAACCAATGTACCCTCTCTTATCAGGTCTAGTCTACTGTGAGAAAAAAACATCTTGGTTCATCTTGTGCAAAAACACAGCTTGGAAAAATACAGCTTGGATTCTCAACTGCAATGTCTAACTTCACGTTAAAGGCAATAGGCAGCTAACCTAAATATCAAATGCAATGTCTAGTGTCATATCAAAGCCAATAGGCAGCTGAGCTGAATGCAAAATGCAATGTATAATATCATGTCAAAGCCCGTAGGCAGCTGAGCTGAATACAAAATGCAATGTCTAATATCATGTCAAAGCCAACAGGCAGAATATCTAATTGCATGTCAAAGCCAATAGGCAGCTAAACTGAATACATCATGTCAAAGCCAATAGGCAGAATACAGAATGTAATGGCTAATGCAACGTCAAAGCCCGTAGGCGGCTAAACTGAATACAGAAAGTAATGGCTAATGCCATGTCAAAGCCAATAGGCGGCTCAACTAAACAAAACATACAATGTGCCACTGGTGAACATTGAGCAACTAATATGCGCAGTGGTGAAACACAAAGTCATTGGTCAAACAAAATTAATCAAATGGCAGGACACTGTGTGAATTGCCTTGCTAGTTTGTGGCACCCCTCCCCCCCCCCTTTTTTTCTCTTCTAAGTAAAAAGGCTACATACATCTTGCAGAGTGTGTTTTTAGGAGACTGTTTTAATCTGTTTGTGAGATTTAAGTTGTGCTTAAAAACTGTCTGCCCCCCTGTATTTTTGCCTTTAAAAAAGCCCGATTTTAGAGTGTACGCTCAGCACTATTTCAGTGTTTGTTTCTTAAACAATCTCTCCCTTATCTGGAAAGTAGACTCTGCTAGCTTGGAAGTGTGGATTCAGCCTGTCTGTATACAAGGAGATTCTGAATAGAGCAGCAGTTGCCTTTCCCCCGACCACAGGGACTGGACTTCAGTTAACTTGCTCCTTATATAAGTTCCTATTGGTTGTTGCATATGTTGTTGTGATAGGTTGTTGGGAGATGGTCTTTCATTGGTTGCTGGCTCCAGGGCTGCAGTTATGATTGGTGGATAGGGCTGGGAATCTGATTGGCTGTTGGCTCTAGGGCTGATATTCTGATTGGCTGTTGGTTCTAGGGCTGTGATTGTTGGATATGGCTGATATTCTGATTGGCTGTTGGCTTTAGGGCTGTGATTGGTGGATAGGGCTGAGATTTTGATTGGCTGTTAGTTCTAGGGCTGTGATTGGTGGATAGGGCTGAGATTCTGATTGGTTGTTGGTTCTAGGGCTGTGATTGGTGGATAGGGATGAGATTCTGATTGGCTGTTGGTTCTAGGGCTGTGATTGGTGGATATGGCTAGGATCCTGATTGGTTGCTGGTTTTAGGGCTGGGGCTGTGTTTGGTGGTCAGGAATAGGGCTATGATTGGTGATTAGGGCTGGGTCTCCCATTAGTTGTTTGAATCAGGGCTTGAAATTGGATTGGCTAGGGTTAGGACCAGCTTCTTATTGGCCAATAGGGCTATAAAAGGCTAGGACTCAGGGCGTCTCAGCCTTGGCGTCTCAACTAAGGGCGGAGAGGACAGGGGCAGCTGCCTGTTTGGGCCTGTTCGGGACAGGTAGGGACTAGGGCCAGAAATGCTGCCCAATTCACATTTGACCATGAATGCTTTCAGCCCCTACACATCCCTCAACATGCAAACACATATTCTACAAAGACATCCAACACATTCATGACAAACTGACCACAGACAGATTGCATTGCCCCATCACCCAACACAATACCCTATATACAACACATATATATATATATCCCCCACAACTACTACAGTCAAACACCTACATTCTCACAGCCAACACTACTCTGTCCACTCCCACTAACACAACCTGCCATCACCCACACAATACAAAACTACAGCATATATTTCTCTCAGTCTCAGCCTCCCAGATACACACTCTCTGCTCATACTAACCAACAACACAATCCGCTGTTTGCTCCACACAGACCACCGGTCATCATAACAATGCCCAAACCCTGCCTTCAAACACATCATCTACAAACACTCTTCCCCTCTCTTCACCAATTACACACAACCATACAATCCCCACATTTCACCCCACCACACATATTACCTCTTCCAGTCATCGCAACTAATACTAACTCCCCTGACACACACTCATCACCTCTTACACACCTCGTACATTCATCCCCAAAACACATCAACACCCCATCTAACAATCAAATTCCACTTACCAGCACTAACTCACATACAAATCCCTCACCAAAAACAACTACACCAATATCCCCTCTCACTATTCCACAAAAACAATACCGACCACAAACATCAGCACATCAAAGCAACACAAACTTACATTACACTTATCGTCATACCCACTCCCACCCCTAGGACTACACAAAGAATACAAATTCCATCCTATCTCCACCCCTACTTTCTCACTCTTCACAAACACCTACCACAAGCACCCCAACCCAGTAACTTTCATTCACTCGCCTCTCCTCCATTGCACAATTTAGAGCTTTACATCATGATCCACATGCTCCTCCACCACCCCTAACCCATACTCCATCCACACTAAACAAACGCAAACAAAATAAAAAACATGCCACTCATAGCAATCTCGCATCCCCTTGTCTGTTACATAATAAAACTACCCTACAAAAAAACAGTACACTCCTCATGGCTCTCTCAGCCACCAAGTCCACCACCCACACACACAGACCCAACAAAATGCCTCCTTCACCTGCTGGAAGAGGAACACTATATTGAAAAGCAAGACTATTGTGAGCCTCAAACAGTTATCACAACTAGCAACACTCCTCCTTCAAGCTCACATTATACTACTTACCCTTCTCCTAAACAAAACAACACTACCACTAACACACCTTTTCTAAACTGCCAGCTCATAAATGCTCGATCACTCTCAAAAAACAAGCACCAGATCTACGACCTGCTCACAGACATACAACCTGACTTACTATTCATAACTTGAATCCTGGTTGGGAGATAACATGGCACCAGTGTTGCACGAAGCCGTTCCTCCGGGCTATCAAACCATCACTCAAAACCGTATAGGCAAGAGAGGAGGTGGACTAGCTATTATATTCAAACAGGAAATGAACCTCAGTAAAACAGAAAACATCTCCATACAAGGTTGTGAAGCCCTCCTGACCAGATGCCACCCTACTCCAACTTCCTCCTGTAACTTTCTCCTCCTTTACAGACCTCCACCTAACAACTCCACATTCCCAGATGCTTTTCTAGACACAGCCTCAAACCTTATTACACTATACTCCAATCTATGCATTCTTGGGGATCTAAACATTTGGTTTGACAAACCCAATATGCCCCATCCAAAAGCTATCACCACTGGCCTAGTCGCATTGAACCTACATCAGATTGTACACAATCCCACACACACATCGCTGGTCACATCCTAGATGTAATTTCTGCTAAGCCTGAACTAGTTACTATTCATAGCATCACGCCAATCATCTGGTCAGACCACCATATGATAACTTTCCGACATACAACTCCACAAATCAACACACCCCACAACTACTTACATACATACACCTATCGACCATGGAGCAAACTCAATTTGGATCACTTAGAAACACAACTAACAGCAAACACGGATCTAGATACAATTAATTCTGTGCCAAAACTTTATGAGTGGCTACAGGAAGCTTTTAATGTCCTAATACCACTCAGAAAAACTGAACACAACAAAAGAAAACCAACACCTTGGAGAAACACAGAATTAAAAAAGATAAAGCAACAAATCAGAAAGTTGGAGCGGGCCTGGCTCAAAACAAACAACAGTCAAGACAAACTGCAGCTACACAAACTTAACAGGATATACAAATCATCAATCAAAAAAGCTAAAAAAAGGTACTACTCAGACAGAATTCAAAATGCTCAATCTACAACCAAGGAGTTTTATAAAATTCTCAATGAATTTCGAAAACCTACAGGCATGGAAGGAAGTCATCCCACTACTCAAGATTTCACAAACAAATTGGCAACTCACTACACAACCAAGGCAGACACATTGGACTCCTATTTAAAACAGAAGAAAACCATCAGCACCAACCCCTTTCCTAAAATACCCTTTAAGAATAAACCAACCCAACCTCTACAGTCCTTCAAACAAATATCCCAGGATGAATTTATGGATTTGATCAAAGCAAGCAGACCTTCTGGTTGCCCTTCTGACCCTTGCCCACCACAAATCTTCAAGAACATTCTTTTATCTACTTCTGCTGCCACACCTGTAAGAAGAATCATCAACAACTCTTTAACTTCAGGAACTTTTCCTGTAGACCTGAAAAAGGCATACATGCGACCTTTATTAAAGAAAACAAACCTAGACCCGCAAGACCCCAACAACTACAGACCAATCACAAATGGACCTTTCCTGGGCAAATTGATGGAAAGAGCAGCATTCACCCAGATGTCACAATTCATTGAAGACAATTCTATACTTTCAGACTTCCAAACTGGATTCCACCCAGGAAGAAGCATCAAATCGGCACTCATGGCAATCTGGGACGATCTTAAAAACACAGTCGACCGAAATGGAGTTGCTGCACTACTTCTCTTGGACCTTTCAGCTGCCTTTGATAGGGTTGACCATGACACCCTAACTCAAAGACTCCACAAAGCCGGCATACAAGGGATTGCTCTTGACTGGATTACTTCCTATCTTCAAAAAAGATCGAATATCATCCACTCGCCCCCCTTCTCGTCTGAACCCTACCTCACAAAAGCAGGGGTCCCCCAAGGGTCAATCATCTCACCTTTGCTTTTCAACATTTATATGATATCTTTACCAGAACTGATCAATGATTTCCATCTCACATGCTACAACTATGCAGATGACATACAAATACTACTTAAATTAGAATGCCCTAAAAACATTGAAAACTCACAAATCTTCAGTTGCCTCAGAGCCGTTGATCAGTGGATGACCTGGAGCCATCTCAAACTAAATACCTCCACAACAGAAATACTCATGTGTGGTGACTGGAAAAATTATGACCCTCTGTGCGTCTGGCCTGAAGATCTCGGACCACCTCCTCAATTATCCAAGGAAGTTAAAAACCTAGGAATTACCATGGATTCCAAGTTAACTATGAATGCCCAAGTAGACAAATTAGCACGAACAAGCTTCATCACCTTGAAGACTTTACGATGCATCTTCCCCCACCTCGGATTTCCACACAAGGTGCAAGCTACTATCTTGCTTGTACTATCCAAACTGGATTCTGCCAATGGCCTCTACCATGGATCATCTCTATCTGTTATGAAAAAACAACATTGTATCCAGAATTCCGCAGCCAGGCTACTATTACATGTAAAGCCACAAGCTCACATCTCCCCTGCCTTGAGAGCACTACACTGGTTACCCGTTGCCAGAAGATGCACTTTCAAGCTGCTTTGTATCACCCACAAAGCTATACATGGAACAGGACCGCTTTTTATCAGAAAGAAAATTACCAAATACATCCAACAAAGAACCCTCCGCTCAAGATTGACACCCCGCCTTAGGTAGTACATCCTTCTCCGTCCAAGCAGCCAAACTATGGAATTCATTACCCCCAACTATAAGTGCCACAGATAACTTTCTTGTCTTCTGAAAACTACTCAAGAGTTGGCTCTTTCCTTCATAACCACCATATTCAAACAACTATGAACTGCATATGCCTATGTTGATAAATAGTTTTTCAGATTATGTGTATATTTCTATTTATTTATAGTTTCTTTAGAAAATATGTGTCGCTACTATGTCATAACAATAAAATACACTCACACTCTTTAAACCTGTTTGACTAAGTATTTTTTACCCATGGTTCTAATTATGTATTGTATGTGCATATGTGTGTGTATTCATGTGTGTGTGTGTGTGTGTGTGTGTATATATATCTATATATGTATGTATGTATGTGTATATGTTGTTTCTGGGTTTGGCATGTTCGTGGATCATTGCATGGCTCCTGGGTGGGTTGTTATACTAGATATCTATGAATTCCTGCTCTCATCTTATCACACTTATCTACTCATCATCATATGTCATGTCTCTATCAAACTATCCTCCATTCTCACTCTGACTCATCCCAAATCCCTTCTACTACTTTCATCTCCTAAATAACTCTGCCTAAGCCCTCCGCTTCCACATCTAACTCACCAAACCTCACTCTACTACTGTGACCTCCCACACAACCCTACTAAATTCTCCCGCATTTATCTCACCCTGCCACTATGCTCTCCCTAACCCTTCCACATACTCTTCCCTCCTCCGCCCCCTTTACTCATCCCAAGCCTTTGGGTTGAGTAAATGAAGGATATACTCCCAATTAACACTTCTGGATTTCTTTCCTCCTCCACCCCTCCATTACTCCAGTCAATCTAACTAACAAACTCTCATATCCGCGGCTCAAATTAACTCATAATAATACTAAGGGCCAGATGCAGGAAACAAATAGCGAGTCGCAAATGGCAAAAATTGCCGTTTGCGACTCGCTATTCGCGTTTCCCTATGCAGAAATGCATATTGCGAGTCGGTACCGACTCACAATATGCATTTTAGAATCGCAAATAGGAAGGGGTGTTCCCTTCCTATTTGCGATTCTGAGTGGTATGCAATACCATTTGCGACCGCATATGCGGTCGCAAATGGTGTCGCAGTTACCATCCACTTCAAGTGGATGGTAACCCACTCGCAAATTGGAAGGGGTCCCCATGGGACCCCTTCCACTTTGTGAATGGACCCACAAATATTTTTTCAGGGTAGGTAGTGGTCCAAGGGACCACTACCTGCCCTGAAAAAAAAACGAAACTAAAGGTTTCGGATTTTTTTTTAAGTGCAGCTCATTTTCCTTTAAGGAAAACAGGCTACACTTAAAAAAAAAACTGCTTTATTTAAAGCAGTCACTAACATGGAGGTCTGCTGACTACAGCAGGCCTCCATGTTTGCGAGTGCCTAGACTCGCTATGGGGGCGCAATTTGCGACCCACGTCATGAATATTCATGAGGTGGGTCATTGCGACCCCATAGCGAGTCGCAGACGGTGTCTGAGACACCGTACTGCATACCAATTTGCGAATTTCAAATTGCGAGTCGCAGGGACTCGCAATTTGCAAGTCGCAAATTGGTTGTTTGCTACATCTGGCCCTAAAACTGTACTCATTATTTCCCGATACTAATCCATCACTAATTCTTGTTGGGTTCCAGAGTAGCGTGCTACTCATCGAAAAGCACTTCGACGCCTCGTCAGGGGTAGTAAGCGCTATATTAATACAATTACAATACAATACAATACAATACATGGAGGGGAAAGTGAAAAGGTGCTAAAGAGATGAGGTATGCAGATGGAAGATTTCAGAATCATGTGAATAGAGAAAAGGGCATGACTGACTACACCTCATACCTCTGCAGTGTATGTTAAAGGGAAGAACAGGAGTGATTAAAACACTCTGAACACCACTACCCCTTCCACAGATCTTAGTAATGTTTAATTCACAGCCTCGTAATTTCAGAATTGAAACATTTTCAATACTATTTACAAGTAAATTGTTGTTACTCGTTTATCTTATTGTGGGCACTGGAAACCCCTACACACCACAAGAGCCCTCAAACACACACCCATGGGTGGATGGGTCAGGACAGAGATAAACTTCAATTTCGTGAGGCAATGTGTCCAGAGATAAAAGCACAACACAGCTTAATAAAAATGCAGTTAAGTAAAGAGAGCCTCACCAAGTGAGTTCTAGGACAGAATTAGAAAATGTATAAGAATGTATTACAAAATCAAAATTAAAAAAACACAGAAGTTGTAACTGCAGATGTCATTGCTATGAAGGTTCTTTGTAATGGGGTACTACAGAATAGAAAGCAAAATCAGAAAAAAAATCCAAGTCTCAAATTAGCTGCAAACTCAGTAAGAAATCAGATAGATTCCCTAGTAACATGAGAAACATCTCAGGCCAGTTCAGGCTAACTTCCAGAATCAAGGGTTTATATAGTGATATAGTATATAGTGAATCTTCTCATAGAACAAAACTAAAATGTAAATTCAACATGGTGTGAGCAAGAGTTATAATTTCAGCAAATCAGACCACAGTTTTATAAAATGTCATATTGCCTTACCAACTATCCACTATCCCATTAAAATATTGATTCAGCCCCATAAGTGCTAATGTCATCCGGAGATAGTAGGACAAACTAGTTACAAAACAACAATAAAATACTGTGAATAAATACAGTTCATTGAGATAACAGAAGAGGCTTTGAATGATTGCAATATTACTGAGCCCATGTTGGAAAGTTTTCTTCCAGAACAGCAAGAACAATGTCAATGTAAATAAGCAAACGTGACTTTGCTTGACTGTGTGCTCCAGAAATAATAAATAATGAACATGCAGGGTGAAACATCCATTTTGAACAAAATGGAATTTAGGCCTAGTTAGAATAAGCCAGGAAATGGCATTTTAACATGTTATAGTGAATTTGTTTCAAAGATAACAGCATCAAGTAAGTGTACACATGTAAATTCAAGTGTATAGCCACAGTTTGAACAATGTTATTAATACACAATTTTAGAAATGCACATTAACTCCCACATTATACAGCCAGCAACCACCGACAAGGCCAATAGCCAGTGCGTGTTTTAGGTGTTTGTCAGTCGTTGTTATAAATCTGGACGCAATACCAGAACGTACATATAAGTTGCAAAATATCCTTGTGCGGTAGTTTGGGAAGCTCAGATTTTTAATGTACATGTTTAAGCCACACCTTTAACCACATTAGCCACGTTCCTTTCAGATGCACCAACCCCCCCCCAACTGCCCTCACCCAAACACACACACACACACACACACCCTTCCTCTCTTTTAAAGCCTAGTATAGATAGATTGTTGCTTTGGGTTAATTCACACCAGTTTCACACGTTCCAGAGCCAGGGCCTTGGTTCCAGAATCCATTGCTGCCTTAATGAAAGTCTGGTTGTCGAAAGGTAGGCTGCTGAGCAGGGAGTCTCTTAGTAAACACATTTCACGCCTGACGTGAGTCCCTTCCTCGCACAGGGTTTACTGTTGCTGCATCATTACTGCAGCTCCAGGGCTTCCAATCTTTCTCCAGATCTTTTTCTAAATGCAGGACATAAACCGCGCTAGACGGAGGACGTCAAGTGCTAATAATGAGTCAGGACCTTGATAAGTAAACTTACAAGGAGACACGTCTAGGCCAATGAACCTTTTAACCAGTTGGAGACTTCCCAGAACGAGGTATCCTTTTGTGGCATTACAATCAATAGTTCAATAGCCCCATCAATATGCACATCAATCAAGCTAATCAATAACATTTAATATAGATCAGTACAGCGAACGCACCATGACCTTTCAGCCATGAATAACCACAACAAATCTAGATATTTATTCCCTATTAGTTACAATCTAATATCATGTTTATTAGTTTCAATGTCAGCAAGCACATCAAAAACACTATAACTTGGCAATCAGAGCAAAACTTAAAGCATAGATCATGAACATTTAGAATGAAGCACGACGTTAATACGAGTCAACTTTAGCAGAGTAACATTAGTACATTATTCAACAAAGCAAGAATTTTGTCATTTGTCTATTTGTATCCGATATCAGTGAACTCCTTAACTAACCTCGAATTAGCATCAGCATGTTGGGCTTCATGCAAAACAATTTGGCAAACACAAATTTGGAAAAACATCTAACTATGGCCTCTATCAAAGATCAGTTGGTACCTAGAAAGAAAAGGCAAACATACAATTTCAATTATCATCAGATATTTACCCATCCAACGTATCAGCAATGAGCGTCAGTCTTCGTCCTCAGGACATCAGTCGATTAGCCATCAGCAAAGATAAGACAGGCCAAGTCTCAGTAGGGCATAGCTAAAGAATAAGGCTCTTCTCTCATAAGGAGGAGAAGTGTGTATCAGACAAGCAGTAAGATGAGGATGGATTAAAGTGTTAGATGTCTAAAGACAAAGGGGGTCATTACAACATTGGCGGTAAAAGACGCTTACCGCCGCACAGAAGACCGCCAACACACCGCCGCGGCCGTGGAATTCCGCCACGGTCATTATGACCCACAGTTCGGAATCTGCCAAAATTTAGACACCCACACAAGTCCGCCACACCAAAGGTCAGTGATAAACTGGCGATAACAAAACCTCCCCCGTCACGCCAAAAGGAATACGCCCACACTATCACGACCCACGAATCCACGCAGCGGTCTTTCAACCGCAGTATCCCATTGGCGGTACACACCGCCGCGCACAAAATACACTCACATATACAAAACACATCCACATTGGACAATTCGAAATACACACACCTGATACACATACACACACCACTCCCACACACCCAATACAATATAAAACACACACCCACATCACCCACAATCCCCTACGACAACAACTGCGACTGAAGGCCACAGAGAGACACCACAATCTACAAGTAAGCATCCACATAACATCCACGGACCTCACACAACACACCACTAAATATCACCCCACACATCACAACACACACCAACCCACACATCACCCTCACCACCCCATGGCACGGCAAAAACACCCCAGGTTTTCTGAGGAGGAGCTCGGGGTCATGGTGGAGGAAATCATCCGGGTAGAACCACAGCTATTCGGAGCACAGCTGCAGCACACCTCCATAGCTAGGAAGATGGAGCTATGGCGAAGAATAGTGGACAGGTTCAACGCAGTGGAACAGCACCCAAGAAATAGGGATGACATCAGGAAGAGGTGGAACGACCTACAGGGGAAGGTGCGTTCCGTGGTCTCAAGACACCACATTGCGGTTCAGAGGACTGTCGGCGGACCCCCTCTTCCTCCCCCACAACTAACAACATGGGAGGAGAAAGTCTTGGCTATTCTGCATCCTGAGGGCCTCGCAGGAGTAGCTGGAGGAATGGACTCTGGTAAGTCAAATCTTTACTACTATATCCCCCACCCTACCTGCATGCCAAAACATACCCCCACCCTCGCCCTCACCCCCAACTCCTCACAAATGTCCCAATATCACAAACCACCCATCCCAACACCAAGCCCTGCATGCAACAACAAAGCATGGACACCCATCACCAAAGCATGGCCACTGCACATACCCATACACCCCCCTAAACCATCATCACACAAGGTCCCATACAGGAATGCAAGCACTGGGATACACGGTCACCCACCCATTGCACACAATGGCACACACAGATGCAATAATCATGCTTTTACACCCCTGCAGGACCCATACCCAACGTCACCGGACAGGAGGGTCCAGACATGTCCACACCACCAAAAGAAGAGGCCCACAGTGATGACAGCAGCTCTGTCCAACTGGATCTAGATGACCAGCCTGGCCCATCTGGGACCGCGGGACAGTCGGTTCCCCTGACACAGTCACAGGCCACCACAGAGCTTCCCCCTCTGGAAACACCAGCACAGCATCCACCCATCGGGCCCATACCTCTGTCCCCAGGACACGCCAATCAGCAGTGTGTCCACCATTACAGGGAACCCAGGCTAACTCACCACCCCAACAACAACAGGGACCTGGGGGCAGTAGCAGTGGGCACACGTTCAGGGGACAGAGGCCCAGGGAAACAGGGGAACTGGGAGGGCGGCTGTGCGACAGGGGGCGGACAGGCCCAGGGAACCCACTCTCCACAAGGCCCTCTCCAACATCATGGGAGCCTACCATCATTCCCAGGAGATGATGGCACCGGTACTGGCCAAGTTTCAGGAGACCCAGCGGCTGCAGGAGGAACAGTATTTGGGCTTCAGGGAGGAACTCAAATCCATCAATTCCACCCTGGGCACCATTGTAGGAGGAAGTCCTCAACACCAGGAGGGACACTGTGGAACAACAAGGGGCCCCTGACACTAGCCTGGACGATGAACTGCCCACCACCTCCGCCTGCGCTAGTGGACAGGGGGCACCACCACAGGACCACCACACCAGCACCCCACCCCCTGCAGATGGAGAACCACCCAGCAAACGGTCACGGAGATCCGGGACAAAGACAGAGAACAAAGCCAAGACCCCCGCCAAGAAAGGAGACCACCCTGATTGTCATCCTTTTGTCCCACCTTGTCACCCTGTCCATCCTCCAACTTGCCCAGCTCCACTTCCCATGCCCCTTTGGACAATGCACCTGTGAGACTAAATAGCTTGGACTCTGCCATGGACATTCCTCCACCATCACCCCTCACCATTTTACAACCCCCTCCAATATTGAGCACTTAAATAAACACCCTTAAAGCACAAAACAATCTGGAGTCTGTCTATGATTTCGAATTAGTGTATTAGCAACTACAGTGACAAAATGCTCTTTCAAATGTAATGTCAACATACCTATGTCACACAGCTCTAGTCCATGAGGAAACAAAGCAGATGTCACACAGTGGGACCCACATCTGTGAAATCGTAAGGGCATAGAAGTCACCTTTCACTGTAGGCAAATCCTCCACCTGAGGGAAAACGATGTAGCTCCGCATGTGTTTCAGCAGGGCAGACAACACTCTGGACAACACGTAGGAAAACATAGGCTGGGACATCCCTGATGCTATGGCCACTGTTGTTTGAAATGACCCACTTGCAAGGAAATGGAGTACTGACAGCACCTGCACTTGAGGGGGGATTCCTGTGGGATGGCGAATAGCTGACATCAGGTCTGGCTCCAACTGGGCACACAGTTCCAGGATTGTGGCACGATCAAGCCTGTAGGTGATGATCACATGTCTTTCCTCCATTGTCGTCAGGTCCACCATCGGTCTGTACACCGGAGGATGCTGCCATCTCCTCACATGCCCCAGCGGACGGTGCCTATGGAGGAGAACAGCGAGCACAGAGTCAACCAACTCTGAGGTACATAAACACAGCTTACTCAGAAAACTATTCATAAAACGAAATTTGCCTGTATGAGTGTTGAGTCAAGGCCTAGGTATGTGTGACGCAATTAAAAATAAAGCCATGTGGGCCCCTGAAATGGCACCTGCCTGACCTGTAAAGTGGGACAATGGGATAGGAGGTAACTGCGCTGGCGTTGTACACTGTTGCGGTAGGCGGTCGAAGTCAGCGGCACAATTCTGCATTGGTTAATATTGGACACTATGGGTCCCAGGAGCCAATGACGATGTACGCCGGCGGTGCCGGTACAAACCGCCGCGGACGTGACCGCCATTTTCTATCTGTTCAATCACTCGATACCTGATCATCGACAGCAGAGGACCTACACTGCAAGTGCTGCTGTGACCTCAGGCTGGAAGAGACAATGGCTCGTGCGTCTGGGGAAAGGTTCCCTGCCTTCAGCATGGAGGAGTTGGAGAAACTCGTGGATGGGGTCCTCCCCCAGTACACGCTACTCTACGGTCCTCCAGACAAACAGGTAAGTACACTGGGAGCATGCTTTATGGGCAATGCCTGTGTGGAGTGGTGTGGATGAAAGATGGGGGGGGAATGAGGCGTGCATGAAACAACAGTGAGTGCATGTGCCAAATGGCAAGGGTAGGGATGTGGGCCAATGACAGTGACGGTGCAGTTGGTAATAACTTCTCTTTTTCACCTGTACAATTCCTGTAGGTCAGCGCCCACCAGAAGAAGGATATTTGGCGTGCCATCGCCAAGGACGTCCGGACCCTGGGGGTCTACCACAGATGGAGCACCCACTGCCGTAAAAGATGGGAGGATATTCGCCGCTGGAGCAAGAAGACAGTGGAGGCCCAGCTGGGGATGGCCTCCCAACGTGGGAGGGGTGCCCGTCGCACCATGACCACCCTGATGTTCAGGATCCTGGCGGTGGCGTACCCGGAGTTGGATGGGCACTTGAGGGCATCACAGCAGCAACAAGGGGGTGAGTACACTCTCATTCAGCTGATTCAGCGTGCATTGTAGGTGTCTGGGTGGGGGAGGTGGGCTGTGGGTTCCCCTAGGCCAGGGCGAGTTTGCTAGTTAAGTCCCCTTTTTCAGGCAGACCCTGTGGCACCCCACCCCACCTGGGTACAGTGCCAACTACACCTAGTCAGGCTCTTGTGACAGCCATGGTTGCAGAAATCGGCCATAGCCTTGTAAGCCATGTCCCAGGGATGGAATAGTGGACCCCAACTGGGCGGCGTAGTGCAGGGGGCTTCTGTGTCTGTCGTGTCCGCCAACGGTAGCTGTATTGCATGCACTCAACATGTCTTTCTTCTGTCTCTCCCCCCCCCTTTTGTAGTCTCCCTGTACTTGGGTGCATTCGCATCATCAGGCGGAGGAGCAGTGGCACCGGAGCAGGAGGGAGCTGCATCCCACATGGCCCTGGGGGGCGAGACTACGGACTCCGAATTCACCAGTGGGACGGAGGGCGAGGGGAGCTCCACGGCAGGGACAGGAGCGGACACCAGCGATACGGACTCCTCCTCTGATGGGAGCTCCCTTGCAGTGGCGGGCCCATCTGTGCCCCCGTATCTACAGTTACAGCTGCCACCCTCCCCCCTACAGCACCGCCCTCCCAGCAGCCACTCAGCCTTTGCCCCGTGCCTGCTCACCCAGGAGGGTGGGCATCACCTTTGCCCCAGGCACCTCAGCCACTGCCCCTGTCACCCCTGCTGCCCTCAGTGAGGAGGCCATTGACCTCCTCAGATCCCTCACTGTTGGGCAGTCTACCATTTTGAATGCCATCCAGGGTGTAGAGAGGCAGTTGCAACAAACCAATTAATTCCTGGAGGGCATTCATTCTGGTCAGGCAGCCCAACAGCGAGCTTTTCAGACTCTGGCCTCAGCACTGATGGCAGCCATTGTCCCCGTATCTAGCCTCCCCCCACCAACTTCCTCCACCCAGACCCACACCCCTGTACCTCAGCCTATCCCAAGCACACCATCAGACCAGCATGCACACACCTCAACACACAAAGGAAGCTCAGGCAAACATAAGCACCACACATCCCACAGGCACTCACACAAGCATCAGACACATGCAGACATACCAACATCCACTGCCTCCACTGTGTCCCCCTCCTCCACGTCTCCCTCCTCCCTCCCTGTCTCGTCTCCACTCACACCTGCATGCACTACATCTTCAGCCACTATGTACATCACCAGCACACCCACCACCACACCCCACTCACGTGCAGTCACCACCCCCACTACCATTCACACATCCCCTTTGTCCTCTCCCAGTGTGTCTGTGAGGCCATCTCCCAAGGTACACAAATGCAGCCACACACCCACCCAACAGCCATCCACCTCACGACAGCCTCCAGCCCATGCACCTTCATCCAAAGTCAGCAAACGTACACCTCCTACGACCATTACCTCTTCCTCTACTCCCAAACCCCCTCCATCTACCCGTCCCAGTGTTCCTAAGAAACTTTTCCTGGCCACCCTTGACCTCTTTCCCTCACCTCCCCCACCCCGTCAGTCTCCTAGGGCCCGACTCTCCAGGTCCCAACCTAGCACCTCAGCCACAACATCGGCGGGACCAGTGGTGCCAGTAGTCACCGGATTATGGAGTGCACCAGGCAGCAGGGCAGCCAGTGTGGCAAGGAGCCACAGCACGGACAGTCCCCCACCTGTCAAGCATCAAAAGTTGGCCAGTGCCCGGCGGGAGATGGGGAAGACACCAGCCACCAAAGCCGCTCCCAGGGGTACTGTTGAGATTGTGGAGTCAGCTGCGACACTTTCCAAGGGGGGGAAGGGGCACAAGAAAATCGGCAAGTCTGGGAAGATCAGCACGACGGAGAAGACCGCCATCAGCCTCGCTGCCCAGGAGGCGACCACCAGCAGCCACACTGCCCCAGACAGGACCGCCAGCAGCAGACCCGTTGCCCAGGAGGTGACCGCCAACAGCCCCACTGCCCTAGGCAGGACCACCAGCAGCAGCCCTGTTGCCCAGGAGGCGACCGCCAGCAGCCCCACTGGCACAGACAGGACCGCCAGCAGCAGCCCGTTGCCCAGAAGGCGACCACCAGCAGCCCCACTGCCACAGACAGGACCGGCAGCAGCTGAACCGCTGCCAAGGACACCACCGCCACAAGCACCGCTGCCAAGGACACCGCCGCCACAAGCACCGCTGCCAAAGACACCACCGCCACAAGCACCGCTGGCAAGGACACTGCCCCCACAAGCACCGCTGCCAAGGACACTGCCGCCACAAGCACCGCTGCCAAAGACACCACCGCCACAAGCACCGCAGGCCCATGAGCACCAAAAGCTCTGACGCTACTGAGGCCGCCACGAGCAGGTTGAAGCACTCTGGGCACAAAGCCCCCTCCAGAACCAGTGGAGATTGACATCCACTACCTCAGTCCTTGGCAGGATTAAGCACTCTGGGCACAAAGCCCTCTCCAGAACCAGTGGAGACTGTTATCTAATACCTCCGTCCTTGGCAGGATGAAGCACTCTGGGCACAAAGCCCCCTCCAGAACCAGTGGAGATTGTTATCCACTACCTCTGTCCTTGGCAGGATGAAGCACTCTGGGCACAAAGCTCCCTCCAGAACCAGTGGAGACTGTTATCCACTACCTCAGTCCTTGGCAGGATGAAGCACTCTGGGCACAAGGCCCCTTTCAGAACCAGTGGAGATTGACATCCACTTGAGAGACTGTGGCTTTGCACTCCCCAGGATTGAACAGTGGGCAAACCACCCACTGTAGAGACTTGAGAGACTGAGGCTTTGCACTCCCCAGGATTGAACAGTGGGCAAACCACCCACTGTAGAGACTTGAGAGACTGTGGCTTTGCACTCCCCAGGATTGAACAGTGGGCAAACCACCCACTGTAGAGACTTGAGAGACTGTGGCTTTGCACTTCCCATGATATAGCAGTAGGCAAACCACCCACTGTAGAGACTTGAGAGACTGTGGCTTTGCACTCCCCAGGATTGAACAGTGGGCATGGGGCCCCCCGGTGGATTTGGCATTGTGCACTCAACCGGCTGAGGTGCCCACCCTTTCCCTTCCCCCTGAGGTGCCTGTTTAATTTCTATCTGATGCTGTTCGGGTATCTTGTGTGGGCCTCGCCCATGCCTTTTGGGCCCAGTGATCCACGGACTATGATGTGGACTCCCTTGGACTTGTGCTCTTGGTGCATTTAATTGTATTTATTATAAATGTATATATTTGTAAATATTTTTGATGTATGTAATTGAATATATCACAATAATTCGCCTCATTTCCTTTTGTCCTTGCATTCTTCCAGGGGGGGTGTAACTGTGATGCATCATGATGTATTAGTGTGTGTGCTGTAGTGGGTGAGGGTGGGGGTGTTGTGTGTGTGTGTCACTTTTTTTTTCCCTCCCCTGTGTCGTAGGTGCAGTACTCGCCATGGTCTTCGCCGCTGGCGTTTGTGCTCCTGGTAGAGGAGCAGGAAGATAAAGACTGGTAAAATCTGGAGCTCTGGTTCCATGGCGTCCTGGTTCCTCGTGGGGTGTGCAGAGGTGAGCGTTTTCCCTTCAAAGTCCTGTTTCCGCCGTGTTTTTGTTCGTGGTGAATACGCCCTGGAAAAGGTGGCAGATTGGTGGGTTGTAATTCTGTGGGCGGTACATTGTCTTCCACCTGTCTGTTGGTGGTGACCGCCGCTGTGTTTGTTTGTACCGCTGTGGCGGTCGGAGTGTTAAAGTGGCTGTCTACGTTGGCAGTTCCCGCCACGGTCGTGATTCCATTTTTTTTACCGCTGGCCTGTTGGCGGTCTTACCGCCACTTTAACACCGACCGCCAGGGTTGTAATGACCACCAAAGTCTCTTAGAATGGCAAGGGATAATGAAGAATGGCGAAGAATGTCTCAAAAGTGGCTCCCTTCTCCTTGAGTCATGCGGTTATATTAAAACAGTCTAACAAGTCTCTAATTTCCCATTGGGCAATTTTTGGTGCATCATTATCTCTGTCCAATAATTCTCCACACACCTTACTAGAATTTTCACCTAACACAGTTCTCATGCAGTCGATTGGCTCCTGTGATTGACGTCTTCATCGGGTGGAAAGTCAGGTAAGAAAAGTTACACTTTACGCCCCAGTCAGAAGTTCCATTGTTTTCTCCTAGTCCAGCCGACCTTGCACCTGTTGCGAATTATACTGTTGCATTCAGAACGAATGTCTCCTTGAGCAAGTCGGGTCCCATGAGAAAGAATTTACTACAGCTACGCACAGATATCGCTAGCTTCTGGAAAAGTACAGCTTCATGTCCTTCAGGAAAACAGCACACTGCACGTTAGAAAAACACAGTTAATATGAGACCAGGCAGCTAGGCCCAGACCTTTGCTAAGCTAAGGCCTAGTAATTAATTTAGCAAAACCGAATACATAGCTCTTAATACCAATACAAAGTCATACAATAGTTATGTATCAGTTTCATTAATCATCGTATACATTGGTGGCCGCTCCCTGTGGGCACATTTCAAACGCATACATTATTTTTCTATGCTAACACATTTTCCATGCAGCTTCATTACACATTATATTGCAAGCTTTTCATGTTAATATTAATTTTAAAGTTCAAACTCCAACAATCCCTCCTCTGATGACTCTTGTCATCACACAAACCTTTTTCCTTACAATTTGCACCCTAAAATTCCCTCATTTCAATTTCCTCTCTCAATCGTTCTCCTTCTAATTTTGCCTTAACAATTTTTCCCTTTTCTTTTCTTCCCTCCTCTTATTATTTTTGCCATTTTCAATTTAATTATTTTACTCATTTTGCATGACAGCCATAATCCAAATATGCAAGCTATAACAATCAATATTCCCTGTATTATTTTTGCCAAAATCCAATGCCAAATATTACTAAACCGATTTCCCACCTTAGCAAGTCCTTTTCCAACCTTTTCCCAAACAGCTGGCTCTTTCAGTTCTTTCAGATCTGTACTATCTCTATTTAAGTTAGTGAGCACACTTCTAATTCCGTTACTATTGTCAGGTATGTGAGCACAACAATTATGCTCATTAAGCATTTTACAAACTCTGCCATTTTTCGCTGAAAGAATGTGTAAAGCAAGCCTGTTTTGAAGAGTCATAGCCCTCTCCACAGCAATTTCAGTATCCATCAGGAGTATAGCCCTGTAAAATTTGTCAGCATGTTATCCACAATAGTAGACAACTTTCGAATCTTTATGGAGTTCAAGATAACTCCCACTGAAGGAATTATCGCCCCAAATATGTCTCCTACTACACCAGCAGCAGTCTCTCTCCTTTGTCTAGTACGATGTAATTCAGACAATTTCGGGAACCTTTCAGATCATCCAGTTGGTATATCTTTGGGAAAACTATCCCCAAATAGCATGTCCCATACCATCGCTTTGGAAGATGGTAATAAGCACTGAGTCCACATATATAATAGATCCCAGGGATCGCTGGATCCTGTCTATTTAATATGACCGTCAATTTACTCTGAAACAAAAACACATGCTTACATTCACTCGTTCCCACAAACACATTGTCATAATATGACTTTGGTCGCGTTATGCAAAGCTTCCCTATGTGTAGTGCGTCTAAAGCTCATTTTCCTTGTTCCCTAATTGCACTATAACTCTCACTACTAGCAAAAGCTTGCTGCTGCAATCCTTTCTCTAATTTCCCCTTCAATGCCCTCCTTCTTTCTTCCGTGTGATCTAAGAAGCTTTTCTCTACCGACGTAAGCGAACATGTCAAATTTTTGCGGTGTGCATAGGATGTACTAATTGTTAATGTTGCCTCAAAGAACCCTTTAACTAATTTGATGCTGTAGTATTTAGCTACACTACTGAAATCTTCTAAGATAGGCACATAAGAAAACACAAGGTCATGGCTGGAATAAAAATATTGAATCTCTTCTTGATTATGGAATCTTGTTAGTAACAGACTACAGCTTATCCCATACGTTAAAGGCAAACTATGATAGGTAACCCCCTCTTGCACCAAAACAGGAATCTGTGTACACACATACCAATCTTTCGCATCCCTAGTGTCAACATACTCACTCAGCAAGCGATAGAAAACATTCGTTGATAGCTCCCCTTTAGCATTAGTTCCATCATGCAAATACTTTGTATCCTGCTCAAACCTCTCCCAAGCTGTTAGTGCAGTGGCGGTCTCAGGAATTGTAGCATTGTTAGTTCCACTCTCATCCACAAATGGCATTCTCACAATCACAACTATGATGAATATCACACACACAACACCCAAACCAACACCCAAACATTTACAACGCCTACTTCCCCTATTATCATCTCTAGTGTTAGACATGATCTGTAAAGAATCAGAAAGTGAAGTATTATTAGTTAAAAACAACAACCAACAGAGGATGGTTGAAACTTATAAATTATTCTTTTTTGTTCTTTTTTTTTTTCAAGTGAAAGTCTTTCTTCAGAAATTATTTACAGCTTTCACATCCACTCCCAGGATCCTTGTCAATTCAGGTTAGCAGCTTGTCAAAATCGGTTCTCAAAAGTCAATTCAGGTTAACAGTGTCACATCCGGTAAGTTGCCAGTCTCCTTTCTCAATTTTTTCGTCAATTCAATTTTCGTGTCAACACAGTCTCTCGGGCCAGACTCAGCTACCAAAGTACTGACCTGGGACTTCTCGATCAAAGCAAAATGCCAAGAACTCTTGCTGCCATTCAGCTGACGTTGCATATACCCATTCAGGACCTATGTACCTTCTGTTTGCTATTCTCTTTTTTTTCAACTTGCAATCACCTTGCAACTCTCCTTCACTCCAGATCTTCTCTCCTTGTTGTATCGACCTCCTCCTCTATTGCATCTTCGACAACCACTTTTCCCTTAGTCGCTTGCAGTTCTGGCCACTTATCTCCTTTCAGTGTCTCTTTGGTCTTTGATCTTCCTTGTGGCAACTCGTTGCCCTCCTCTGACTCTATGGTGTTTTCTCTTGATGGACCTGCAATTTGCTCAGGAGGAGTCTGAACACTCTGACTCTCTTCTGCCTCAACTCCTTCGAATTCTGGGTCTGTCAGGGGCTCTAATTCTTGTCCATATTTGTCTGCTTCTGGGAGAACCTCCTTCTGACTCGGTCCTCCTGGTGCCTCAGTTGAGATAGACTCACTGTCACCCCTCTGGGTCTCTTCTCCTTCGTCTCTTATTGGAGTGACCAAGCCGTCCTCAACGGGCTCCCCTTCTGTCTCAGTTCCCCTTTTATTGCTCTCTGGCCCTGAGACTTCCTTCTCTGTTGTTGGTACTTTCAACAACTCAACTTCCTCATCAGTTGAACACGTCACCTTTTTCATATGACTGGCATGGATCCAGTTTGGAATTCCCACACACATCACAGCAGTAGTAGTCATTAATATTACTTGACATAGCCCCTTCCAACGTGGCTCCAAACACGACTTCCTCACATATTTCTTGATGGCAGCCCAGTCACCAGCTTTCAGGTTGTGACCTGGATCATTTATCGGTGGCAGTGTGGTAGCTTCCACCTCGTGAGAGAAATAGCAGACCACGTCAGCCAGACCCTTGCAGTAGTCCAACACCATATCATCCGTGATATTCACAAGAGCATTCGCAGGCACTGCGGGCAGTCTCATAGCTCGGCCCATGATAATTTCATGAGGAGACAGTCCTGTTTTCTTGTTAGGAGTATTTCTCATTGACATTAGCACTAAAGGCAATGCATCGGGCCATTTCAAATTTGTAGCCCCACACATCTTTGCCATTCTCAACTTCAGGGTATCATTCATCTGCTCCTTTAAACCTGATGCTTCAGGGCGGTAGCTGCAATGCAACTTCTGTTCAATGTTCAATGCCGCAATCAATAGTTTAACAACCTCATTGTTGAAGTGACTTCCCCTATCTGATTCTAAAGAGATCCGGAACCCGAAACGTGGTATCAATTCCCTAAGCAGCAGCTTCGCTACTGTGCTTCGCTACTGTGAGACTCAGTACAGGGCAGTCACTTTTTCCCTAGACAACTTCCTCGACCCTTTCTCAATTTGATGACCCAAATATTTCACCTCTTTCTGACAGTATTGTAACTTCTTGGGGACACTTTATGCCCATTCTTTCACAAGTGGTTCAGTAAGGCTATCGAATCATACTTGCAATCATCCTTTGTCTTGGACGCGATCAGCAAATCATCAATGTACTGTACTAGAGTTGATTGAAAAGGTAATTCCAATGACTCCAAATCCTTCTCCAGTACCTTGAAAATGGAAGGTGATTCTGAAAACCCTTTAGGAATTTGATACCAATTGTAAACTTATCCAGGAATTTGAAACTAAAGAGAAATTGGCTGTCCTCATGCAGAGGCACAGAAAAGAACGCTTGGGACAAATCTACTACTGTGAACCACTCTGCATCACATGGAACCTGGAACATGATCACAGATGGATTTGGCACTACTGGGCAACATTTCACCACTATATCATTAATTTTTCACAAGTCTTAGACAATTCGAACTTTCCCACAAGGCTTTCTCAGTCCCATTATCGGTGAATTACATGGACTGCTCATCACTTCTTTCAAAACTCCCTGCTTTACAAAGTCTGCAATTAGTTGTGCCACCTTTATAAGAACATCTTGCGCCATGTGGTACTGCGGTACCTGGGGTAACACAGCATTTGGCTTCACACTGACTTTGACTGGTTCCACTCCTTTTATCAGTCCAACTTCCTTCCCTGTCAAGTCCCACACTTTCTCTTTGACTGTCCCCTGCAAGTCTGCTGGGAGATCAGTCACTGTGAACATTGGGAGGAAGTTAATCAGAGGATACTCCTCATCTGTCGTCTCCGTTTCAGGCTCTGAAACCTGCCCTTCATCTACTTCATCGTCACTGTTTGTCTGAACCTCAATCCCCTCATTGGAACAGGTGATCGAACATCTTGTCTTGCACAGTAAGGCCCTCATTACAACATTGGCGGTAAAAGCCGCTTACCGCCATGCAGAAGACCGCCAAAACACCGCCGCGGAATTCCGCCACAGCTATTATGACCCACATCTTGGATTCCGCTGAAATTCAGACACCCACACAAGACCGCCACACCAAAGGTCTGTGATAAACTGGCAAAAACAAAACCTCCACCGTCACGACAACAGAAACACGCCCATGCTATCATGACCCACGAATCCACGCGGCGGTCTTTCAACCGCGGCATTCCTTTGGCGGTACACACAGCCGCGCTCAAAATACACACACATCTCCAAAACACCGCCACATTGGACAATTCCAAATACACACACCCGATAAACATACAAACAACACTCCCACACACCCAACACAATATAAAACACACACCCACATCACCCACAAACCCCTGCGACCACAATTCATGAACGAAGGCCAGCTAGACAGAGAGCACAGCAACTGAGAACCCCACCACACAGAGGCACACAACACCATCACCCATACAACATTACACACACAAAACACCACACACCACTACACATCAACACACACATCAACACTTACACCACCCCACACATCACCCACACCACCCCATGTCACGCCAAAGACACCCCCGGTTTTCCGAGGAGGAGCTCAGGGTTATGGTGGAGGAAATCCTACAGGTAGAGCCACAGCTATTTGGCTCACAGGTGCAGTACACATCCATAGCCGGGAAGATGGAGCTATGGCAAAGAATCGTGAACAGGGTCAACGCTGTGGGACAGCATCCAAGAAATCGGGAGGACATCAGGAAGAGGTGGAACGGCCTACGGGGGAAGGTGCGTTCAGTGGTCTCCAGGCACAACATCGCAGTACAGCAGACTGGCGGCGGACCCCCACCTCCACCCCCACAACTAACAACATGGAAGGAGCAAGTCTTGACCATCATGCATCCAGAGGGCCTCGGAGGAGTCGGTGGAGGAATGGACACTGGTAAGTTAAATCTCAACTATCATATCCCCCACCCTACCTGCATGCTATCGCACACCCTCACCCCCTCCCCTGTCACTCCAACTCCTCACTAATGTACTCATAACACAAACCACCCATCCCAACACCAAGCCCCGCATGCAAAAACAAAGCATGGTCACCCCTCACCAAAGCATGCTCACTGCACATACACATGGAACCCCCTAACCATCATCACACAAACCCACACACAGCAATGCTTGCACTGGGGTACACAAACACCCACCCATTGCACACCATTACACACACACATGCAATAATCATGCTCTTATATCCCTGCAGGACCACTACGGAACGTCACCACACCAGAGGGTCCAGACAACTCCACTCCACCCACAGAAGAGGCCCACAGTGTCGACAGCAGCTCTGCCCTACTGGATCCTGATGACCAGCCCGGACCATTGTGGGCCTCGGGACAGTCGGTTCCCCTTGCACAGCCCAACACTGACCAACACTGACCTTCCACCCTCTGGTAACACCAGCACAGCACCCACCCAGCGGGCCCATACCTCCGTACCCAGGACATGTCAATCAGCGGTGTGTCCACCACTACAGGGAACCCAGGATAACCCACCACCCCAACAACAACAGGGACCTGGGGCAGTGGAAGTGGGCACACGGTCCAGGGGACGGAGGCACAGGAACACAGGGGAACTGGGAGGGCTGCTGTGCGACAGCGGGCGGACAGGCCAAGGGAACCCACTCTCCACGAGGCCCTCTCCTCCATCATGGGAGCATACCACCACTCCCAGGAGACGATGGTGACGGTCCTGGCCAAGTTTCAGGAGACCCAGCGCCTGTAGGAGGAGCAGTATTTGGGGTTCAGGGAAGAGCTCAGAACCATCAGCTCCACCCTGGGCACCATCGTAGGGGTGCTGAAGGACATACAAAAAACCATGAGGGACACCGTGGCACTCCAAGGGGCCCCTGACACTAGCATAGACGATGAACTGCCCACCACCTCCGCCGGCGCTAGTGGACAGGACGCCCACCACAGGACCACCACACCAGCACCCCACCCCCTGCAGAGGGACAACCACCCTGCAAGCAGTCCCTGAGATCCAGGAAAATGACAGAGCAAGATCGCAAGACCCCCGCCAGGAAATGAGACCACCCTGATTGTCCTCCCACTGTCCCACTTTATTACCCTGTCCATACTGAAACTGCCCCAGCTCCACTTCCTATGCCCATATGGGCAGTGCACCTGTGTGACTAATGGACTGGACTCTGCCATGGACATTCCTCCGCCGTCCCCCATCACCATATTACTACCCCCCTCCATTTTTGAGCACTTAAATAAACACCCTTGAACCACAAAACAATCTGGAGTCAGTCTGTGATTTGCTAAATATGTATAATCAATGACAGTGCCAACATGCGTTTCCAATTGTAAAGCCAACATACCTATGTCACACATCACAAGTCCTTGAAGGATGCAAGCAGATGACACACGTTGCTAACCACACCTGTGAAACCATAATGGAAAGGTACAACTCAGTTACCAAATACTGCTATGAAATGACAGACAGGATAGAGGTAGAAGTGTGAAAGTGAATGTAATGGTTAAAAGAAAACTGTTCTCACCTGTGTGTCACTGGAAATATTGCTGTATGACTGACTCCCTGTTGTCTATGTCTTCTTCCTCAGCATCCTCCTCATCACTGTCCACAGGCTCCACAGGCTCCACAGCTGCCACAACACCGCCATCTGGACCATCCTCCTGCAGAAAAGGCACCTGGCGTCGCAAAGCAAGATTGTGAAGCATACAGCAGGCGATGATGATCTGGCACACCTTCCTTAGTGAGTAGAATAGGGAACCACCTGTCATATGGAGGCACCTGAACCTGGCCTTCAGGAGTCCGAAAGTGCGTTCGCTCACCCTCCTAGTCCGCCCATGGGCCTCATTGTAGCGTTCCTCTGCCCTGGTCCTGGGATTCCTCACTGGGGTCAATAGCCAGGACAGGTTGGGGTAACGAGAGTCCCCCAATAGCCACACCTGGTGCCTCTGGAGTTGACCCATCATATAAGGGATGCTGCTATTGCGCAGGATGTAGGCGTCATGCACTGAACCAGGGAACATAGTATTTGCCTGCGAGGTGTACTGGTCTGCCAAACATACCATCTGTACATTCATCGAATGATAACTCTTCCTGTTCCTGTACACCTGTTCACTCCTGTGGGGGGAACCAGAGCTACATGGGTCCCATCAATAGCACCTATGATGTTGGGGATATGTCCAAGGGCATAGAAGTCACCTTTCACTGTAGCCAAATCCTCCACCTGAGGGAAAACGATGTAGCTCCTTACTTGTTTCAGCAGGGCAGACAACACTCTGGACAACATGTTTGAAAACATAGGCTGGGACATCCCTGATGCCATGGCCACTGTTGTCTGAAAAGATCCACTTGCAAGGAAACGGAGCACTGACAGCACCTGCACGTCAGGGGGGATTCCTGTGGGATGGCGGATTGGTGACATCAAGTCTGGCTCCAACTGGGTACATAATTCCTGGATAGTGGCACGGTCAAACCTGTAGGTGATGAGTAAATGTCGCTCCTCCATTGTCAACAGGTCCACCAGCGGTCGGTACACCGGAGGATTCCGCCATCTTCTCAAATGTCCCAGCTGACGGTGCCTAGTAAGGACAACAGCGACCACAGAGTCAACAAGATCCCAGGTATGTACCCACAGATACACAGAACACGACACCAAAGACAAAAATCTTACTGTATGTGTGTCGAGTGTAGGCCTAGGTATGTGTGACGCAGTTGTAAATGAAGCCATGTGGGCCCCTGAAATGGCGGCTGCCTGACCTCTAAACTGGGACAATGGGATGTGAGGTAACTGCGCTGGCGTTGTACACCGTCGCGGTAGGCGGTCGAAGACCGCGGCGCAATGCTGCATTGGTTAACATTGGACCCTATGGGTCCCAGAAGCCAATGATGAAGTGCGCCGGCGGTGATGACACGCACCGCCGCGGACGTCACCACCGCGGACGTGACCGCCATTTTCTATCTGTTCAATCACTCGATACCTGATCTTCGACAGGAGAGGACCTACACTGCAAGTGCTGCTGTGACCTCGGTCTGGAAGAGACAATGGCTGCTGCGTCTGGGGAAAGGGCCCCTGCCTTCACTGCTCATGAAGCTTGTGGACGGGGTCCTCCCCCAGTACACGCTACTCTACGGTCCTCCAGACCAACAGGTAAGTACACAGGGAGCACGTTGTATGGGCTATGCCTGTGTGGAGAGGGCTGGTTGTAAGAGGGAAGGGGGCAGAGTGCAGTGAACATGAAGGACTGTGAAAGCATGTGCCACATGGCAAGGGCAGGGATGTGGGCCACTCACTTCGACGGTGCTCTTGCTAATGACTTCTCTTCTTCCCCTGTGCATGTCATGTAGGTCAGCGCCCACCAGAAGAAGGACATTTGGCGTGCCATCGCCAAGGACGTCCGGTCCCTGGGGGTCCACCAGAGATGGGGCACCTACTGCCGGAAAAGACGGGAGGACATTCGCCGCTGGAGCAAGAAAACGGCGAAGGCTCAGTTGAGGTTGGCCTCCCAACGTGGGAGGGGTGCCCGTCGCCCCATGACCCCCCTGATGTTCCGGATCCTGGCAGTGGCCTACCCTGAGTTGGATGGGCGCTTGAGGGCATCACAGAAGACACAAGGGGGTGAGTACACCCTCATTCTGGGGACTTTGTGCGCAGTTGAGGGGTCTGGGTGTGGGAGGAGGGCTGTGGGCTTCCCTAGGCCAGGGCGACTTCCATAGGATAGGCCCCTCCGTAATGCAGGTCATGTGCCACTACACCCCACCGCAGGAGAGTGGCAAGTACAGGTATACATGCCCCTGTGGCATCCATGTGTGCAGATGTCCACCATAGCGATGTAGGCCATATCCCAGGAATAGCATCTGTAGAGGCCAAAAGCACGGCGTAGTGCAGGGGGCTGCTGTGTCTGTATTGTCCACCAACAGTAGCGGTAAGCCATGCACTCAACCTGTCTTTCTTCTGTCGTCCCCCCCTTTTTCTGCTCTCCCTGTTCTTTTGTGCATCAGCATCATCAGGCGGAGGTACAGTGGCACCGGAGCACAAGGGAGCTGCATCCCACATGACCATGGAGGGCCACACCATGGACTCAGAATGCACCAGTGGGATGGAGGGCGAGGGGAGCTACACGTCGGTCACCGGATCACCAACCAGCGACATGGACTCGTCCGCCGATGGAAGCTCCCTTGTGGTGGCGGCACCATCTGTGCCCCACACTTCTACAGGTACAGCCGCCACCTCCCCTACCAGCACTCCCCTCCCAGCAGCCCCTCAGAGTTCGCCCCGTGCCCGCTCACCCAGGAGGGTGGGCATCACCTTCGCCCCAGGCACCTCAGGCCCTGCCCCAGTCACCCCTGCTGCCCTCAGTGAGGAGGCCATTGACCTCCTCAGGTCACTCACTGTTGGGCAGTCTACCATTGAGAATGCCATCCAGGGTGTAGAAAGGGAGTTGCAACACACTAATGCATTCCTGGAGGGCATTCATTCTGGTCAGGCTGCCCATCATCAAACCCTGCAATCTCTGGCCTCAGCACTGATGGCAGCCATTGTCCCTGTGTCTAGCCTCCCCCCTCCAACTTCCTCCACCCAGACCCAATCCCCTGTACCACAGCCCATCCCAGGCACACCATCAGACAAGCATGCATACACCTCAACACACAAAAGTAGCTCAGGCAAACATAGGCACCACACATACCACAGGCACTCACACAAGCATCACCCACATACAGACACAGCAACATCCACTGCCTCCACTGTGTCCCCCTCCTCGTCATCTCCCTCCTCCCTCCCAGTGTCGTCTACACTCTCACCTGCATGCACTACATCTACAGGCACTAGGACTCGCACCAGAACACCCAGCACCACACCCGGCTCACCTGCACTCACCACCCCCACTACCATTTACACCTCCCCTGTGTCCTCTCCCAGTGTGTCTGTGATGCCCCCTCCCAAGGCACACAAACGCAGGCACCCACACACCCAACATCCATCCACCTCACGACAGCCTCCAGTACCTGCACCTGCACCCAAAACACCTAAAGTGACACCTCCTACAACCACCTCCTCTTCTTCCACTCCCAGACCCCCTCCAGCTACCCATCCCAGTGTTCGTCAGAAACTCTCCCTCAGCACTGTTGACCTCTTTGCCCCCATACCCACCCCTCCAATTCATAAGTCCCATAGTAGCACCTCAGCCAAAAAGACTCCAGTACCAGTGGTGCGTGTTACAGGTGTGTGGAGTGCACCGGCCACCAGGGCAGGCAATGTGACACGGAGCCAAAGCACTGCCAGTCCACCCCCTGTAAACAAGCATCTCAAGTTGGAAAGTGGCCGACGGGACAGGGTGAAGACTCCTGGCGACAAAACTGCTCACAAGGGTCCCAGGGGGATTGCAGAGTCAGCTGTGACTCCTCCAAAGGTGGTGAAGTGCCAGAAGAAGTCTGCACAGTCTGGTGAGAGCAGCATGGCGGAGAAGGGCGCCATCCTCCCCGGCGGCCGGGACGCCACCGCCAGCACCGTCGTCACTGGTCAGGAGACCACCGCCAGAGTCATTGCCCAGGAGGGCAGGAGTATCGTCACTGGTCAGGAGACCACCGCCGGAGTCAGTGCCCAGGAGGGCCCTGGCTGCCACAGCCCCGCTGGGCAATGAGGGACCGTCATGCCACACACCAATGCACAGGTCAGAGCCCGCCATGGCAAAGCACCGCTGAACAAGGAAATCACCGCCATGGTGAAGACTGCTGAACAGGGCAAAGCACCGCTGAACAGGGCAGGGAACCGCTGAACAGGTAAGAGCCCGCCATGGCAAAGCACCGCTGAACAAGGAAATCACCGCCATGGTGAAGACCGCTGAACAGGGAAAAGCACAGCTGAACAGTGCAGGGAACCGCTGAACAGGTCAGAGCCCGCCATGGCAAAGCACCGCTGAACAAGGAAATCACCACCATGGTGAAGACCGCTGAACAGGGCAAAGCACCGCTGAACAGGGCGGGGAACCGCTGAACAGGTCAGAGCCGACCATTGCAAAGCACCGCTGAACAAGGAAATCACTGCCATGGTGAAGACGGCTGAACAGGGCAAAGCACCGCCGAACAGGGCAGGGAACCGCTGAACAGGTCAGAGCCCGCCATGGCAAAGCACCGCTGAACAAGGAAATCACCACCATGGTGAAGACCGCTGAACAGGGCAAAGCACCACTGAACAGGGCAGAGAACCGCTGAACAAGGAAACACCGCCACATCAAGCATCGTTATCCCATGTACAGCTGGGACTGTGACGGAACAGGAACCGTCACGGGGAGCCTAATGCAGTGTGGGCACCATTCCCCCTCCAGAACCAGTGGAGACTGTTATCCACTTGAGAGACTGTGGCTTTGCACTCCCCAGGATGGAACAGTGGGCAAACCACTCACTGTAGAGACTTGAGAGACTGTGGCTTTGCACTCCCCAGGATGGAACAGTGGGCAAACCACCCACTGTATGGACTTGAGAGACTGTGGCTTTGCACTCCCCAGGATGGAACAGTGGGCAACCCACCCACTGTAGAGACTTGAGAGACTGTGGCTTTGCACTCCCCAGGATACATCAATGGGCATGGAGCCCCGTCGTGGATCTAGCGAGGTGCTGTAATCCGGCTGAGATGCCCCCCCCTTCCCTTCCCCCTGAGGTGCCTGTTGTATTTCTATCTGATGCCCCAGCAGTGTTCTCTCCGTTTGTGGACAGGTATCTATTGTGGGCCTCGCCCATGCATTTTTGGACCAGTGGTGCACAGACATTGATATGTGCATACCTGCACTACTTCTGTAATGTATATACTTTTGAATGTGTATATATATATCTGTATATATTTGGTAACTGTATTTTGATACATTACAATTTTTGAACAGATTTTCTTTGGTCTTTGCATTCTTCCGGTGGGGTTGTGGGTTGTTACTGTGATGTTTTGAAATGCATTGGTGTGTGTGTTGTAATGTGCGAGAGTGAGGGTGGGGGTGTTGCGTGTGTGTCCCCCTGACTTTTGCCTCCCCTATGTCGTAGGTGCAGTACTCACCGTTGTCTTCGCCGCCACCGTTGCTGGTGTTGGTAGATGATCAGGAAGACAAGGGCAGGTAGGATTTGTAATTCCAGCTCCATGGTGTCCTCCTTCCTAGTGGGATGTGTAGAAGGTGAACGTTTTCCCATTGCAAAAGCTGTTTCCGCCGTGTTTTTATCCACGGTGAATCCGCCCCGGAAACGGTGGCAGATTGGTGGGTTGTGATACTGTGGGTGGTACATTGTCTGCCGCCTGTCTGTTGGCGGTGACCACCGCGCTGCTTGTCTGTACCGCTGTGGCGGTCGGAGTGTTAAAGTGGCTGTCTATGTTGGCGGTTTCCGCCACGGTCATGATTCCCTTTTTTTGTACGCCGGCCTGTTTGCGGTATTACCGCACCTTTAACACCGTCTGCCAGGGTTGTAATGACCCTCTAAGTCTCTTCCCAGTAGGGGCACGGGGCTTGAATCACAAACTACAAACCTGTGCAAGCCCTGGAAAGTCCCAAGCTAAGCCTGAACAGGATCTGTGATTGGGTCTGTCAAGAGTTGATTTGCCACTCCCACTACCTTAACTGTTCGTCCCGAAAGGGGCAACTTCGGAACCTCTGCACTTCTAACTGTAGAGCGTGTAGCTCCTGTGTCAACCAAGAATGAGACCTTGTGACCCATTACTTTCCCTTGCACGTAGGGCCCTCTCTGATCTACTTCTAGGGACGCTGCAAGCCTACACTGCTCACTATCTGAACTCTCATCTGACCATTCATCGTTTATTCCATTCTCACCACGCAATGGGAATTGTTGTACGGTGTTATTTTGACTCATCCTTTGACCTGTGACCTGTTGAGGAAGCATCGCCTGTTGCTGTTCCATTGGTGCTAAGGGCAACTGCATTTGCTGTCTAGGTACCACGGGAACCTGCTGTTGCATTTGCGGCATCTGCATCAGTTGTACACGTGACATCTGCACTTGTTGCATGGGTTGGAGACCCTGCATCTGAACCATGTAATTCTGGAAGTTCGGATTAGGACCTCTCATCCTTGGTCCTTTAACATTTTGGAATGCATTAACATCATTGCTTTGTTGAACAACACCTTCCTGCACCATCATCGGACATTCCCGCTTCCAGTGCCCGACGCCCCTGCAAGCATGACAAGGTAACACTTTCTTCATCCCCTGCACATCATTTTGAACCATTACTGTATTCAAATCTGGACCACGGTTCACAAAACCTCCTCGACCTCTGCCTCTCGCCTGCGCCTGAAACATCCCATTTCCTTGAGGCTGTTGCACCATCTGTTGTAGACAACCTCCCTGCAACCCTAACTGTGCTGCCTTAATTTGCATCACCGTCACCCTCTCCTTCAACTTTCTCTGCTTCAACTCAATCTTGTCACAACAGTACTCCGCATACGACAACACCTCATCAATCAGCTTAGCTTGCCAACAGATCAAATGATTCTTAATCATCAGACTAATCTCAGATCTCAATCCTTCAACAAATCTGAACACAAGGTGATTCATGTCCTTCGCCTCTATAACCTCTATACCACTGTAGTGCTTGAACGCCTTCAACAACCTCTCATAGTAGGCATGTATCAACTCCTTGGCCTCCTGCGCTGTTCGATCAATCTTTTGCCAATCAATATTTTGAGGCATTACCCTCTTTTTCAAGAACTCAATCACCTTATAGTAGTACTTCATCACCTCAGGAGATGGTGCTCCTGTGACTCTATCTCTTGCCGGTTCCGCTGCCGGCCAATCCACACTCCTCTTGCACTCAAGCCACAAATCAGCTGGAACTATGACCTCAAAAAGGGTATTCAGGTCTTCCCAAAGACACTTCGCAAGCTTCACAAACCTGTCCGTCTGCTGATACCACTCTATTTGGCTTCTCCCTCAGCCTGGGAAAATCATTTGTGAATGACAGAATGTCACCTATGGTCCATGGTACATGGACAAGAACCCCTCTAGCCGTTTCTCTCATGGGTAACATCTTTATTGTACCGGTATCTGGCACAGCTTTCGCCTGCTGCTTTATGCCGTCACTCTTCCTTTTGTCTCTTTTCTTCCCACTTCTCTAATGCTCCCCAAACTTGTGCACTCTGCAGTATCTCTTTGAGGTGTGCCTCCATCCCAGTAGACCTCATGTGTTCAAAATCTTTGGGCTCAAAATCTAACCTATAACTTCTCTTCAGATGTTTGGTATTTTCTAAATCTATTCCATATTTATCTGCCAGGTTCGCCAACCTCTGGTGCACCCTGCTCACTTCTTTGGTTATTTTCAGGCACAAATACCTCAATTCTGCTTCAGTATGTGAATCTAGCATGTTCACTCCCACGCTCCTTTCAACTAGTTCATTTGCCTCCATGCCCAACCTCACAAAATTCAGGTACTCTTCTCTCTCCGACCGCTCTGCTGTCGCAGGAGTGGTCTGTGGTGAATTTAACTTGTCTAGCCATTCATTCAGTTGTTGTGCAGTCAAAGCTGGCAAAGAGATATTTCCAGCCTGTACTACCAGTGTTTGCGGTACATTCGCACTTGAGATCTGCGGATTCAGCAGTCCCAAACCTTATTTTCTCATGGTATTTTAAGGAACCCCAATCAGACTGAAGTCTAACAGAGATCTAGATCTTTCGAATGTCGGTTCCACTGGGGTCATCTCTTGAGAGCTCCCTATGAACCCTCCTCTGGTCATTTCTTGGGTCATTATTCCCTGCTCACATACACTAGGCTTCGCCTGTGCATACAATGGTACTGGCGGACCAACTGTAATAGGTAAGGATATTGCAGCTGGCGGCTGCCTGCGTCCCAAAACCTGTGGAGCATTAACTCCCATATTCTGACTCATTCCTGATGCCATGGCTGACTGCGGTCCTGTGACCGAATAGTAATTCGGAATCATCTCTTGCTGTGCCTGAAGCAGTAAAAGTGGAGTTGGCTCAGTCCGTCTTAGCTTTGGTCTCGTATATGCCGGATCTAATGGCACCATCAAATTCGTAGTAGTCGCTAGTATTGGGACATCAGGGTAAAGCCTCTGAATTTGTGGTGGCTGTAACTGAGGTTGCATCTCTGGAGCAGTAGACACACTGACACTATTCTTCACCGGAACTGGTGTTGCAACAGTATTAACCTGTACTGTATTTGTTGTTCCCTGGTTCTGTGTCGAATTTATAGGACCTGCACTAGTACTTGGTCTATTGTCATCTAGGGCGTATGGCGGTGGTTGATCATTTAGCAACTGATTAAAGAACTCATCATCATCCGAGTCATCCGCCTCTGCCCAGGACTTCTTAGTTTCCTTTTCTTTGTTAGAACCCTTATCCGTCTTAAAAGTGGCTTTCCCTCCTTGGGTTTCGCCTTCTTGAGTTATTGCTGGAAACATCCTAACTCCGTCTATGGTTTCTCTTCTCCAAACCCTCTGTGCGCTATCCCATCTAGCCTCTGCTAGTGTGTTTACTGCTTTCCTCATTCTCCTCTCAAATTTCTGTTGCTGTTGTCGTATGGCCATCAGTTCCCAAATTGCTAGCGCCTCAAACTGTGCTGGCCTCTGAGGTGGCTTTAGCTCATTTAACACCCTCCGGAAATTTTCCAAAATCCTTATATTGAACGTTCCGTGCTCCGGAAATGCCAAACACCCTTCTTTCTCTGTCACTTTGCACCATTGCTTTAGCCAAAGACATGTTGTGACTCCCCTCTCCTCCATTACGGCATAAGCCGGTGTATCCTATGGCATTGTAGGTTCCTCCACAATTGCGGTAATGTACACATCTCTCCTCAAAGCGCTTTTTAAAGCCTTGAAAAACTTCATTTTTGCATCTTTTATTTTATTAGCAATCGAATCAGGAAGTGACTTTAATTCCCAGAACTCTCTTCGCTCACCTTCTCAACCAATTGCCTCTCACAGACAGCTGCCAATCCGTGCGCAACCCTTCACACTAACCGACCTATCCCAGCGCGGCTCCAATGACGTCACACTCACACACACTGCGGCTGACAAAGTCTTGCGGCTTGTCCTCCTCACTCTCCGCTCACACAAAAAGTAGTGCAATATATTGCGAACACTATCAAAACTCAAATTTGCCGGTTTGCTACAGGAAAGGGTAACACAATCACTTCAGAACTTTACAGAGATTTTGTTTAGCCTCGGCCACTACTCTCTCCTTCTCAGATCCCGCACTCGCAAGCAAAATTTGACCCGCAAATTCTACTCTCGACTTGTAGATGGGGTGTCCTAGTGCACTTTTTATTTCATTCACTCACTTGGACTCAAACTCGACTCGTCAACCACGCCAGATTGATCTATTAAACCGCACAAATTACAACATAAACCAAGTGTCTCATACACTTATCAGTATACTCTGGAGTCTTAGACCATGCAGGGTCCGCACATCACCAACAACCATGTGGACAATTTTTGAGCACAAAGCGCCACACTCACATGAAGTTCGGCGACATCTCTACTCACATACTGTGGAGTATGCACACTCCTACTAAAACATTACCTGGCCTAAAATTCTCACAAACCTCACAATTCACCTGCGATATGCATAAGCTGTGCAAGCGCAAAACCCTACGTCACTCACACTATCACTAGGACGCCGAGAACATACCCAACTCACTTCAGCAAGCTACGAGATTCCGGGAAAGTCATTCGGGACTTAGGGACATATCATCTCTCCAATTTGCATCACTTTAAAACAATTTTCAAACAGCGGTCACTCGTCCTGGGGGCACAAAGGGCCAAACCATTACCTCTGCTACCAAAACTGATAACGCGTCAGGACCTTGATAAGTAAACTTAGAAGCCGACACGTCTAGGCCAATGAACCTTTTGACGACGTTTGGAGACTTCCCAGAACGAGGTATCCTTTTTTGGCATTACAATCAATAGTTCAATAGCCCTCTCAATATGCACAATAACTAATCAATCAAGCTAATTAATAACATTTAATATAGATCAATACAGCGAACGCACCATGACCTTTCAGCCATGAATAACCACAACAAATCTAGTTAAGAGTTAGGATATTTATTCCCTATTAGTTACAATCTAATATCATCTTTATTAGTTTCAATGTCAACAAGCACATCAAAACCACTATAACTTGGCAATCAGAGCAAAACGTAATCAAAGCATAGATCATGAACATTTAGAATGAAGCACGACGTTAATACGAGTCAACTTTAGCAGAGTAACATTAGTACAATATTCAACAAAGCAAGAATTTCATCATTTGTCTATTTGCATCCAATATTAGTGAACTCCTTAACTAACCTCGAATTAGCATCAGCATGTTGGGCTTCATGCAAAACAATTTGGCAAACACAAATTTGGAAAAACATCTAACTATGGCCTCTATCAAAGAGCAGTTGGTATCTAGAAAGAAAAGGCAAAAAGATAATTTCAATTATCATCAGATAGTTACCCATCCAACGTATCAGAAATCAGCGTTAGTCTTCGTCCTCAGGACATCAGTCATTTCGCCATCAGCAAAGATAAGACAGGGCAAGTCTCAGTAGGACATAGCTAAAGAATAAGGCTCTTCTCTCATAAGGAGGAGATGTGTGTATCAGACAAGGAGTAAGATGAAGATGGTTGAAAGTGTCAGACGTCTAAAGACAAAGTCTATCAAAATGGCAAGGGATGATGAAGAATGGCGAAGATTATCTCAAAAGTGTCTCCCTTCTCCTTGAGTCATGCGGTTATATTAAAACAGTCTAACAAGTCTCTAATTTCCCATTGGACAATATTTGGGGCATCATTATCTTTGTCCAATAATTCTCCACACACCTTACTAGAATTTTCACCTAACACAGTTCTCATGCAGTCGATTGGCTCCTGTGATTGACGTCTTCATCGGGTGGTATGTCAGGTAAGAAAAGTTACACTTTACGCCCCAGTCAGTAGTTCCATAGTCTTCTCCTAGTCCAGGTACCTTGCACCTGTTGCGAATTACACTGTTGCATTCGGCAGGAATGTCTCCTTGAGCAAGTCGGGTCCCATGAGAAAGAATTTACTACAGCTACACACACACACACATATCGCTAGCTTCTGGAAAAGTACATCTTCGTGTCCTTCAGGAAAGCAGCACATTGGACGTTAGAAAAACACAGTTAGTATGAGACCATGCAGCTAGGCCAAGACCTTTGCTAAGTTAAGGCCTAGTAATTAATTTAGCAAAACCGAATACATAGCTCTTAATGCCAGTACAAAGTCATACATTAGTACATTGTTAATTCATCATTAATCAGTTTCATTAATCATTGTATACATTGGTGGCCACTCTCCGTCGGCACATTTCAAACACGTACATTATTTTTCTATGCTAACACATTTTCTATGCAGCTCCATTACACATTATATTGCACGCTTTTCATGTTAATATTAATTTTAAAGGTCACACTCCAACACTCTCAAGCCAGTACAAAGTCATACATTAGTACATTGTTAATTCATCATTAATCAGTTTCATTAATCATTGTATACATTGGTGGCCACTCCCCGTCGGCACATTTCAAACACGTACATTATTTTTCTATGCTAACACATTTTCTATGCAGCTTCATTACACATTATATTGCACGCTTTTCATGTTAATATTAATTTTAAAGGTCACACTCCAACACTCTCAAGCCCAGTGTCATACAAGAATACCATGTTTTATAGGTCCTTGCGTGAGTAACGCATGCAGTCCAGGTTTTTGTTTTACGTTGAGCATTGTATGTATACGTGTGTGTGTGTGTGTGTATATATATATATATATATATATACATATACATACACACACATAATTGAAGCATGGTTTACTATACCTTGTATATGGAAAAATAGAACGGAATCTAGAAAAAAACAGCTCCCTGTGCAAATTGTTCAGTATCTTTCAGAGACCTTAGACAAGCAAAACTACATGTCCCACAATGCTGAGAATACAACACCAAGGTAAGACGACCCCCACCCCGGGTTAACACCTTTAACCACTTTTGTCATTCTTCGTAAAACGTTAGGCCCTCCCTGCTCACTATTGGTCCGCGAATCGTACTCGGAATCGAATTGCAGGTGCACGCTGTACTACGAAATATGTATAAAAACGCGGCCAACGACTAGGGAAACTGTACAAACCATGGGATCAAAAACACGACGTTTTTCATACTGGGACTGGCATAGTATGCGATAGTTTCAGGTTATTCTTCATTCAAGCATAATTCGGCCCAAGCCGCGCGCACTTCAATTTGAAGGCTTTCCGATTTGTGCTCGTCCCATAAGTGCCGACTTCCCACAGTTAAAAGTTGAGAAACACAGTATTTTTTTTAAGGCAAAGTATAGCGCAGTCTTTAGTACCTAATTATGCCAACCCTTAACTCATTAGTACTAACCCCAGCAGCAGAAGGACAAGCGTCGATTTTGCCCAATCATGTAGGCGCGCACATCTCCTCACAGGTGATAATGACCGCGCACGGCTCTGTACAGGTGCTTCTAATAACGTAACCACGTTCAGGTCATGTTGTCGATAATCACCTGGCTCCCTTTTACACATTTCAGTATACCTACGGTCTGGAGGTTGTAGATTCCTTTTCTTCTTTCAGCAGAGGTTCGCCAGAGTACCGCCACTTCTTGATCCAGAACCTGGAGATGTGCGGGTTCCTCTCTCTGCCGGGCTTCAGGCACATGGCACTTTGCAGACCGTGAAGGTACTTGGGAGGGGGTGTGCATGGTTAAAAAGGTCGTCGTTGTTTTTCCTTTGAAGGTTTTAGTTTGTCGAATGATAAACGGGCTGCCCAAGGTTTATTTCATAAACTCGTCACCGTATGCCAAGGCTGACTAGTTTTGTCTCCTCGTCGTGTCTTTTTTTAATTAACTCATCCTCTCTGTTCCTTCCTTTCCTCTTGCAGGGTGTTTTTTTCAGCTTTGCAGTCTTCCGGTCTCCTTATCCTCTCCTGCCTCCTTTTTCTTTTGCTATGGGCAACTCACGAAAAAAGTGCCGGTCTTCACAAAAACAGTGTCGGTGCTCCTCTCTGCAACCACCAGCTCTTTATACTTACTTGTCTTACTCTCTCTCGGTCTGGTCTTGACGCTGTCGGGTCAAGAAACTTTAGGGCCTCTTTTCAAGGAATGATGAGGGCTGGGGCTCGCAATAAATATACTTTACTAAATAACAGATGAAATAATAAAAAAAAAAAATACTGAAATTGAGGTAAAAAAAACTGCAATATTTTCACGTTTTACGCTGTAACTTTTTACTGCGATTTCAGATTTTTGAAAGCAATATACGTTGCGCTACTGGACTCTTCTAGTTGAGGGGCTGTATAGGGCTTGTAGGTTCATCAAGAACTCTAGGTACCCAGAGCCAATAGATGAGCTGCACCTTGCAATGGGTTTTCATTCCCAACCGGGTATACAACAATTAATTTGGTGAAATATAAAGGGTGGAAAATTGGTATCAAGAAAACCTTTGTATTTCCAAAATAGGCACAAGATAAGGTGTTGAGGAGCAATGGTTATTTGCACATCTCTGAATTCTGGGGTCTCCATACTAGCATGTGAATTACAGGGCGTTTCTCAAATAGACGTCTTTTTTTACACACCAAAATATTTTGGTGTCCTCCCTCCCTCTCCCCCTGATCACCCTACTGTTTATTGTATGGAAGACCGACCAAGGGCCTCCTCCTTGGTGGAGTGAAGGGTGGAAATCCGTTTCACCAATCCATGGACACACCCACTAAACGCCACCTACGCGTCTCACTGCGTATGGCCCTGACTCATAGCTATTCAGATTCTTTCCATGTGCTCAGAGGTAAATCACAATCTGGTGGTTCCCGCATTTAAATATATGCCTCAAACTGCAGCTGTACCAGAGCTGGGATTCCATAAACAAGAACATGTGTGGTGTGTGTTTTTTTTTTTTTTATAATATGATCAAACAAATCATTACACTAGGTGATACAATTTCAACACAGACTGTATAGTTTTATTAGTAAAACTTAATGTCTGTGTAATGTAATTTCAATCAAAAATGTGTTGCCAGTAATGGCAGTGTGCTTTCACACCATGAATACTCCTAACACCACTGCACTCTACTCTGCACCATTGCACGCTATGCCTCTCTACTATACCCTGTGCCACTCTACTGTGCCAGTGCATTTTTCGCCACCGCACTCAGCACCACTCCAGTCCACACTAATTTACTGTACGCCATTGCACTCTACTCTGTAACACAACTTTATGCTCCTGAACTCTATTCCAATCTGCTGTTTGCCATTCTAATCTACTCTACACTACTGTATGCCATTACTCTATGCAACCTCTACGCCCCTGCACTCTACTCTGCCACTATACTCTACTCTGCACCACGCTGATGTGCCACTGCACTCCACTCTTAACCTCACCACTCTCTGCATTCTATACTCCTGAATTTAATGCCACTTGTACGAAGTTGGCTCTGTATATACTATCTCAGTGAGAGATGGTGTGCACAGAGTCCAAGGGTGCCCCTTAGAGGTTGACAGTGGCAAAATTAGATCATACTAATGTTCTATTTTGTTGCGCAGTAGGCTTATCAGAGGGTAGTGTCAAGCATTTGTTGTACACACAAAGGCAATTAATGAAAACACTCAAAGATCTAACTCCAGGCCAATAGGTTTTTATATAGAAAAATATTATTTTCTTAATTTATTTTAGAGCTACAAGTTTCAGAATTTAGTTAAGTACATAAATTGTAAGGTACTTCACACAGGTAAGTATGGCACTTTGAATTAAAACAGTAATGAACACAGTTTTGGCAAAAATGGCAAATAGCTATTTTAAAAGTGGACACAGTGCAAAAATCAACAGTTACTGGGGGAGGTAAGTAATAGTTCGTTTCTCAGACACTTACAAGTTCAGTCTCCTGGGCATAGGCAGCCAACCGTTGGGGGTTCAAGGCAACCCCATACCCACAGCACCAGCAACACAGGGCCGGTCAGGTGCAGAGGTCAAAGGAGGGCCCAAATAACATTGGCGTCTATGAAAAACAGGGGTGCTCCGGTTCCAGTCTGCTAGCAGGTAAGTACCTGCGTCCTCGGGGAGCAGACCGGGAGGGTTTGTAGAGCACTTGGGGGGGGGGGGGGGGGGGAGGCACACAAAATACACCCTCGGCGACACAGGGGCGGCTGGGTGCAGTGTGCAAAGTAGGTGTCGGGTTTTCAGTTTAAAGCAATGGCGGGAGCTGGGGTGTCACTCTGGCGATGCAGGCAGGCCACAGGGGGGCTTCTCAGGCCAGCCACAGACTGGGCTACGATGAGGGCTGCCTGCTGGTCACTCCTGCACTGGTAGGTGGTTCCTCTAGGTCCTGGGGACTGCAGGTGCAGTGCTTGGTCCAGGTGTCGGGTTCCTTTGTTACCAGGCAGTCGCAGTCAGGGGGAGCCTCTGGATCCTCTCTGCAGGCATCGCTGTGGGGGTGCAGGGAAGTCGACACAGGGTGTCCACGCTGTTGGAGTAGCCTGGGGGTCCTCTCTGCAATGTTAGTTTCCTGACCTTGAGCTGGGGGCATCTGGTGCAGAGTGTGAAGACTTGTGCTTCCGGAGTGGGACGAGAGTCTCCTTAAAGTTGGTTCCATGTTGCTGTATTTGAACAGAGCTGCTGTTCTCAGGAGGTTCTTTGTCCTTTAGGTGCAGGGCAGTCCTCGGAGTCCTCAGAGGTCGCTGGTTCCACTAGATGTGTCGCTGTGCAGGTTGAGGATGGAGACAGGCCGGTAGGGCTGGGGCCAAGTCAGTTGCCATCTCTGCTGGGCTTTCAGGTCAGCAGTCATTCTTCTTTCTTCAGGTTGCAGGAATCTAATTTCCTGGGTTCAGGGTCGCCCCTAAATACTCAATTTAGGGGTGTGTTTAGGTATGGGGGGCAGTAGCCAATGGCTACTGTCCTTGAGGGTGACTACACCCTCCTTGTGCCTCCTCCCTGGGGGGTGCACATCCCTAATCCTATTGGGGGGAATCCTCCAAAACAAGATGGAGGATTTCCTAAGGCAGGGGTCACCTCGGCTTAGGACACCTTAGGGGCTGTCCTGGCTGGGGGATGGTGACTCCTTGTTTTTCTCATTATCGCCTCCGGACTTGCAGCCAAAAGTGGGGGCTGTGCCTGGTGGGGGGAGGCATCTCCACTAGCTGGAGTGCCATGGAGCATTGTAACCCTGAGCCTTTGAGACTCACTGATGGATGTCACAGTTACTGCAGGGGGGAGGTGTGAAGCAACTCCACCCAAGGCAGGCTTTGTTTCTGTCCTCAGAGAGCACAAAGGCTCTCGCCCCATGGGGTCAGAAACTCTTCTCAGTGGCAGGCTGGCACAGACCAGTCAGTCCACTGAAGGATTGGGTAAAATACAGGGGGCATCTCTAAGATTCCCTCTGTGTGCATTTTGTAATTAATAAAACAATAGCATCAGTGTGGGTTTATTATTCTGGTAAGTTTGATGCCAGACTTATCAGTATTCAGTGTAGCCATTATGGAACTGTGGAGGTCATTTTGACAAACTCCCAGGCCGTATACTTAATATGGCCACACTGTATTTTCAATGTCTAAGAATGGACTTGGACACTGTAGGAGCATATTGCTCATGCAGCTGTGCCCTCACCTGTGGGATAGTGCACCCTGCCTTAGGGCTTTAAGTCCTGCTAGAGGGGTGACTTAGCTATGCCACAGGCAGTATTGTGGATGCATGGCATCCTGAGGGGGATGTCATGTTGACTTTGCCTTTTTCTCCCTACCAACACACACAATCTGCAATTGCAGTGTGCATGTGTTAGGTTAGGGGTCCCTTAGGGTGGCACAGGACATGCTGCAGCCCTTAGGGGGACCTTCCCTTGTCACAGGGCCCTTGGTACGACTTGTACCTTTTACAAGGGACTTGTCTGTGTGCCAATTGTGGAAACAATGGTAAATGTTTTAGTGAAAGAACACTGGTGCTGGGGCCTGGTTAGCAGGGTCCCAGCACACTTCTTAGTCAAGTCAGCATCAATATCAGGCAAAAAGTGGGGGGTAACTGCAACAGGGAGAGATTTTCCTACACCTCTATACTGTTAATCTATGCCAATGCACTCTACAACAGTCCACTCTCACTCCATTGTATGTCACTCTGTGACTGCACTATATGCCACTCCAATACACAACGCTCTCTGCGGTTCTATTCTATAACACTGGTTGCTGCTCAACACTCCACACCACTCTCCTCTAAACTCCTAACTTTGAGCCATGCAAAACAGCAGCCACCTCGGTGTATGACATGGCTAACACACATTGGCAAAGCAAATAGCTCTTGCATAGGCAAAACCCCTTCATGTAGGAAAGTAGCCTCTTTCTAGCATGGTTACCCCCACTTTTGGGCCTGTTTGTGTGTGTGTGTGTGTGTGTCAGTGTGGTTTTTACTGTGTCACTCGGATCCTGCTGGCCAGGACCCCAGTGCTCAGAGTTTGTGGCCTAATATGTATTCCTGGGTAGTGCCTAACTGGATCACTGAGGGTCTGCTAACCAGAACCTCAGTGCTTATGCTCTCTCTGCTTTTAAATTTGTCACTGGAGGCCAGTGACTTCATTTACCAATTTCAATTGGCACCCTGGATCTCCCTTATAAGTCCCTAGTATATGGTACCCAGGACATTGGGGTTCCAGGAGATCCATATGAGCTGCAGCATTTCTTTTGCCACCCATAGGTAGCTCAGACAAACCCTTACACAGGACTGCCATTGCAACCTGCGTGAAATAGTGCACACACTATTTCACAGCCATTTTCACTGCACTTAAGTAACTTCTAAGTCACCTACATGTCTAACCTTCACTTGCTGAAGGTTAGGTGGAAAGTTACTAAGTGTGAGGGCACCCTTGCACTAGCAAAGGTGCCCCCACATAGTTCAGGGCCATTTTCCCGGACTTTGGGAGTGCGGGTACACCATTACACACATGCACTACATATAGGTCAATACCTATCTGTAGCTTCACAATGGTAACTCTGAATATGTCCATGTAACATGTCCAAGATCATGAAATTGCCCCCCCATTCCAAATCTGGTATTTGGGAGCCAATTCCATTCATCCTGGGGCTCCACCATGGACCCCCAGTGCTGTCAAACCAGCTCTCTGAGGCTTGTACTGCAGCTACAGTCTTCTACTAACTGGGGACTTGTTTTTTTTTTTTTTTGCACTCTCTTCTGGGTTGGCAGGGGCTCCTGTCCTTCTTGGAACTTCGTTCGACTTCTGGACTTGGTCCCCTTCCTTTGAAGGTCTTCAGGTCCAATAATCTAGCAGTTGTTCTTTGCAGACTTGGTTGGCTGCTGCAAAATCCCCAAAATTAGGTTCTTTCCTAAGGAAACTTGCAGCACTTTACTCCTCATTTTCTGGGCTCTGGAGTGGGGTAATTTACTTACCTTTACTGTATTCTTACTCTCCCAGCAGTTCTGCACACACTACACTTGTCTACGGAGGAATTCATGATTCACATTCCACTTTTTTAGTATATGGTTTGTGTTGCCCCTAGACCTATTTTCTCCCATTACATTCTATAGGATTTCCTACAGTTTGCGTTCTGACTAATTACTTGTCTAATTTTGGTGTCTTGTGTATAATACTTACCACCAGAAGGAGTATTGCTTCTAAGATATTTTTGGCACTGTCACCAAAATAAACTACCTTTATTTTTGGTAACACTTAGTAATGTCTTTACTTGTGTATAAGTACTGTGTAACTATAAAGTGGTATTGCATGAGCTTTGTATGTCTCCTAGTTCAGCCTAAGCTGCTCTGCCATAGCTACCTCTTATCAGCCTAAGCTGCTACAACACTACTACATTCACCAACAAGGGATAACTGGACCTGGTATAAGGTGTAAGTACCCACTATAAACCAGGCCAGCCTCCTACACTTCCCACCAGCACTTTATTCTCTGGCATATCCCTTTCCTGTCAACGTCCACTAGAACAAGCCTCTTGTGGTCAAAAAGCTTAGATTCTATGGGTGTTAAGGGGCCATACCATCAGCTATGTAAGTGTCAAACTGTTCTGTGCTGCATAATGAGATTTTGAAGGATTTGAGTTAAATTCTTTACACTTGCAAGTTTCCTGAATCTGCTCTGCATACTAGAAGTTGAGTGAAAGAAACTGAATAAGTAAAAGTGATAAACATTTTCAGTGTTTAAGGGGAAAGAGTGAGGCTGGGGGATAATGTGAAAGTTGACTTGAAGAAACCCATTAGGTTGTCTTCCATTTGCTCCCTCCCCCAACCTGTGTGCAGAGTTATACCTATGGATACAACTGGAAGATTTTCACTGTCTAAGCAGCATGTCTCATTGTATGGAGCACTTGTGCCGGGGCGTTGCTATCAATGCTGCAGCAGTACCGAAGCCGCGGTCTTGGGGACCTAAAGCACTTTATTGCTGTGATCTGCCACTGCCCAGCCTGGGTGAAACATTGCTATTTTCCTTGCTGGCATGGTCATAGTTATACACTGTTTACTTATGATGGTCCTATTTCTCTGCATGTGCCAGATCCAGAGGTTTTTAAGGTATGGGCAATTGCCTGGGGTCCCACCCTTCAAGGTGTCCCCAGGGAACTGAATTTTCTTTCATTTTCGACCCTGTTCTATTTTATTAGCCAAGTATGTCGGTTACTTCTATCTCTCTAAATCAGTGTCACCTTAAGGATTTTTGGGGCCCTCTTTCTACAAACTAGTTTATCTGGGATCTAAAGAGAGCTACCCTTTCATGAATGTTTCCTACCCTGGAAAGACAGCTGATCACTTTCTTGGAGACAAATCGCACCATATTGTCGACTACAATGGTCTTCGGTATCCCACTTTCCATTAAACATTTAAATAATAAAAAAATAAAAGACTCTTCTAGAAATTCAGTGGCACCTGTAGTGTTCACTTCCATAGTTTTAACAACAAACCACTTGGAGTGGAAATCCACAAGTACCAGAATGTATTTGTCACTTGATCATAATCTTTCTGTAGGCCCAAGGTAGTCAACAGTTAATCTTCCCCATGGTTTCTCAGGAAACACCGTACACTCGCAATAGCGGTTGTCTTCCTATCTTGGTTTTATCATTTTTATAACTGTTACCGTATTCAGAACAATTCTTCATCCACCTCCTCAATATTATCCAAGTCAGGCCACCAGAATGAATATTTATTTTTTTTGGCCTATAGAATGTGTGGGAGGGAGCTGATGTGGATCTTAAGTAAACTTGGGGGACGGGGCTGTGTCCATACACGCTGAAACATTTACGGAGGTTATCTGTAGCACTTAACTCTGTTCACTTCCTTATTTGGCCAAGATTTAGACAAGAGTGCTTAGAGATGGCCGGCACCAGAATAAAAAAAAAACATATGAACGAGCAACGGAAAGCCAATAGGTCTGGCCTTCAGTGCTTTTATTTTATCATGCAAAGATGTGATCATTCAAGTAAAAAAAAAATACTAATAATATATATAAATGCCGCCTCTTAAAGGCCGTGTGCACTGGATTGCAAAAAATGAGCCCTGCCAGAAATAAAAAATAAAATAAAATGGAACACACTACTTTCAAGTGAAATGTTCAGGCAAAGTGCAATCTCAAGTTTACAGCCAATGGCTGCTTCATATATGAATACCTTGCCAGGCAATGGATGAAAGGGGCTAACCACAAGCCCCTGTACGGATATGTATTGTATTCATTGGTGAAGATTAACTCCGAGACTCTGCCAGAGCTAAGCCTGGAGGTCTCCATGGGTACTTGGCAACAATTTATTGCCACTTGAAAAGCATACGTGCTGGTCAGTATGAAAGAGGTATTGATTGGCACAGTTAGTGCGAGTAACGCATGCTGCTCCACTTGCAATAGAAAGGTGGGGGCTGGCCACACTTGAGCTGGAATATTTTACATGGTTTTTGATTAGAAGCAGCATTCAGGTCTTCGTGAGCACAGTTTGAAATTTGTACAAGAAAAAGGTACGGTCTAGAAATTACTGCTTTTAACAGTATTCTCAGTTAAACGCAAAAACTTTATTTTGTTTGTGTTGGGTGGGGGGCGCATGGAATCTGAGTATGTAGCACCTCGGTCTTGCCCATATTAGCTCGCGTTTGTGCTGCTGACATGAAGATTTCTGTGTCCTACTTCTGTAGCACTAGGGTCCTGTTTAGAAGCAGCCAGAAACTCTGCGAACCCCACCTACCTCCCAGTCTAATGCGCACTGTTTAATTGCACCCATTTACGTGGTCGGTAAAGTGCCGGAGCTCCGCCGTCCACTTTTTCTGCATGGAGAACCAGGTAAATAAAGGACATGTAATCTTTAGCGCCCCATTTAGGTCAACGTTTGTGATAGACGAAATTTACTGCAACAACTAAGCTCCTAACGTGGTGGGGGAAAGCTCAAGTTGTATTGGAGCTGTTTGGGGGTCCTAACCGCTCTATTCTGCCCATGAGAGCCTGTAGGAAAGTACCATCTTGCCTGGCATGTTACCCCCATATTTCACTGTATATATGTTGTTTTAGTCCATGTGTCACTGGGACCCTGCCAGGCAGGGCCCCAGTGCTCATAAGTATGTGCCCTGTATGTGTTCCCTATTTGATGACTGTCTCACTGAGGCTCTGCTAACCAGAACCTCAGTGGTTATGCTCTCTCTGCTTTCCAAATTTGTCACTAACAGGCTAGTGACTAAATTTACCAATTCACATTGGCATACTGGTACACCCATATCATTCCCTAGTATATGGTACTGAGGTAACCAGGGTATTGGGGTCCCAGGAGATCCCTATGGGCTGCAGCATTTCTCTTGCCACCCATAGGGAGCTCTGACAATTCTTACACAGGCCTGCCGGCGCAGCCTGAATGAAATAACGTCCACGTTATTTCACAGCCATTTACCACTGCACTTAAGTAACTTATAAGTCACCTATATGTCTAACCTTCACCTGGTGAAGGTTGGGTGCAAAGTTACTTAGTGTGTGGGCACCCTGGCACTAGCCAAGGTGCCCCCACTTCGTTCAGGGCAAATTCCCCGGACTTTGCGAGTGCGGGGACACCATTACACGCGTGCACTGTACATAGGTCACTACCTAATTACAGCAGCGTCACAATGGTAACTCCGAACATGGTCATGTAACATGTCGAAGATCATGGAATTGTCCCCCCAATGCCACTCTGGCATTGGGGGGACAATTCCATGATCCCCCAGGTCTCTAGCACAGAACCCGGGTACTGCCCAACTGCCTTTCCGGGGTCTCCACTGCAGCTGCTGCCAACCCCTCAGACAGGTTTCTGCCCCCCTGGGGTCCAGGCAGCCCTGGCCCAGGAAGGCAGAACAAAGGATTTCTCAGAGAGAGGGTGTAACGCCCTCTCCCTTTGGAAATAGGTGTGAGGGCTGGGGAGGAGTAGCCTCCCCCAGCCTCTGGAAATGCTTTGATGGGCACAGATGGTGCCCATCTCTGCATAAGCCAGTCTACACCGGTTCAGGGATCCCCCCAGCTCTGGCGTGAAACTGGACAAAGGAAAGGGGAGTGTCCACTCCCCTGACCTGCACCTCCCAGGGGAGGTGCCCAAAGCTCCTCCAGTGTGTCCCAGACCTCTGCCATCTTGGAAACAGAGGTGTCTGTGGCACACTGGACTGCTGAGTGGCCAGTGCCAGCAGGTGACATCAGAGGCTCCTTGTGATAGGCTCTTACCTCTCTTGGTAGCCAATCCTCCTTCCTAGGTAGCCAAACCTCCTTTTCTGGCTATTTAGGGTCTCTGCTTTGGGGATCTCACCAGATAACGAATGCAAGAGCTCACCAGAGTTCCTCTGCATCTACCTCTTCACCTTCTGCCAAAGGATCGACCAATGACTGCTCAGGACGCCTGCAAAACCGCCACAAAGTAGCAAGACTACTAGCAACCTTGTATCGCTTCATTCTGCCGGCTTTCTTGACTGTTTCCAGGTGGTGCATACTCTGGGGGTAGTCTGCCTCCTTTCTGCACCAGGAGCTCTGAAGAAATCTCCCATGGGTCAACGGAATCTTCCCCCTGCAACCGCAGGCAACAAAAGACTGCATCACTGGTCCTCTGGGTCCCCTCTCAGCACGACAAGCGTGGTCCCTGGAACTCAGCAACTCTGTCCAAGTGACTCCTACAGTCCAGTGACTCTTCAGTCCAAGTTTGGTGGAGGTAAGTCCTTGCCTCACCACGCCAGACTGCATTGCTGGGTACCGCGTGATTTGCAGCTGCTCTGGCTTCTCTGCACTCTTCCAGGATTTCCTTTGTGCACAGCCAAGCCTGGGTCCCTGACACTCTATCCTGCAGTGCACAACCTTCCGAGTTGTCCTCCGGCGTCGTGGGACTCCCTTTTGTGACTTTGGGTGGACTCCGGCTCACTTTTCTTCTAAGTGCCTGTTCAGGTACTTCTGCGGCAGCTGCCTGCTTCTGTGAGGGCTCCCTGACTTGCACGGCATCCTCTCTGTCTCCTCATTCAAGTGGCGACATCCTGGTCCCTCCTGGGCCACAGCAGCATCCAAAAACCCTAACCGCAACCCTTGCAGCTAGCAAGGCTTGTTTGTGGTCTTTCTGCGTGGGAACACCTCTGCAAGCTTCTTCACCACATGGGACCTCTATCCTCCAAAGGGGAAGTTCCTAGTCCTCTTCGTTCTTGCAGAACACCAAGCTCCTTCCAACAGGTGGCAGCTTCCTTGCTCCCTCAACTGGCACTTCTTGGGCTCCTACCCACTCTCGACACTGTCGTGACTCTTGGACTTGGTCCCCATCTCTTACAGGTACTCAGTTCCGGAAATCCACTGTTGTTGCATTGCTGGTGTTTGTTCTTCCTGCAGAATCCCTCTATCACGACTTCTGTGACCTCTGGGGGTTGTAGTTGCACTTTACACCTACCTTTCAGGGTCTTTGGGTGGGCTATTTTTCTAACCCTCACTGTTTTCTTACAGTCCCAGCGACCCTCTACAAGCTCACATAGGTTTGGGGTCCATTTGTGGTTCGCATTCCACTTTTGGAGTATATGGTTTGCGTTGCCCCTATACCTATGTGCTCCTATTGCATTCTACTGTAACTTTACACTGCTTGCATTACTTCCTTTTGCTATTATCTGCATAATTTTGGTTTGTGTACATATATCTTGTGTGTACATATCTTATCCTCATACTGAGGGTACTCACTGAGATACTTTTGGCATATTGTCATAAAAATAAAGTACCTTTTTATTTTTAGTAATTCTGTGTATTGTGTTTTCTTATATTGTGCATATGACACCAGTGGTATAGTAGGAGGTTTACATGTCTCCTAGTTTAGCCTAAGCTGCTTTGCCATAGCTACCTTCTATCAGCCTAAGCTGCTAGAAACACCTCTTCTACACTAATAAGGGATAACTGGACCTGGCACAAGGTATAAGTACCCCTGGTACCCACTACAAGCCAGGCCAGCCTCTTACAGAGCCACACTAGAAAACCACTCTATTAGTTACTGAATAACATACTACCCTTTAGCAGGGCTCTTCAGTAACTTGTCAGTGTTGGACTTTTGGCCATACGCATGGTCATCCCTAGTCTTTTTGCCTCCTTCCTCCTGGTTTTTCTGACCTCTCGCTGTTGGCTCTAGGACTCTGAGCACTTTATCACTGCTGACCAGTGCTAAAGTGCAGGTGCTCTCCCATCTAAAGTTGGTATGATTGGCTTATACCTAATTGGCATATTTAATTTACCTATAAGTCCCTTGTACAGTGGTATCTCTATACCCAGGGCCTGTAAATTAAATACTACTAGTGGGCCTGCAGCGCTGCTTGCGCCACCCACTGAAGTAGACTTTCAGACCTGTCTCAGGCCTGCTAGCGCAGGGCCTGTGTGCGCAGTTTTCTGCCACAGGGACCTGGCATCTAAATTTACTTGCCAGGCCCAGAACTCCCCTTTTACTACATGTAAGTCACCCCTAAAGTACGCCCTAGCTAGCCCTATGGGCAGGGTGCCATGTATGTAGAAAGGCAGGACATGTGCCATATTGCATGGCCTGTCCTGGTAGTGACAAACAGCCTAACTTGGTGTCTCACTGCTGTGAGTGCTGCCTTCTCATAGGATTGCATTAGAAATGCCCTGCCTTATGTGTAAGGGGCATTGTCTGATTTATGAGGGGTAGCGTAGGCGTGTTTGGTATGGTTGTGATGGTGATAATAAATACTGCTTACTGGTGTGTGTGTATTTTTTATTACTATCACAGAAATGCCACTTCTAGAAAGTGCGCATTTATCTGTGCTTATGATTCTGATGTTTTGCAGCTTGACTCCAATCCACGTCTGGGCAGAGTGACAGTTGGGGCTTTGTGCATACTTTTCAGACAGCCTGTACACAGGGAGGGTGGAGGTGTCACTGAGGTGCATCTACATACTGAATAGTCTTCCTGGGCTGAGAGAAGGGAGAGGCGGGGCACACCTACATTTGTAAAGGCTGTGCCCTGGCCTCACACAATAGGGTCGTTAACCCCCCACTGATGTTTGGAGCCTGTGCTGAAAGGAGAGAGGGGGCACTCCCAGAACCAGTTGTAACTGGCTGGAACCTCCTCTCCCTACCACTGTAAAAACACTGTAAGAACTGACTATAAATACAGGGGAATTTTCCCCACAATTTGAACATTCTTGGAACTTGAAACTGAACACAGGACGCTGATGAATGGACTCACCAGGAAACCGCCATGGACTGCTGCTGCTGTGCTGACCTGTGACCTGCCTGGTCACTAGGAGGAACTGCCACCATCTGCACCCCTTGTGCTGGCCTGTAGCTGGGCCCACCAGTCCTGTGCTCCTTCTTGCTTAGTTGTTCCCAGGGGCAGGGTGCTGTGGCCCCTGACCCCTGCAACGATTTTTAAAATCTGTGCCCAGAATGCTCTGACGAGGAACAAGACATTCTTTGAATGACTGAGGCTGCTGAAGGGCCATTGCGCTTTGAAAGCGCTTTTCTTTTGCTAAAAAGAAATCACCGCCGCAGCCCGGGCTTTAAATTGTGCCCTCGCGCTTCCTGGAGCGCGTCTCTGATGATTGGGAATCACCGCCGCAGCCGGGTTCGGAAAGTATCCCTGAGCGCGAGGTCCGCGCTCAGCACTGTGCCCCCAGGGCACGAAGGAAACATCCGTTTTATTATAAGGAGCAAGCGTGCTCCTGTTGGTGCCCCCGGGGCGAGGACTGCTTTTGGGAGTCCCCCCGGGGCACCGGAAGGCCCTGCCTTGGGCCGGAATGCCATAGGGAAGGCGAGGGGAGAGGAGGACGCCTCTCCCTCGCCTGGGGAAGCCTCGGAAGGCTTCGGTTGTTGTCCGTGGGGCGGGAGGAGAGGAGGACACCTCTCCCCCGCCTGAAGAAGCCTCGGAAGGCTTTGGTTGCCTGGGGAATGGGCAGCAGCCTCATCGGAGGCTCGCTGCACCCCCAGACCCCTCGGGGCCCCTGCGAGGGCCAGCCTTGACACAAAGGGGTCTCTCCTCCTGAAAGGGCCGACAGAGGCCCCGGGAGACCCCAGGAGTTAGCGGGTCCCCAGAGGGGCCCGTGTTTCACCCAGGAGGGGGTGCGAGGCGCCCCCCTCCCCCTTCAAAGGTTTCCCTGACCTGGGCCCCCCCCCTCGGGAGGGCCGGTGGAGGCCTAGGGGGGCCCCCAGTGTTGACGGCCCTCAGAGGGGCCCGTTTTTCATCTAGAGGAGGTGCGTGCCGCCCTCCCCTAACCCCAGGAGATCAGGGAGGCCCCCGTTTTGCGCAGAGGAGCGCCGGGGGCCCCATTATTCGTTTTAGGCACTGGAGGTGCCTCTACCATCTACCAGGTACTTTTAAATGGACCAATAGGATCATAATTGAAGTTCTTGTTACAGACTTTTCTAATTGTGATATATTGCCTACCTGTTCTTTGATGGTTTTACATATGTGTGCACATGTTCCTTTTATGGGCATGACTTGCTAATATGTTTGCTTAAACTTGCCATAGATTTTCTAATGTTCCTATTATGGGCATTTTATGATATTCTTGTGACAAGTGTGCTAATGTGATAACGTGTTTCCTGACTACTGCTTATGTTGCAGAATACTGAGTAACCTGTGTGTTATGTGTGACTACTGCTAGTTTGCAGAGTAACTAATGTGTAACGTTCTGACAACTGCTAAGGTAGTAGGATAGTACTGTTATGTGATGTTGGTCTGATAATTACGTTGTGTACAATACAGTATATTTTCATATAATCTGGTGTTGTGTTTCCTTTGTGGTGGGGATATTGCGTCACATGTATGTGTGTGTTGTGCAAACGCTTTACGCATTGCCTCCGGGTTAAGCCTGACTGCTCGTGCCAAGCTACCAAGGGGGTGAGCAGGGGTTATCTTGGACGTGTAACTCCCTTGCCCTGACTAGAGTGGGTAAGTTCTGCCTGGCTGAGGTACATACCCTAGCCAACCAGAAACCCCATTTCTAACATTGGAAGTCAGCGGTGAGGATAGGACTTGCGCTTGCACAATACCATTGTGACTCATTATTTCACTACAAGGATTGCGTTTAGACCATCACATGTTTGGCTTCTCTTAACTTTCTCTCTTTGGTCATTTTTCCTGTTTTCAGTTCTCACGCTTGGGTATTGTGGTTGTCACAGTTGAGTTATTTGTACCTTTTCAAGATGGGGCTTACCTTTGATTTAGAGGACCTGCCGTTTTATACGCAGGGGGAATTAGAGGGGTTCTGTAGAGAGAGAGGGCTGCCTGTAGAAGGGGACCTCAGGAGATCTCTGAATTTCTTTGAAAGGTTTGTGACATTTACCCAGGGAGGGAGTGTGCGTAGGGGGTACCCAGAGGATCCTGAGTGTAGCGAGGGTTCCCAATGGGAGGGCTCCCAGACCTCATCCCTAGAGAGTGGTAGAGAGACTGATCAGGAGGGTGAGAATGACCGGTTGGGGACGCCAGTTGACAGGGAAGGCCCCAGTGATAGGGAGTCCCTTGCTGGGTCCAGTGTAAGAAGCAGGGCTACCTCTCATTCCTTGACGCCTGATGAGCTAAGAGATAGGCGGGAAGAGAGGGACCTGAAGTTGCAGTTAGCGCGCCTAGCTGTTGAGGAGAGAAGGGCTGAGGTAGAGAAGGCCTTAGTACAGGAGAGAATGGCAGAGGCAGAGAGGGCCTTTGCCAGAGAAAGACTCGCTCTAGAGCGCAGTCTGAAGGATCTGGACTCACCAGCGCTGCAGGTGGAGTCCAGTGGTGGCAGCAATGTACAGTGCTGTAGCAAAGATGTTCCTCACATATCCATAGATCTGGTACCTAGGTTCCAAGAGGGGGGTGACATACGTCAGTGGTTAAAGGAATATGAGGGGGCTCTGGTAGAGCGCAGGATCCCTGAGAAGGATTGGGGAACTGGCCTAGGGAGTTTTATTCCTGAGGAGGGGAGGGATGCCCTACTGACTCTAGAAGAGAGTGACAGGGAGGGGTACTCCGCTGTGAAGAACGCACTGATTGTGAAGTATGGTTTTTCCCCTGAGGAATACAGAAAAAGGTTTAGGGGTGGTAAGAAACTGTCCCACCAGTCTTGGGAGGAGTTTGTGGAGGCTTGCTGCATTGCACTAGATGGATGGGTGAAGGGTAGCACAGTAAACAATTTTGAAGGGCTGTTTAATCTGATTCTCAGAGAGCACCTGTTTCGTTGTTGTTTTTCAGAGTTACGCCAACACTTGTCAGTGTGTGAGCTCTCTGACCCCAGGGAGCTTGCAAAGGAGGCAGAATTCTGGTTGCGTACCAGAGGGTCTGGTGTGACATTAGGGGGTGTTCCTAATGAGAGTGGTCTAGGTGTTTCCCAACAAGGTGTGGTGGGAAAGGAATGGAGTGTCCCAGGTAGGTCCCAGTGGACTGTGATGGGTGAGGGACCCCATGTCCCGTCTCCGAGGAGAGGGAATGGGGCTGGGCTGAGGCCCAAGGTGCCCAAGATACCGTCCCAGGCCCCTGAAGGTTCCATGAGTGAACGCCAGGAGGTGAGCCTAACCTGTGCCGTAGGGCCAGCTGTTCAGAAGGATCCCATTTTGTCATTAGGATTTAGGCGGGTGGCTGGTGATAGCGTTCCGCCGGTCCTGGTGTCTGGTAGTCTCGCTCTACAGCGGAGGAGGCGGAAATCCAGACATAGGGTTGAGAGGGGGCTGCGGGCCCCAGTGGAGAACCTGGAGGGTCAGGGGTCAGCTCTGAGAGCAGAGCCCCCCAGGAATGACCTTGGTGAGACCATTTCTGGGCTGGGGGGAATCCAGACTCTGTCCGATGGGCAGAGGTCAGGAGACCTGCGCCAGCCAGACTCTTGTGTGGCCCTTGGGGAAAGTGTTTCCCTGGTGGGGGGTAGGTGTGCCCCCCAGGAAGTCCTGGTGCGCCAGGCAAGGATTCAACCGCAGGGTGGTGACTCTGGGTTGGATGATCAGGTTCAGGGGGTAAACTCTGACCTGATGGGGAGTAGGTGTGCTCCCAAGGAAGTCCTGGTGCGCCAGGCAGTGGTTCAACCGCAGGGTAGTGACTTTGGGTTGGATTGCCAGATTCAGGGGGTAAGCTCTGATCTGGTAGGGGGTAGGTGTGCTCCCAAGGAAGTCCTGGTTCGCTGGGCAATGGTCCAGTCTAAGGGTGTCGTCCCTGGACTAGATAGACAGGTTCAGGGGGTAAACTCTGACCTGGTTGGGGGGGCGGTTAGTGCGCTCACCTCCCCGTGTGAAACTTCTGGTGGCTTCTCCCGAGGTGGGGAGATGCAGGACTCTGGAAGTGGGGTTCAGGGAGGGGGAAGCCCGCCCCGGACCCCGGTGCAACCCAAGGGTGTCGTCCCTAGGTTGGGTGGTCAGTCGCCAGGTAGTGATCCTGGGCTGGCGATAGAGTTGTGTAGGGCTGCTGTACCCAGCACCCTGGCAAGTGTGGATTCTGATGATACCCCTCCTAGGAGAGGAGGGCGGGATCCTAGAAGGAGGGGTAGAGGGAGGAGAGCCTCGCCTCTAGCCCCTGTAGAACCTATGGGTGCGGACCCTAGGTTGGTGGATCAGTGGCAGGGTAGAGCCCCTGAACTGATCAGAAATGGAGTGGAGACAGGTTGCTTTGCACCTGGGGCTACCGCCCCCCACTCATTATGGTTTCAGAGACCAGAGGCTCCTAGATGGCCTGGGGCCTGGTTCTGGCCATTGGCAGCTAGAGAATCCCCGTGGGTTGGTCTAGGCTGCCTGGGACGCATTGACAGAGAGATCCCAGTGGAGTCAGGAAGGCGTAGAACTGGAACATGCCCCTGCTGTTGTGGGCCTGGGTCCTTGTTCTATCGCCCCAATCAGGGAAGTCCATCAAGGTATTGATTGTTCTCCCCTGGCTTTTGGCTGGTAGGGGGTTGTGTTGGACTTTTGGCCATACGCATGGTCATCCCTAGTCTTTTTGCCTCCTTCCTCCTGGTTTTTCTGACCTCTCGCTGTTGGCTCTAGGACTCTGAGCACTTTATCACTGCTGACCAGTGCTAAAGTGCAGGTGCTCTCCCATCTAAAGTTGGTATGATTGGCTTATACCTAATTGGCATATTTAATTTACCTATAAGTCCCTTGTACAGTGGTATCTCTATACCCAGGGCCTGTAAATTAAATACTACTAGTGGGCCTGCAGCGCTGCTTGCGCCACCCACTGAAGTAGACTTTCAGACCTGTCTCAGGCCTGCTAGCGCAGGGCCTGTGTGCGCAGTTTTCTGCCACAGGGACCTGGCATCTAAATTTACTTGCCAGGCCCAGAACTCCCCTTTTACTACATGTAAGTCACCCCTAAAGTACGCCCTAGCTAGCCCTATGGGCAGGGTGCCATGTATGTAGAAAGGCAGGACATGTGCCATATTGCATGGCCTGTCCTGGTAGTGACAAACAGCCTAACTTGGTGTCTCACTGCTGTGAGTGCTGCCTTCTCATAGGATTGCATTAGAAATGCCCTGCCTTATGTGTAAGGGGTATTGTCTGATTTATGAGGGGTAGCGTAGGCGTGTTTGGTATGGTTGTGATGGTGATAATAAATACTGCTTACTGGTGTGTGTGTATTTTTTATTACTATCACAGAAATGCCACTTCTAGAAAGTGCGCATTTATCTGTGCTTATGATTCTGGTGTTTTGCAGCTTGACTCCAATCCACGTCTGGGCAGAGTGACAGTTGGGGCTTTGTGCATACTTTTCAGACAGCCTGTACACAGGGAGGGTGGAGGTGTCACTGAGGTGCATCTACATACTGAATAGTCTTCCTGGGCTGAGAGAAGGGAGAGGCGGGGCACACCTACATTTGTAAAGGCTGTGCCCTGGCCTCACACAATAGGGTCGTTAACCCCCCACTGATGTTTGGAGCCTGTGCTGAAAGGAGAGAGGGGGCACTCCCAGAACCAGTTGTAACTGGCTGGAACCTCCTCTCCCTACCACTGTAAAAACACTGTAAGAACTGACTATAAGTACAGGGGAATTTTCCCCACAATTTGAACATTCTTGGAACTTGAAACTGAACACAGGACGCTGATGAATGGACTCCCCAGGAAACCGCCATGGACTGCTGCTGCTGTGCTGACCTGTGACCTGCCTGGTCACTAGGAGGAACTGCCACCATCTGCACCCCTTGTGCTGGCCTGTAGCTGGGCCCACCAGTCCTGTGCTCCTTCTTGCTTAGTTGTTCCCAGGGGCAGGGTGCTGTGGCCCCTGACCCCTGCAACGATTTTTAAAATCTGTGCCCAGAATGCTCTGACGAGGAACAAGACATTCTTTGAATGACTGAGGCTGCTGAAGGGCCATTGCGCTTTGAAAGCGCTTTTCTTTTGCTAAAAAGAAATCACCGCCGCAGCCCGGGCTTTAAATTGTGCCCTCGCGCTTCCTGGAGCGCGTCTCTGATGATTGGGAATCACCGCCGCAGCCGGGTTCGGAAAGTATCTCTGAGCGCGAGGTCCGCGCTCAGCACTGTGCCCCCAGGGCACGAAGGAAACCTCCGTTTTATTATAAGGAGCAAGCGTGCTCCTGTTGGTGCCCCCGGGGCGAGGACTGCTTTTGGGAGTCCCCCCCGGGGCACCGGAAGGCCCTGCCTTGGGCCGGAATGCCTCGGAAGGCTTCGGTTGTTGTCCGTGGGGCGGGAGGAGAGGAGGACACCTCTCCCCCGCCTGAAGAAGCCTCGGAAGGCTTTGGTTGCCTGGGGAATGGGCAGCAGCCTCATCGGAGGCTCGCTGCACCCCCAGACCCCTCAGGGCCCCTGCGAGGGCCAGCCTTGACACAAAGGGGTCTCCCCTCCTGAAAGGGCCGACAGAGGCCCCGGGAGACCCCAGCAGTTAGCGGGTCCCCAGAGGGGCCCGTGTTTCACCCAGGAGGGGGTGCGAGGCGCCCCCCTCCCCCTTCAAAGGTTTCCCTGACCTGGGCCCCCCCCTCGGGAGGGCCGGTCGAGGCCTAGGGGGGCCCCCAGTGTTGACGGCCCTCAGAGGGGCCTGTTTTTCATCTAGAGGAGGTGCGTGCCGCCCTCCCCTAACCCCAGGAGATCAGGGAGGCCCCCGTTTTGCGCAGAGGAGCGCCGGGGGCCCCATTATTCGTTTTAGGCACTGGAGGTGCCTCTACCATCTACCAGGTACTTTTAAATGGACCAATAGGATCATAATTGAAGTTCTTGTTACAGACTTTTCTAATTGTGATATATTGCCTACCTGTTCTTTGATGGTTTTACATATGTGTGCACATGTTCCTTTTATGGGCATGACTTGCTAATATGTTTGCTTAAACTTGCCATAGATTTTCTAATGTTCCTATTATGGGCATTTTATGATATTCTTGTGACAAGTGTGCTAATGTGATAACGTGTTTCCTGACTACTGCTTATGTTGCAGAATACTGAGTAACCTGTGTGTTATGTGTGACTACTGCTAGTTTGCAGAGTAACTAATGTGTAACGTTCTGACAACTGCTAAGGTAGCAGGATAGTACTGTTATGTGATGTTGGTCTGATAATTACGTTGTGTACAATACAGTATATTTTCATATAATCTGGTGTTGTGTTTCCTTTGTGGTGGGGATATTGCGTCACATGTATGTGTGTGTTGTGCAAACGCTTTACGCATTGCCTCCGGGTTAAGCCTGACTGCTCGTGCCAAGCTACCAAGGGGGTGAGCAGGGGTTATCTTGGACGTGTAACTCCCTTGCCCTGACTAGAGTGGGTAAGTTCTGCCTGGCTGAGGTACATACCCTAGCCAACCAGAAACCCCATTTCTAACAGTCAGGCTTTTGATGTGCTAAATAAATGCAACTACAATATAGGCATGTAATACTTGAGGGTTTTCCCATTACATGTTTGTGCCTCAAAAATCATCGCTCCTGCCCTATCTAGATGGGGATAGGAGAGCTCTTCCATTGTGACTTACTGTTGGTGCTCACTACTCAGCGCAGCCTGTGACTTGCTGGCGTGGTCATGACCACATCCCCCTGCTTGGCAACCCAGCCGTGTGCTACACTGCTGGTAAAGTTGTTAAATGTGGCAAAACGTGATTTTTTAAAAAAAAATAATATTTTTTTTTCCTTCTCCTTCCCTCGTCAAGTGACTTGACCTCTCACTAAGCAGAACGACTAACTTCATTTCTTCCTATGTAAGGGCCATTTTCTCCTGTCCTCCAGAGGAGAGATGTATACTGGCACCTTCTGAATTGATAAGGTCTGCAAGTACCACTTAATCTGGTTCATCACCCCATCCTGTTAGGACATGTTTGGAGTGATATGAAGTTTCCCATAGTGGGTAGGGATTGTGAAATGTATGTACTGATTGGGAACATGAGTCAATATTGGATTTTCGTTGTATGTATGGGCCTCCAAGATGGAGATTGTTGTGAGGCTGACTAGGTTTCCTTTTTAAGCTGCGACAAGGTCATGGAAGATTTCTGAACATTCCCCCAACAAGCTAACCATAGATGGACTTAGGAGCTGCAGGGCAGGCCTGGAAGGGAGCCCCAAAACGTGAACTGGGTAGAATCGTGAATTTGTCGGCCTAGAAATAAATGCTGGTCAGATGCTATGCTCAAGGTGCTAGTTATTGTGATGACCAGGGAAACGTATCAGTGTGCCAGGCAAACTGTGCTCCAGGACAGCTTCTCACCAAGACAGACTGAAGTCTTGCTCACGTGCCATGCAAGGAGAGCTGCAATCTAATCGGAAGCACTCCTTTCACCAGGGAAAGGGATTGCTTGTCCCTTCACTGGAAGGGAACCTACCTTCTGGAGTCATAACCACAGCTGCCTAGTGACTGAGAAGACATGAATTTCATCCCCTTGGATATGCAGTCAGGACCTGCCATGAGGGCAAAGACCAATTTGTTGTGTAATGTGGTGCTTGAAGTTAGCATTGCAGAAAAACTATCTTGGCGAGATCAAAACTTAGCTGCTTGGGTGAATGTTTCTTTGTTACTCTCAAACAGCTTCTCAATCTATCATCAGTTCTGTGTTCTTATCAGGATGGCGGCCTTTTTGCACTTCCCTGATGAGTTCCATTGGTCTGACTATTGTCCATGGGGCACAGGGAGAGGCCTATTAGTCACTCTGTCACCACTTGATGGGCTGGCTTGACTGGTCCATAAGCTTTGGCAGGACCAAAAAGGCTCTCATACTGACAATGTCAAGCTGGTTCAATTGGCAATGTCCTAGTGTCGGATGGACCAGTCCAACACTGCTTAAGAGGGCCTCAGTATAACTTGATCCTTTCTTGGGGTGGATGTTACTGTTGGTATTGGGTGCAGCTCTTTGAACTAAACTCTGCCGATCATTTGAAAATGCATGCAGCAGTTTTGAAGAGAGTGCCTCCCTCTGCCCCCAAAGCCTTAGTTTGAGCCATTTGATTCCCTTGCAGTGTCCCTGTCTGGCTCTACAAGAAAGCTGGTTTGTTAAAGAAGGGTCTGTTAAAGGCAGAAAAACTCTAAGTTCGGTAGCTTTGACAGTAAAGGCCGTTTAAGGCTTGTGCCAATTAAGCATCTCAAATTCATCTGTCAGCTAAAGTGTAGCAGTTTTTCTTCATTACGGCTGTTTGATTTTAGTGCGCATGCATTGAACAGGTTGTCTTCTATGACAGAATGCTCCTTTATGCGTTGCACATTTTGTTTTCTGGTTTTGAGTCATTACACTATGACACTGCTGCTTAATGTATGATCTGGCTCCATTAAACATGGTAAAATTGGCAAATTCCAGATTAGTGTAGACTTTGACTTTCCATGCCATGGATGTAAATATCATAGGTGGACTTCACCACTTGCTGTAGAATCCACCAGTTTGACACAGGAAAATATGGGTTCAGGTCTCCCAATGTAGCATGACTGCTGGAGGTTCAACCTGCAGCCAGACTGTCAAAATGGCCCTTTTTACGGGGAAAAATTGTATTTTTAAATATTAAATCGCCCCTCTGTAGGCCTTGTAATCCACCCAATATGGTGCATGATATTTAAAAGTCGGACATGTAATGCTAATGTCGCCATTTCCCTGCAGTGATAAGCCACCAAAAGATTTTTTGTTGTCTTACTATTGCCATTCTGGGGAAAACTATAGTACAGATGAAAATATTACACCTGCAGTCTGGTTTGGGGCAAGCTAGAGAAATGTTTAACCACTGTTTAATTATAATTTCAATTTATTTTTTAATATAGAAGGAAAAATAACTTTTGGAAAACTACCTTTTCCCTGACTAAAGCTCCTGTAGGCTAATTTTGCATTAGCCAGAGAGCAGCAGCCAGCTAGTTGAACTTGATAGGGTGTGACTACTGCTCCAGCACAGAAAATGGCTTGGTCCTGGTGACCATCGACTGGCTTCAGAGAGTGATGTGTATCAGCCCAAGAATGACAGCTGTGTATATTAAAGGAACCTTAACTGACTTGAAAGTTGAACTAAGCCTATTCATAGTTTAGTGTTCGGTGAGACCTGAAAAAGGGAAAGCCTTTCTTTAGACCTAGGGTAGCTGATTGGCACTAACCCAGTGGGAGGGGAGCTGGTCCCAGAATCTTTTGATTTAGGAGCATCCAGGGCTTTCGATGCAGTGTCTGGTTTTGGCGATGTGTTTCACAGTCGAGATGATGCATCTTCAAAGACTCAGGGTGGGTCTCACATTGCAGTCTGTCATTGAGGCTGTCAATGAGAGGTGTGAGGGCCTGCGTCAGAAAAGCTTTGGTCAGGCAGCAGTTCCGATCTGGAGTTCTTTCTGTTAGGGGGAGGGAGAAACCCTTGCAGCACAGATGATACCTTCATTCTTCTTGGGCTGCACAGCAGAAAAGATGCGTTGGTTCTGATTATGCCACATCTCGACTGGTAGAGTACCCTCAGGCCCATGACTGGGGGTCTACCACTTGGCAGGGTAGGATTGTGATGCAAAGTCCAGGTGCCAGGTTAAAGGTTTTTGAAGCCTTCTGTCCCTGAAGCTGTAGTCAGGAGCCCAGCAAACTAGATCTTGAAGTCCTGGTTCTAACAGATGCAGGTCAGTCTCACCCAGGCCAGAGGGCAACAGGTCAGCAAGGCAGCAGTCCTTCCTAGCAGACTATCCACAGGTCAGAAATGTACTGGAGAGTTGGTGTCTGAGGTCCAATATATTTATACCTGATGTTGTTCCTCTGGAACGTGAGAGAAACTTCTAAAAATTCCCTTGCAAGTCCTCAGGCATTCAGCCATCTCTGCCCTGGCTCCAGACTAACTATAGGTAACTTGCAGCCCTGTGTGTGGTGGCCGGCCACAGCCCATACAAATGTAAGTAGGGCTGTGCCCAGTTTCACACACCCACCCTACCAGTGATGGCCCTTCCAGGCACACCTAAGCTCAGTATTCCTCCAAGACAGTGACATAATAAGGTCCAGCTGTCAGAAACAGCCATTTGACCCTGAGATGGGCTACAGGCACTAAATGGCTAAGACAAGAAGATGGTATTTTCAAAACTCAACTTTACCATAAGAGTACTGTAGGAAAGTGCAACTGTTGGCATGGTTACCCCCCACACACATTTTGCCCAGTGTTGATGCCAACTTTGATTGAAAGTGGGCTGGGACCCTGCTAACCAGGCCCCATCCCCAGTGTTCTTTCCCTAAAACTGCACGTTTGTTTCCACAATTGGCACATCCCTGGCACACAGTTACATGCCTTGTAAAAGGTACATAGGTACCAAGGGCGCTGTGACCAGAGAAGGTCGCTGTGGGCTGTAGCATGTATTAAGCCACCCTAGGGAGACCCCTCACCAAGCACATACGCCCTGTCTTGCATTATGTGTGTGGTGTGCTGGTGAGGAGGGTCTCGACATGGCACCCCTCTCAGGGTACCATGCCCACAAATCACTGCCTGTGGCATAGGTGAGTCACCCCTCTAGCAGGTCTTAGAGCCCTAAGGCAGGGTGCACTATACCACAGGTGAGGGCATGGCTGCATGAGCAATGTGCCCCTACATTGTCTAAGTCCATTCTTTGACGTTGTAAGTGCAGTGTAGCCATATGAAGTATATGGTCTGGGAGTTTGCTATTACAAACTCCACAGCTCCATAATGTCTTCACTGAATACTGGGAAGTTCGGTAACCAACATCTTCGCACAATAAACCCACACTGATGGCAGTGTGGGATTTATTAAAAAGTGCACACAGAGTGCATCTTAGAAATACCCCTGTATGTTAGCCCAGCTACTAGTGTAGGACTGATCATTCTGAGTCAGCCTGCCACTTTCAGATCAGTTTCTGACCACATGGGGTGAATGCCTTTGTGCACTCTGTTCAGAAATGAAGCCTGTCCTGGGTGGAGGTGCTTCACACCTTCCCCCCCCCCTTACAGGAACTGTAACACCTGGCGGTGAGCCTCAAAACTCAGGTATTGGATTACAGTGCCCCAGGGCAAAGCCCTGCTTTTGGCAGCAAGTCCAGCTGGAAAATTAGGAAAGGGGTGAGGAGTGACCACCCCTAAGGTGTCCAGAGCTGCGGTGACCCTACCCCCCCCCCCAATTCCTGCAGGATCCTCCATCTTGGTTGGGAGGACAGAGACCAATGAGATTAGGCTTCTGCTTCCCTCCCCAAAGGGAGTGAGCACAAAGCGGGTGTAGCCACCCTCGGAGACAGTAGCCATTGGCTACTGCCCTCTGGCCCCTAAAAGGCCCCTAAATCTAGGATTTAAGGGCCTCCCTGAACCCAGCCCACCAGATTCCTGGTGACCCAACAAGGACTGCTAACCCCCAGCAGAGAAGAAGGAAGACAACTGCTTTGATCCCAGCCCTACCAGTCTGTCTCCTGCTTCAGAGTCTGCAAAAGACCAGTGACGCGTCCAGCAGGATCAGCAACCTCTCCCCAACTCAGAGGACTGCCCTAAACCCAAAAGGACCAAGAAGTCCAGAGTACAGCGGCTCTGTCTAGGAAAACCTACAACCAAGGACTCCCACCTCACTCCGGATGCATGAGTCTTGACCCTGTGCACTTGACACCCACTGCCCATGTCCAGGTGATCCACCCAGCAAAAGAGGGTCTCCAGGTGATTGTGAGGAAGTGCCTACCCTGGGTTGACCCCTCCACGAGGACACCTGCAGAGGTAATCCTGAGGACACCCCTAACCGCGAAGCTCCGGCCAAAGATATCCTAAGCCTAAAGACACGCTGCACCCACAGCCCACAGGTCTTGGAGAACCCAACACCTGGTGCCTCTACATTCAGCAGGTGGCCCTCCTCCCTGTCTGACCGGTGGTGTGTCTGAGACAACCCCCTGGACCTAGCCTGCAGCCTCTGAGTGACCCCCGGGGTCTCCTCATAGACCAGCATTGAAAACTCAACGTCCTGTTTTCACCCTGTACCGCTGAGTGTTGATGTTTTGTGCCTACTTGTGGCCCCTTCAGTGATTTTTCTAATACCCCCTGGTCTGCCCTCTGAGCCATGAGTACTTACTGCAGGCAGGCTTGATTCAGAGAACGCCCTGTCTCCATAGGAGCCCATACTAAATTTTCTCAACTTTGACCTCTGCACCTGACCAGCCCTGTGTTGCTGGTGGTGTGTTTGGGGTTAAATTGAACCCCAACCGGTGGACTTCCTAAAACAGAGACTGAAACTGTAAGGGTTTTACTTACCTGTAAAACGATGTAGCACTTCTTCCCTCCCAAGGAACTGTTTCTGAAAAGTCTACTGTCCATTTTTAAAACAGATTGCCAATAATTCAAAAACTGTATTACTTACCTGTTTCAAACAAAGTAATGTTGATACCTGTGTGAAATACGAATCTTTTAAGGACCTTACCTGCAACTTGATTTTTGTAGTTCTAAAAATTAAGAAAATATTTTTTTGCTATATAAAAACCATTGGTCTGGAGTTGTCATTGAATGTGTGTTTCTTCTATTGTGTGTGTGTGCGTGTACAACAAATGCTTTGCACTACCCTCTGATAAGCCTAACTACTCCACCACACTACCACAAAAGGAAGCGTTGGTATCATCTACTTTAGCCTCTGGGGAACCCCTGGACTCTGCGCACAGTATCTCACTTTGATATAGTATATACTGGGCCAGCTTCCTACAGGTACTCCATTACAATTCTAAAGACACCAAACATGAACTGTGGGTACCACATTTGGAGATTACAGCTTAAGTGTAATTGGGTAACTCCAATGTTATCCTATGGAAGAGGTAGGCCTTGCAGGTGTGAAACAAATTTGAGTTTTTCACTACCAGAACATGCACCACGTAAAATTCCATGTCCTACCTTATAAATACATTATATCCTGCCTTGTGGGCTTTTTAGGACCTACCATAGGGTGACTTGTATGCATTAAAACAAGTTGTGGCTTGGTAAAAGGTTTATTCTGCCAGGTTTAAATGGCAGTTTTAAACTGCAGTCTGTGGCAGGACTGAGATCTGCTTAAAGGGCTACTTAAGTAGGTGGCACAATAAGTGGTGCAGGCCTACTTGTTCCCTTTAATTTATAGGCCCTGGCAAAGTGTAGTACCACTTTACTAGAGACTTACCTGTAAGTTACACAGGCCAATCTGGGACAAGCCAGTACTACAATGTTTCAATGATGGAGCACATGCACTTTAGCACCGCTCAGCAATGTTAAAGTATGTAGAGTCCGAAGGCCAGCAAAAAATGTAGAAAGCAAAATGTTGGGGGGGTGGGGGGACAGGAGGGAGACCACCCTAAGGCTGATGGGTCTAATGAGTCCACATTGCAGTAGCCTTAGACTCTTACTAACAGGTCTATGGGTTGTGGTATTAAGCTACAAATTGATTTCAAATCCTCAAGACCAGTCATAATGTTTGAGCAGTTGTAGACTATATTGAAAGCAGTCATTTGGGTGTTGCAAATAACCAAACAAAGGTACATTGAAATGTAATATATTAAGGTGTGCTGGAGTGCAAAAATCTGATTTCCTTGTTATGCATAAACGGAACTAATGTTTTTATAAGCTTTTCTTCTATACGTGCATGGACACTATCTTTATTCTATATCCTTTCACAAAATGATGCTTGGTGATCAATGCAGAACCTGCGTGCCTGACAGCACAAGGAATTTCAGGCAAGGGTTGCTTTCCGACCACTGGTAGTGGCTGGAGTTAAACTCAGATGGTTTGGATTGACATTGCTTTCCCCACCCCAGTGGTTAGCCTCATATGTAATTTAGGACATCGCTGACTTCACACATACCCTTGGAGAGGCTATTCCTTTGAGAAACATGCATGCATTTTTAATGACACAAGCACACAAATACTTTCTCATAGGACTGAGCTTACCATGGAAACAACTTTGTCCAGGCACAGGGCCATGTGGGATGAATTGTTAGCACTACCACATTTCCACATTATAGATCTAGAAAAATGCATAGAAGTCGGATAACTCTTTAAAGACCACGAAGGGCACTTTCGATAACAAATTGAAATGAAAGTTGAATATCTTGATCTTCCACCACTCTTATACTTCCTAAAATGGATTAACCTGTGCACAAAGCAAAGGAAATTCAGAAGCCAAGAGATTAAGGCTCCAACATTTGACAGAAGGCAAACCATGCTCCTTATTAGGAGCGCTTGCCCTGAAGCTATGTGCAACACCCCTATAGGACAGGCAATGTGATCCTTGAATAGTCTTAAGTACCAGTGATGTCCTCTAAGCTGGCATGGCGCACACCAGGAGTCCATGCATTTCACTAGGACTGGGATAAAGCCTTGTCTGAGTTTGACCTACTTTTACAAAAGTGTTACTAGGAATCCCCTCTTCTGCTTCATGAAGTAGAACAGGGGGTCCTACAGGTAGTGAATCTACTCTAGCAACAGGTTGAGTGTGGACCAGGGTGGCCACCTGTTCTTCATGATTGGGTTGACCAAAGTATTATATAGGTGACATGACACTGGCCTTTAAATGCAGTAATTTCCCGGCTGTCATGAGGGCAAAACAGTAATCAGTGCATGTGTTCTGGAAGTGGCTGAACGCATGCAGAGTTGATTGGTCTTCTCCCTGCTGCTGTTGTCCATGCAAGGGTAGGCAGGTGCTGGGCTTCTGTACCGAGGTTGCAGGATTGCTGTGACTAGGACCATCAGTGGCTCACCACACGGTCATACATTCCTCCATGTACCACTCGCAAACGTATGTCGGAGGATCTGACAATCTTTCACTAAATGCTGAAGACCACTTTCCTAGAATTGGCTACTTTGCCAAGAAGAAAATGTCTGAAGAAGTACTCCTGGCAAGCGTACCTAATTTTCTCTTCTACAAGAATACTTCCATATGTCAAGATACTAATTGACACTCCTCAAACATTCTATAACTAAACTATCTTATCAAGTCACAAATCATGAACCTATGGTTTCACAGTCCTCAAATTATTTGCAAACCATCGCCTTGAAAATGAAGTGCAATGCTCTGAAAATGAAGTGCAATGCCAAATTAGGAATTTTGGTCTTACCTTCTGTATCACATTAACTCCTTAATTTTCTGGTCCGCTAATCTGAAAGCTCCTACACTACCCCAATAGCTGTCTGCCTTTCCTGTGTAATTCTATTGTCCAACTATCTCTAGTATACCAGTTTCACTGTTTTGGGAGACTTTAACATCCGTGCAGAAGCCTCAAACTACTGCCAGTCCTCACAGCTGATGCAGACCCTGGCAGGCCTTAACTTAACCCAACACATCACTGCCACACTTTCGATGTAATCTTCCCTCAATACTACCTGCTTCCAAGCCAGAGACCATATTCACTTGGTGTGGGCCGATCATTACCTTGTCTCATTCTTTTTCGACAGTCCTCGAAGCCAACTGTAGACTAACACCACACCCATATTGAAGAAAGACTGGAAAAATTTGACTGAGTCTCTGGAGCTTTGTCGCCAATCCTCCCATCCTCCACTCTCGGGCAATCCTGATAGTGCTGAGACTCAATGTAATCAATGGATCTCAAAGGCCTCAGATCTTCGTGTGCCCCTGGAAAGGCATATGGCCAAAAGATTCAAGCCTTTGGCTTCCTGCTTTTCACCTGCCCTAAGAGCTGAGAAGAGCCTTTTGTTTAAAAAAAAAAAAAAATACTTGAGTGCAATTGGAGAAGGTCTTATGACTCCGATGCAAAACAGTCTTAAAAGGCAGCTCTCAAATTTCTGTGAACTTACGTAATACTGTGAGAGAACGTCTTGCTTTATATTGAGACTGCCTCCAGGTCCTCGAGGGACATTTTTAATAAGTCTTTCATTACACCTGATGTGGCTAAAAGCGCCTTTGACCCCTCACCAGATCTCTATACTAGGGTCTCAGATTCTTTTGATGAGAGTATTCAAAAGCTTTACTCCACCTTCCCGGGGGAGATTGGTACAGTAGACCGTATGACACCACCTGACAGTCTACTACCTGCTCTGAGTTCTTCCCAGTATCATTTGTTGACTTGCCTAAGAACGTCTCAATTGCAAATCGCCTTCTTGAGGACCCATTTCCCCCTAGCCCCCTCAATACTTGGATTGATTTTGAATGTGTCTCTGAAATCCAAGGTCTTTCCTGCTATCTGGGGTATTCCTGCTTTCACCTGTGAAGAAACCCAGTGTGGACCAGTTTACTTGGAAGCTTCAGGCTGATTTCACTTCTGCCCACTCCTGCTAAGATCTTAGAAAAGTTAGGTAATTGCCTACTCTCATCCTCCATTGAAGCAAATGGTTTGCTACAAGACACTCAATCTGGCTTTCATTTCATACTGGATCTAGCACAAACTGCCTTATTGCAAGTGTCAGAATCTGTGAGAATCCCCTGATGGTGGTGCTATTACTGCTGTCGGTAGCGTTCAACACGGTGACACACTCCACCTTGTTGAGCTGATGAAGCCTAATTGGTTTCTGGGGCACAGTTTTATCCTGGATTCAGTCTTTCTTGGAAGAGTCCATAGACTCCAGATCATATGGAATGTGTTTGCTTGGTTAATCTGGAGGGTCTGTTTGTTTCGGTCAAAACATTACCCTCATCTAAAGCAACTACACTGGCTCCCTGTGACACAAGATTGAATTTAAAGTGCTCACCTTGGCCGTTTGGAGCCTTGGGTGACAAACTTGAGAAACGGACTTGGCAGATACCAACAAGAGATCCAACCACCTCCGACTTGTGCGTATTCCCAGGTTTGCTTGAAATTTGTCATGGAGGTAGGTTGTTTACAGTACTGACTGCAAAGTGTTGACATTTATTGCCAATCCAACTTTTCATGGCCAAGCCCTGGCAATGCTTCAGTAAAGAATTTAAATCCTGGCTTTGATCAAAATTTTGAAATGTTAACTCTGCTGTCTACTCAGTCTTGCTTTTGAGTGCGGGATGGTTCTGCTGAACCAGTTGAGCACTTTAGATGTCATGGTTTCTGCAGCCTTTTAGGGGCATTATGACTTTAACATGGACTCTCTACGAATTGCAGTGGTGACCAGTGCTTGCACTTCACAGCAATAGACATTGACCATCAAATCCTGCTGTCTTTTTGGCCAATAAAAGCAGATCTGGAGGCGGTGTACTCCAGTGGTTCTTTTTGAAAGAAAATAACTCAACTTTCAGATGAGTGCTCAACCCTAGTCTTTGACGGCAGCCCTAATATCTAATTTGCTTTCACTACATGGTGTCCCTGGTAGTGGTTCAGAAATGTGCAGATGCAACTTGTATGCATGGGTTACATTTCACCATTGATGTTTGAAGAAAGTGTTCCAGATGATACAAAGCATGAATGTCCAGGAACACTCTGAAGCAATACATAACAGATTGAGGTTTATCTTCTAGCCGGTTCCAGAAGCAACATGAACGGAGATGTGTGAACAATGGTATTTTGGGTGACCCCAACTTGATGAATATTGAAGGTTCATAGGCGTCGAACACTGCTCATTGATTTTCTAAATGCACCTCTCAACCAAAGGTGACCAGTATTAGTAGCCCACATGCTGCAGAGTGAAACTGCTTCTCGAAAGCATCAGAATGGCTGTGCAAGCCCGATCAGTCTGTGTTAGAAATGGGGTTTTTGGTTGGCAGTCAGGTTGCCCTCTGTCCAAGCAAGAACCATCACTCTAGTCAGGGTAAGTCACACACAATCCAAAATCAGCCTGTGCCCACCCTCTGGTAGCTTGGCACGAGCAGTCAGGCTTAACTTAGAAGGCAATGTGTAAAGTATTTGTGCAATAAATCATACAATACCACCATATAGCACACAAAAATACACCACACAGTGTTTAGAAAAATATATAATATTTATCAGGATAATTGTAGGTCAAAAAGAATAAAGTTGCAATGGGAAATTGTAGAGATATCACTGAAAAGTGATAGAAAGTGTCTTTATTCTTTAGAATATAAACAAAGTCTCTTTCAAGCACAAGTACCTGGTTTAGCGTGGAAAAATCTCCTCGGAGGGCCACAAAAGAAGAGGTGCATGGAAAAAGGGTGTGTGCGTCGATTTCTCCTCAGCACCCCCGGACTTGCGCCGTTATTTTCCACGCGGGGAAGTCGTGCGTCGTTTTCCGGCGCACGGACAGTCTCTTTTCGTGGATCGCGGGGATTACCAGATGTCCCGGGTCTGTGCGTGGATTTTCCTGCTTGTTTTCCGGCTGCACGTCGTTCTGCGGGGCTGCGTGTCGAAATTACGATCTCACGGCAGGCGTCGCGTCGATTTCTCCTCTAGAGGTCGGGCGGCGTTGTCCTTGCGAAGCCGTGCGTCGGATTTTCGGTCGTCCCAAGAGCGTCTCGTCGATCAGTGTGCGGCGTTTTTCTTGCCGCGGAACAAGCTGTGCGTCGAAATTTTCGGCGCACGGAGCGTCCAAGCGAAAGAGGGAAGTCTTTTTTTGGTCCTGAGACTTCAGGGAACAGGAGGAAAGCTCTATCCAAGCCCTTGGAGAGCACTTTTACAGCCAGACAAGAGTTCAGCAAGGCAGCAGTCCTTTGTAGAAAGCAGACAGGTGAGTCCTTTGAGCAGCCAGGCAGTTCTTCTTGGCAGGATGTAGTTTCTGGTTCAGGTTTCTTCTCTAGCAAGTGTCTGATGAGGTAGGGCAGAGGCCCTGTTTCATACCCAAATGTGCCTTCGAAGTGGGGGAGACTTCAAAGAGTGGCTAAGAAGTGCACCAGGTCCCCTTTCAGTTCAATCCTGTCTGCCAGGGTCCCAGTAGGGGGTGTGGCAGTCCTTTGTGTGAGAGCAGGCCCTCCACCCTCCCAGCCCAGGAAGACCCATTCAAAATGCAGATGTATGCAAGTGAGGCTGAGTACCCTGTGTTTGGGGTGTGTCTGAGTGAATGCACAAGGAGCTGTCAACCAAGCCCAGCCAGACGTGGATTGTAAGGCACAGAAGGATTTAAGTGCAAAGAAATGCTCACTTTCTAAAAGTGGCATTTCTAGAATAGTAATATTAAATCCGACTTCACCAGTCAGCAGGATTTTGTATTACCATTCTGGCCATACTAAATATGACCTTCCTGCTCCTTTCAGATCAGCAGCTGCCACTTCAACAGTGTATGAGGGCAGCCCCAATGTTAGCCTATGAAGGGAGCAGGCCTCACAGTAGTGTAAAAACGAATTTAGGAGTTTTACACTACCAGGACATATAACTACACAGGTACATGTCCTGCCTTTTACCTACACAGCACCCTGCTCTAGGGGTTACCTAGGGCATACATTAAGGGTGATTTATATGTAGAAAAAGGGGAGTTCTAGGCTTGGCAAGTACTTTTAAATGCCAAGTCGAGGTGGCAGTGAAACTGCACACACAGGCCTTGCAATGGCAGGCCTGAGACAAGGTAAAGGGGCTACTTAAGTGGGTGGCACAACCAGTGCTGCTGGCCCACTAGTAGCATTTAATTTACCAGCCCTATGCACATAAATGCACCTTACTAGGGACTTATAAGTAAATTAATAGTCCAATCAGGTATGATTCAAGGTTACCATGTTTTAAGGGAGAGAGCATATGCACTTTGCGCACTTTACCACTGCTTAACCAGTGCTAGAGTCTAAAATCCAGCAAAAATGAGGTCAGAAAAAGAAAAGGAGGAAGGCAAAAAGTTTGGGGATGACCCTGTCAAAAAGCCAGGTCCAACAGTCTGCATCTAAAAACCTGATCTAATGCTCTTGGATGAGCATCATTCTGAGACACTTACCCTGGACATTCTGAGTGTTTGAAAATATAACACTTGCACTTCACCTGACTTATGCTCACTGGCCGAATCTTCAAATTCTTGTTGATCCATGTTGGTACACCACCATACCTGGCGTCCAAGATCAAGCCCTCCAGAAGGATCTACACCACCTACAGCAACCATTGTGAGATTAGTGATCCAAATTTGAGAGTACACTAGAGGCTAGGTCTTCTCCTGCGAGGGTATTGTAATACTAGTCCAAAACCAAGATTTACAACCTCATGATTGTGTAACCTTATTCATCAAACTGCTTTAATTGTCCCCCAGGGTCTTTTCTTCCCCATGTCCCACATCTTTCTCCATCTTTATACCTATATACTCCGGCTCTGTCTGCTAACCCAGTAACTCATTTCCCCCGGAAATGAATCATTCTTGACAGCACTTTGTTAAAGCTAAATTAAGGCTTTGTGAATAAATCTACACAAGCTAGCCAGCCAGAGCGATGTATAAGTTGGGTCTCTGCAGTTTTCAATTTGACTACTGGCAAATTGATCATGCACTTGGAGCCAAGGAGATGCCTGTCATGGCTGGGAGGCATTGCCCAAGCAGCAAAACCACTGGCCTACAACTCAACAATATTCCAGAGAGACTAAATGGGATTTATATCTTCTGATTTGAACTAGTGACTTGTTCTCTTGAAACATCAATGCTGTTGCATGTAAAAGCCAACATGCCAGGTAGTCTGTTTGGCAGTAGGTGAGTTCTAGAACAGAACTCCAGGAAGTCTCCACTGTTGACTCAAGTGAGCCTTTCTGAATCTTACAGGTCTTAATGCACAGCCAATGTTCACTGTGGGGCTGCTGCTGATACCTTAATAGCCCTGATATCCAAACAAGTTCAGCCCTGCAGTGATATATTTTACAGGAAGGGTGCACTAGCCCCGTTTGAGCCATGACATACCTTTTAACTAGTTGTTCTGGGCACAAACGCTTCGTGCTGTGCTATATAAAGCACACCCTGAGGGTAGCTGCAAACATATGCTTCCCTGGGCACAGTTAGTGAAAAGACCGTGACTTGAAGCAGTTGTTCCTCCATTCACTGTTCATATGAGTTTTAAGGGGGAGGCGAGGCTCGGATCCCCCTGCAGGAGGGTTCAATGATTCGACCTGCTTGCAGGGGAATCTCTAGGCAGAGGGGACCCCGTTCCCACTCCAGAGGGCTGCCACCCAGGGGGGAGCTGAGTACATCACCTTTGAGGTTCACTTATTGTTCCTCTTCATGGACCCTTCCTCTGCACGCAAAATATAGTGCAGAGGCAGTGTTTCCTTCGCTTCCATAGGGGACATCCCATGCAAACCAGGTAACCTACCTTTTAGAATAGCACCAGTGCTATCTCAATTGCAGAAGGGACCACAACGTCTGGAAGGAGTAACCAAATTCTGAAATCTTCAACTGGTCTTTCTGCTGCTACTTTGACCTTGTCCACTTTGGGGGTACATTATCTGCTCCCTTTCTAGCACAGAGGTTGTTCAGTCTCCGCCCTTCTCTGGGCCTATTGCTTCTTATACAACTGCATCATAGGAGTTCTAGATCTTCATTTAACTAGACCACATCGACCAAAAATCCAGACGAAGGACTCCAGATGTGGCCCTTCAAATATTTCGGTGCTGAAGCACTGGCGAACACCCCTTGCCTTCTTCCCCAGATCTTGGTCAACTAAAGGTGTGGTTTTTTTTTAAATTTTTTTTATTTTTTTTTTTTTATGCAAATGGCCGATAGGTTTAGGTGGCAGCATTGTTTCGTGCATATTTGAAATAAGAATTCTATATCTATCTATCCTGACCTTTTGGGCTTTGCCAGTGTCTTAAATTACTGTTAGAAATGGGGTCTTTGGTTGGCAGTCAGGTTACCCCCCTGTCCAATCAAAGAGCCTCACTCTAGTCAGGGTAAAAGAGAATAGCCCTACACTAACCCCTGCTTACCCCCTTGGTAGCTTGGCATGAGCAGTAGGCTTAACTTCAGAGTGCTAGGTGTAAAGTATTTGTACCAACACACACAGTAACTCGATGAAAACACTACAAAATTACACAACACAGGTTTAGAAAAATAGAAAATATTTATCTCAACGAAACAAGACCAAAACGACAAATACACAAGTTACGTTATCAAAAGAAAAGCAAAAAGTATTCATGTAATTTTAAACACGCTAACACTGTTAGTGTGAAAACGTACCTTGGGTGCGTCCAAAAATAATCCCGCACGGGCCAGGGTGCATCAAAGAGCTTGCGATGCGTCTATCACTCACGAGCGAGACCTTGGGTCGTTTCTCCTTCAATCGGGTCAGCGTGCATTTTCTGCTCTCCTCAAGAGAGCGATACTTCGATCCGGTCAGCACTCTTGGTTCCGGGCAGGCCTTGTGTCGTTTTTACATGCCCAGCGGTGTTTGCGTCACAAATCCAACCGCACATTGATCTGAAAACCACGCAGTGTGGGTTGCGATCTCACGAGGCTACATGTCGTTTCTCCAGCCGCAGGTGTCTATCTTCTGCTTGCATTGCAGGCGAGTGTTGATTTTCAGCCACAAAGCTGGCGGCGTGTGGATTTTTCAGCCGCAGATCGAAGTTGCGTCAATCTTCCCCGCACGGCGGTCGGTGCCTGGATTTCTCCCTCTTGGGCTGCCAGCTTCTCTTCTCAGGGTCTCAGGAACTTGATGGGCACCACTGGACAGAGTAGGAGTCTCAGCAGAGGCTCCAGGTGCTGGCAGAGAGAGGCGTTTGCTGTCCCTGAGACTTCAAACAGGAGGCAAGCTCTAAATCAAGCCCTTGGAGATTTCTTCACAAGAAGGAAGGCAACACAAAGTCAAGTCTTTGTCCTCTAGCACAGGCAGAAGCAGCAACTGCAGGATAGCTCCACAAAGCACAGTCACAGGCAGGGCAGCTCTTCAGGTCTTCTCCAGGCAGAGGTTCCTCTTGGTTTCCGGAAGTGTTCTAAAGTCTGGTTTCAGGTACCCTTCTTATACCCATTTTGTCCTTTTGAAGTAGGCCTACTTCAAAGCAAAGTCTCTTGTTTGTGAAATCCTGCCTTGGCCAGGCCAGGCCCCAGACACACATCAGGGGGTTGGAGACTGCATTGTGTGAGGGCAGGCACAGATGGCTCATCAGGAAATGCAGACTACACCCCAGCTCCCTTTGTGTCATTGTTTAGTGAGAGGTGCAACCAGCCCAATTGTCAAACTGACTCAGACAGGGAATCCACAAACAGGCAGAGTCGCAGAAATGGTTTGAGCAAGAAAATGCTCACTTTCTTAAAGTGGCATTTTCAAACAGTCTTAAAATCAACGTTACTAACAGGTGTGTTTTTAAATTGTGAGCTCAGACCCCAAACTTCACATGTCTATCCGCTCCCAAAGGGAATCTACAGTTTAATCATACTGAAAGGTAGCCCCCATGTTAACCTATGAGAGGGACAGGCCTTGCAACAGTGAAAAACAAATTTAGCAGTATTTCACTGTCCGGACATATAGAACACACTACTATATGTCCTACCTTAACCATACACTGCACCCTGCCCTTGGGACTACCTAGGGCCTACCTTAGGGGTGTCCTACATGTAAGAAAAGGGAACGTTTTAGGCCTGGCAAGTGGGTATACATGCCTAGATGAATTTACAGTTAAAACTGCACACACAGACACTGCAGTGGCAGTTCTGAGCCATGTTTACAGAGCTACTAATGTGGGTGGCACAACCAGTGCTGCAGGCCCACTAGTGGCATTTGATTTACAGGCCTTGGGGACCTCTAGTGCACTATACTAGGGACTTACTAGTAAATCAAATATGCCAATCATGGCTAACCCAATTACATACACAGTTTGTAAAGGAGCACTTGCACTTTAGAACTGGTTAGCAGTGGTAAAGTGCCCAGAGGAACAAAAACAGAGTCCAGCACAAATCAACAACCTGGGAAACAGAGGCAAAAAGCTAAGGGAGACCACACCAAGGATGAAAAATCTAACAACTCTGTTCAAGAGAAACAACTGCTTGCCATAAAGAGACTCGCTACAAAAGTACTGAGTTCTGCCTCTTGCAAAGTGCTGTGGGAGGGAGATTGCTCCCACCCCATTTTCTGGTTCTTTGCTGCATGGCTGCTCGTGGAGTAATGTGTCCACTCCATGGGTCTATTCAGCCTGACGGTGAACAGTTCGTGTTCTGGCAGGCCTTCTCGGCGTTAGCCTTGAGACCACAGTACCGTTGGTAACAGTGTTACTCGATGCTAAGATGAACCAAGAGCGATGTGCGTTTTTCCGAACGCGTCCTTTGAATTGTGGTACCTTGAAGCTGTATATGTTCTACACTGTGATTGAATACATTGACTCATTTTCTGACGTCGGTCTAAAGCATTTCAACTGTGACCCCTTCGAAGAGCTTGCAGACTGGTTTGAAGTCAATGGAACATCTGTATCAGTCTCTGGCCTGAAACTGTAAATAAACTCCATTGTGTGGACTCTTCTGTCCCACATTTTACCCATATTGGTAGTTACAGCAGGCCTGGAAAATAAGTTTGTATTTTGTGAATGTGACTTGTGGTTACAAGTGTTTAGGGCTACCAAAGAAGGTTAAGCTACTAGCCTACTATTACCGTGTCCTATTGTAGACATAACTATGGGATCCTGACACATTTGTGCCAGAAATCTGTGCTACCAGGAAGTCTTACATGTTAAGCTGAATAACAGTTCTTTGCAAACTGGGTCGTATGTGATTCCGACTTTAGTTTATAGTTTATTTCAGCAAATACCATAAGGAGCCAAACGTATGGGAAGGATCAATAGGGGAACCCGATTAGGCTATTTTGTTTGTTCTCCGTACACTAGGGGCACCTGCAAAGACCTAATGTTAAGCACATTGAACGGTTCCTAGACATCTCACACGATCTTGTTCGAACCTTTTCTGTGAAGTGTTCTGCGGGGCAGACCCTGCCTTTGAGTTGTAGTTAACAATGACACGTTGCGGCATCAGATTAGAACATCAAACTAGCACTCTTAAATTGAGCTGTTTGGGAAGTTACTTTTATAATGTCCCCATCAGACCTATTGGTTAGGCGTGTATGATGGAATGATTAGCTAATTAGTGTTCACCTTTTTTCTTCATCGATTTGTTTGTAATTGACAATACCTTATATCTGTAGGTGGATCGAATAAAGTAATCTGTTTTAACTAATGTGTTCACATTTTAGGGGTCAAGCAGGCTGTGCATTTCCACCTGCCAATGAAGTCTGACAAGTTTGGCTCCTAACACCCTTTCTTACATTAGCATAAATCCGTGGGAGGTATGAGGAATCTGCCAGTTCTCGTCTTCTGAAATTCATAGTTTCCTTTAGGGATTTATGAAATCCAGTGAATGGCTACCCAACCTGTCATCTTTGAGTATTTGGTGAGGGCCTTGAAAACTAGCTTAGCTACTTGGAATCTGCTTCCCAGAAGCAAGACTGTCATTTAAGCCTACATTTCTAGGCTGACTCTGGTGACTTCTGTCTGCTTCAAGCAGTGTTTGGAAACTGATAGCGCGTCAGAGCCTTGTTAAGTATACTTACAAGGAGACACGCCTAGGTCGATGGACCTTTTGAACCACGTTCAGGGACTTCCCAGTACGAGATGTATTTGGCTTTACAAATAACTAGATCAATACCTCAACAACAATCGCAATAACTAATCATCAAGCTAATCAATAACCTATAATGAGTCAAAGTGAACACACCATGACCTTTCAGTCATGAATAACCACACAAATTTAGTTAAGTGTTGGGATATTTATTTCCCTATTGGTTACAATCTAAAGTCCTTTCTGTTAATCTCATTAGCAATTCATCTAATTAGTAACTCTTCAGATTTGCTATTTGAAATGGAATTAATCAATGCATAGAGAATATTCATTCAGTATTAACACATCATTAATAAGAAGCAACTTAGCAACATCTCAGTAGTGCACGATTCAACAAAGTAAGAACGGAGTCATTTGTCTATTTGCGTAGGATATTAGTGAACACCTTAACTAACCTCGAATTAGCATCAGCATGTTGGGCTTCATGCAAAACAATTTAGCAAACACAAATTTGGAAAACATCTAAACTATGGCCTCTATCAAAAGAGCAGTTGGTACCTAGAAAGAAAAGGCAAACAGACGATTACAATTTTTCATCAGATAGTTACCCATCCAAGGATTAGCAAACCGCGTCAGTCTTCGTCCTCAAGTCGTTTTCATCATCAGCAAAGATAGGACAGGGCAAAGTCTCAGTATGGCATAGCTAAGGATCAAGAGCTTCCCTCAGATGGAGGAGAAGTAAGTATCTGGTAAGGAATAGGTAGAAGGTGGTTTAGAGTATCAGGACGAACAAACAGCAAAGTCTCAAAAGAATAGTGGCCTAAATGGCTCAGTAGAACGGCAAAGAATGGCTTGGAGTGGAATGTCCAATAATGGCTGATTCCTCCTCGGGTCATGCGGTTAAATCAAAACTGCCTAATTCCTCATTGGATAATAGATGCATCGTTATCGCTGTCCAATAATTCTTCACGCACTTCACCAGAATTTTCCACAAATCAGTTCCCATGCCGTTGAATGGCCGATGTTATTGATGTCTTAATCGGTTGGAATGTCAGGTAAGAAAAGGTACATGTTATGCTCCAGTCAGTAGCTCTATTGTTTTCTCCTACTCTAGGCAGCCTTGCACCTGTTACAAATTACACTGTTGCATTCACCAAGAATGTCTCCTTGAGCAAGTCTGGTCCCTTGAGAGAGAATTTACTACGGCTACACACATCTAGGTTCTGGAAAAGTAACATTTTGTGTCCTTCAGAAAAACAGCACATTGCACGTTAGAAAAACACACTTTAATATGAGACCAGGCAGCTAGGCCCAGACCCTCGCTTAAACAAAGGCCTAATGCTTTATGAGCAAACTCCTAATACATGACTCTAATTATGATAAGCTAATAAAAAGTCAAAACATTAGTGCATTAATAAGTTTCATTAGTCTTCGAATACATTGGTAGCCACTCCCCGTGGGCACATTTCAAACACGTGCATTATTTTCTACGTTAACACATTTTCTATGCAGCTTCATTACACAATATATTGCAAGCTTTTCATGTTAATATTGCTTTCAAGACACCATCCAACAAATGTTGCAGGGAAGCTAACCGTTTTAGTGACTGCTGGTCAACCCAGGCATGATTGATCCTGCGCTGGCACATCTACTATGAAGGCAGTCTGGAGTAAATTAAATACTCCCAAAGAGGCGTTGCAGGAAGAGTCCTGAAAGTACCAGACAGGATTTTCACGGTTTTTCAACTTTAGTTTCACTGCCATATTGTGTGCTGGTAAGATTTAGTGAAGCCATCCTTGACCTGATGGCTGTTTGGACGGGGCAATGTACTTGGTGACTCCCTGTGGTTGGTAGTCTTGGGCTTCACAGGAAAAAGTGGTGAGACGGTTTGTGTTTATACATCCTATGGTCAACTGGATATGAGAACATGGTGCTACTGTTCAAGCACTCCACCATGAATCGACCATTAAGGCAAATGAAACCACACTTAATGCATATCCATATGCAGCACACAAGGTTTTAGTTTGAAGTGATTTTTGGAGTTTGAAATAAAGGGTCGGCATCTTTTGAAAATGTGTTCACCAGATGAAAAATAGAAAGCAAGTGGCGTTCGTGGGTTTGCTTTTGACAACCTCCAAGTTATCCTTGTTTAACCTGTCTGGCCCTTGGGTTTCAGAGTTCTGAGTTGGTCTTACTCAATTTGTTTGCACAATAACTTTTATTGTTGACTTATTTTCTGGGTGCTGCTGCCTCTGACATGGACCCAGTGTACTGTGCGTGGGTAAACGCTCTCGGCTGCAACCGGCCATTGGTCCAGCTGCATCCCTGCACAATACCTCAACGTGTTTGCTCTTTTGCTCGTTCAGCAAATATGCCTGGTTTCTTCGTGCAGTTTCCTCGTGAAGGAGTTGTTAAATGTACGGGTACGTTTGTGGAATTACATAAATTCTTTTCTTTTAAGATAAGAGTGGCTGTACAAAGCAGTAGAAATTTAGGCTCTTCTAAAAGGGATGGAACACCTTAGCAATGTTTTGTTTTCATAACTTGCTCGCTTAGCTTGAATACTTGATTACACTAGAAAGGTGAACACAACCTTCAGGAGACATGAGAGCTTAACAGAAGACTCTTTGTTTAGTGGAGTTTTGTTTTAAGTGTTGACAATTCAGTAGTCTTAAGTGGTGGTAAGAAGTTTGTAAAGGACACCACGTAAGTGGTTCTCTCTGCCTACAACCCTATAGCAGACATCGGAGTCCAGTTCTACATTTACCACTTTACTTGCATGAAGTATCGGTTTCTGAAGTACTGTCTGGTGTGTGTGTGTGTGTGTGTGTGTGTGTGTGTTTTTTTATTTTTTTATTTTTATTATATAATTATAAAAATATCGACCCTTCCTTGCACATGCAGTAGATTTGTTTGTGGCTATATGTAGTCAGTGCTTTAGTTTGGCGAGTAATTGTCCTTCCTGTGCTCTGCTGAACAGCAGAGCAGACTTGATCAAATACAGATTAGATTCACCGGTGGTTATCTGGCGTTTTTGGGAAAGGGTATATCAATTGTTTCAGATGGGAAGGGGATTTTATGGTAAGGCAGGAGGCTAGCATTATACATTACATTTTCTCACCACTTCAAATAAGCAATCACTTCATTTTTTCACAAAAGAACATTGCATGACTTCTAAAGGACTTCAGAATGTTCTGTCCATTTAAAAAAAAAAAAAAAAAAAAAAAACACAGCCTTATTTCTTCCTCTTTTGTAAGCCGCATCTGAGCAGATAAGTATACATTTGTTGCCTTAGAATACTTATATGTATTCTGCGTGGATCCTATGGTTTTTATAATTCTGAGGAGCAATCCAATTTATGGCTTAAGGAGAGTTTGATTTTTGAGGTTTGTTGCTAAGGGAAAATAGTCTAACCTGTTGTTAATAAGGAAATCTTCTATGAAATTTCAAAATCAAAATTCATTTTTTGAAAGAATTATTAAATTTACCAGTTCAAAAGTCAGGCGCTTGGAGTTAAGAACAGTTCGGTTAAAAACCTGGCATTGGGAAAGCACGTCTGAACCTTTTTTTTTTTTTTTTTTTTTTGCAGCGCTCAAATGTGCATCTCGAGCTCCTCTTGCAGCTTTTGAAATGCGCATTATGCACACTTCCCAGGCACACGTGAGGAGAAATGGGCAGAGCAAAAAACCTGATGGAAGAAAGTAGATGGCCATGTTTGAAGCTGCCACACGCTGTGCTTAACTTAAGCTGTATGGATTAGACACTGCTCCGGTGTCTGTATTTAACAAGCATTTGCAATGCAATGGGTCTCGCATTTGCTTGAGTTCGAGCTATTAGCGTTGTAAAATCCTAACCGGACTTTTCTTGCCTCAAATTGAAAATGAAAAGTAAAACAGTTTCGCATAAGCGAGCCAATTCAAAGCACCACGGCATGAGCGTGAAGGAGAAACACAAAAAGAAAGAGGTTCGCTCGCAGTCAAACGTATCGCCAAAAGTGCAATTAGCCATGTAACGGGGTCGATGGCCAAAGCAGTAACCAAACTGTCCCAAGGAGAGACGGACGTAAAGCATTTACCAATAACAAATAATTTTTGAAGGGCAAGCCCATGAATGAGCAATAGTGATGGGCGCGAGGTGAGAGTAGTTATAAGCCCAAATAGATAACACATTGGAAAAGCAGCGCTTGCGTGCTGATATGCTCAACCTAAAAATGTATGCTCTGTTGGAGGAACATAACAGTAGAGGCTAGTATTGTGTGTCTAATGAATACATATGTTCGCAGTCCTTGCTATTATGGTTGGAAGCGCCTTGTTGCCTGTAGAGCGGGTAAGTCACCATTATCGGTTAAATATTTAAAGCCAATGGTGCGCAGATTCAAAGACCTTGGAAAGCAGAACAGCTCCCGTTCAATTCAGCATGAGAGATATCAACTTACTGAAGAAATTTATGTCCACCATACCACAGTCTGTGCTGAATTGCCTCAAATGTACCTGGAACCACAAGGATCCTGGTGGCAATTACTCAAGGCGGGTGGGTAAGTTACGTACAACATAGCACCTAGATATACAAACCTATGGGATAGCATATGCTGTTTAGGTCAACATAGGTGGGAAGGTTAGGAAGGTCTGTATACGGAGTGAGATGGATATTCCATGCATCCATAATATACTACACTCTCTCGGATATTCTTCCTACACAAATTATGAAATGACCATTGTTTGGTGGGAAGTGACATGATATATTCCCATTTTTTCGACGTGGCTTACTCTTTGCAGGACACTCGATTGCTGACTCAGCTCACATTTGTGGATCGTGAGCGGTAGAACAGGAAGAAAAACAAAACCACTTCAGATCGGAGATTGATTAAGCAAATGTTCCCTTAAATGTCACTGCAACATCTGGAGCAAACGCTTCTAAAGTTCCAGCCCCCTCCCCTGATGTTCTTCGTAAATGGTCTCGGCGCACATGAGCAAATGCATAAACATATGCACGAGCCTTGCGACAGCCCCTTCCTCGGGCAGAACCCCATAAAAGCAGCATACCAAGAGCATCACGTATGCCGCTGCTCTGTGTGGGTCTAAATTCCTCAAAAGCAACTTGAAGTGGGCCTGGGGTGAAACAGCTCATTGTTATTGGCTACAAAGCATTTCTGTCAGGGTAATGATACACATTAGGATTGAAAAACTCGGCGTACCTCCCTAGAGATAAAGACTGCTGTTTGAACAATTACTGACCAAATCCGTGTTGGGATAACCAGCTTTTTACATCACATCACTGGAAGGCCTGCGGTCAACCCACCCTTCCACTATGGAACAGTCCTTTGGTCCTTGGCTGGCTGATCTTAAACACTGCTACGAAGAAAGGTCGGTTTCTGCCTGTATCTAACTCTCCAAGGACCGAACCATTTACTACAGGGGGCGCCGGTATAATCACCATTCCCAAATTACAGCAGCTAAATGTTATTTGGCATGCCATCCATTTTGCTGGGCCTGGTGACATCTTAAATAGCAGCCATGCCAGACCAATCAGAGGGGCAATGAGAGCATTCCAATGCATGCGGTGGTAAAGTGGGCCTTCAAGTGCACACGTAGGTCAATCTACAACAGAAGAAAATACACACAGACTCTACAAGTCGCCGTCAACAGCCCATACATAAGAACAGGCTTTGAAAGCCATGGCTGGAAACAAACCCCTATGTGGCATAGAAGCGGGCTTTGATTTTTCAAACTGCAGTGAAATAGCTTTCTGGGCGCATTCTCATCACCAGTAAAGCAAAGCTAACTTTTCCACACAATTGTGTTTTTAGTGAAAATGCCACATCTGCATAGTTTACAGATTAAAACAAGCGAGATCGTGCTGCGAAAATAGAGAAAAAGTAGTCCACAAACCTGACCGGAAACAGCAAGCCACGCATGTTTTCAGTACTTGGTCGCTGTGCTCGAGGAGGGCTAACCACCGGAAAAGGCATGATGTATGCATGCCTTCCACTAATGAAAGCAAGCAGATTTTACCAGGCAAGCCCACGAACCAATGAAAGATACTGACGTGGATGGGGCTCCGAGTCCTTTTCTAACTTTCAAAGCGTCTCCCTAGCGATAAGCATTCGCATGCAACGCAGGCTCGACCCTAAAAGGGCACGTCAATTTGCATAAATTTTTAACAGTAAACGTCTGTGGTAATTCAAGGAAAGGGCCCTAGTTTTGGTGACTAGAACGCAGTGATGTGTGCATTGGAGGTAAATCTGAGCAGCAGTTTGGGTTGAGAAAGCTCATTGCCTAATTGTGCAATTTACAAAATATAAAAGAAGGGTATTGGTTAGAAACACCCACATTTTAAGTGGGTGAAATAAACATATTACAGGAGATATAAAATAACAGTTTAAAAAAAAAAAAAATGAAAGCTGTCTGAAGACGGGGCCTTCAGGAGAATAAGTTAAGATTTGTAAGGCAGGAGATAAAGGAAACTGTGCAGGAGACCTAAATCTTTTGAAAGATAGCAGGAAGAGGAGATTAATGGAGAACAATGAGAGTTTTGGTCCTCGTAAAATGAAGACAACTGTGCAATCAAAGGATCGGGTGGTAATTGCATGCAGAAAGGGCATATTTAAGTGGAGGACATTTGAGGTTCCTGGCAGCGTAATACCAAGTGACTGGCAGAGAAAAGGTGTTCATAGCGGCATGTCAGAGGTAGGTTAACCCCACAGGTGATGAGGTATCTGTACATACCAATTCAGTAATAGAAGTTTGTGATGAATACATGTTTGACTTGGATATGGACATTTATTCGGGGACTGAGTTTGATATGGACGAGGTTAAGGAAATTGCAGATAGGTCAATAACAGACCCATTAGTTCTGTTATTTCACCCAAAAGAAGTTAGACATCTGAGGAGCTTGGATTGGTGACCATTGAGACACTTGGCAGATTAGGAAACCATTCTAAAAAGAGGGGAACGTAATGAGCTGAATCTCAAGGCCGGTTGTTGAGGGGGGGGAAAAAGCTGACTCCAAATATGAACCCAGATTTAATAACCTTTAAGCTGCAGAAGGACCTCAGAAAGGGTTAGAAGTGTGTGCTAACAGTGCAAGCTATTGGATGTGTTGGGCCCTTTTAGCAAGAATTTGACATGGAAGAGGAAGCCTATATTAATGGTAATGAGGTAAAGGTAGAGTTTGAGGTTGATGTTGGAGTACTTTCTTTCTTGGAAATGCCAACGAGCTTAATTGGAGAAAGGTAATTTTGATGAGAATAAATAAAAAACGAGGTGATTTGGCACATAAAGAATGATCCGAGAAGATAAAAGGTCTTTTATTTGAAGAAGAGATAGTTTAATCACTTGGAAAGCATGCCTCAACTTTCACAGCTTTAGATAAAGCTCAAACTTTAAGGAGTAAGTGGTTTAGTGGATACAACTTGTCACACCGGAAAGAGGACAGACTTTCCGCTGAGGAAATACAAGAGCCCAATATAATGGGAAGAGGAGCATATAGAGGATATGGAGCCGGAGGATGCTTTTATCCTCGGAGGTAGAGGTGGAAGGGCAAGGGCCTCGAGGAAGAGGTCGGCAGTTTGCAGCTACCCAGGGTGAGTATGAGGAATTACTGATTGTATCCAGGGAAAGGATGGCAGGCAGAGACTTTTTGCAGAAGAATGAAAAGTAATAACTCATGACCCTTGGAAAATATTGCAGCTGTAGATGGTGATAGTTCAGAGAAGAGCCATTTCAGCTAAAAGAATAAAGAGTTTGTGCTCTGACAGGATCAGGAGTTAGTGATGCAAGAAATGCATTTAATGTTGGAAAAGGAGGGGGGTTGGGGGCGCAGTACAATGTGCATTGGCTTAGAAACTGGAGAGAGGTGGATAGGAAAGAAAAGGAACATATAAATTCTTTAGAAATGTCTGGCGGCCTGATTGCATTTAAGTTTAAAGAATCAGTTGCAAGGGGTTCAGCGTTAATAAAAAGGGACAATATTACTGCTGTCGCATATAAACAAGCTCGGTGGTAGCAGGTCAAAGAAACTGTCAGACCGTGCAACAGTTTTGGGAACTTTGTCAGGAGCACAAGAATCTAGTGAAGGCTCATTCAGTACAGGGCAGGAGAATTTGTTAGCAATTTCAAATTCTCACAATTCGAGAGATTGCTGCAATCATAAGTTGATTGAGTATTTATTCCAGAAAATAGAGGCTTATCTGGGGCCAATAGTTGTGGATTTCTTTGCTTCCAGTTTCTCCTTTTCAAAAGGAGTTATTTCAGTTGGCAACCCCAAGTGGGAGCAATAACAGTTGATGCATTTACCCAGAATTGGTTAGATCTCAGAGGGTATGCTCTTTCACTCTGTGCAATGATTTAGCAGGTGCTTGTTTAGGTGAGAAGGCAGAATGTACGTTTTTAGTAACACCTTCTTGGGTGACTCCGATTTGGTTCCTGTTGGCAGTGGAAATTCTTTCCCAAAACTGAACTAAATGAAGTATGTTAAAAGGTGCACGAGGTGAGGAGCATCCTTTGCAATAGAGTATGCTCAGCCTTCTAGCTTGGAGGACATCCAGACCAGAAAGATTTGGAGGTCTTTGAGGAGGAACTTTGTAACTTCTCAATGAGTCTATGGTGTCAAGAACTAGAAGAAGTTTTATGAGGGGGCATGGAATGTCTGGGTACATTGGTGCATGGAAAGGGATTTGAATCCTTTTGGAGGTGAGGTTGAGGGTGTTGTGTGTTTTTTTTATTTTTTATTTGATTTATTTATTTTTTTCTCCCCTTTTTCAGATTTGCTTACAAAAGGTTTGTCCTACAGGACTGTAAATTGTTGCAAGTTGGCTATTGTGGCGGGCCATTCTATGTCAAATGGTTTATCAATTGGTAAAAGCCCTTTGGTTTAAAAAGATAGTGAAAATACCTATATTATGTTACAAAAGTGTTTAGGATGTCAATTTCATATTAAGTGTTTAAGTCGTGGCCAATGAATAGATATTTGGCCTTAAACTTGTATGGAAGCTAGCAACTTTATCAGTTTTTTTTTTTTGCCCCCCGTTTATAAGGGATTCTGATGTTAAAGCTTTTGGTATTTCAAGTAGATTTTACCAACCAGATGGATTTTTTTATTGTATATTTGGAGAACAAAGACTGTCATTCATTTCTTGATTGTTTTCCCCAAAGATTTGAGGAAAATCCTAAATTTGCCTTTTGGAATGTTTGAAAGAAAAAAAATCTAGACTGCATGAATTCAGGTGTGATGGTGTGAATCGGTTATTGATTTCATATGTGAAACCATATGAGGACGTTACTTGGCCACCATTTCTAGATGGGTGAAAAGTGATGAAGTTTGGTGTGGACCTGCATTTAAATCTCATTCTGTAAGAGGAGCTATGGCTTCAAGGGTTTATTCAGCAGGAGCCAGGTTGGAAGAGGTGATGAATGCAGTGGATTGGTCAAATGCTGGAGATTTTAGGAAATGTTATTTTAAACCTGAGCCGGTTTCGACTTTGGCTTTTAGAGGCTTTGAGCATACATGTTCGCCTTCTCTTGCCACAAAATATAAATCCTCAAAGCGTTAGTGACCGATAATTGTGGTTTTCCTATGGCAGGAGAGGGGACTAGTAGTATTGCAATCTCCTTTATTGCCACTACTCACAACAACTCATTTAAAGATTATAGAAATTCCACATTCAACAAAAGCCTTACACACACACACACAATTGCAGTGCCTGGGACATGGCTGCCAGCTAGTGTCACTGACTGCGAGTCGCCGCCTGCATCGGAGGCTCTCGTACCTCTCCTGCTTTGCACGGCTCCTTGTGTCTTTGGAGATAGGGGATTCCACTGGGTGGGTAGAGGCAATACAACGCCTCTCCTCGTCTCCTCCACTCTGCCTGCGAGTAGCCTGGTTGCTCCGTAGGAACAGAGGGGTGGCGGCCAGCCTTCACTACAGGTGCGGCTGGGGCAGAGTCCGCACAGGAGGCTCTCCCCAAGCATTTTCCCAGTTAAAGCAGAAGCTGGGCAAAGGATGGCCATTAGAGCTTTTCGCTAATAAAAATCATTTCAGGACCAGCCAGGCTGCACGGGGGGGCAATTCTGCAGGACCCTCGGGTGTACATCAGGGCCTGGGCCCAGGAAATGGGAGCAGGGGCAGAAACTATCCTCTTCCAGGCCTGGGTTTGGACCAGTGGGGCCCCCTGCCAGTTACATTTAACTCTGATCGATATTGGACTCGAGCAAGCGCGCTAATAAAGCCCCCAATTTATTATCAACTTCTGCATTATGTGAGGAGGGGGTACCTTTTCAAAGCAATAAAACCTTACTTGCTGGAAATAATAGAAAAACAGGAGGTACTGCGACAACCACCGTTAAGAAAACACAAATCACGCCCTCACTCATGTCCTTTTTTTAAGGTACAGAAGCAGATTGATACTCCCAGGCACCAGAGTATGTCTACCCCGCACCCCCTCGTAAATATGGACGCTGCTACAGCAGAGGAAGCACTTGCTCCGCTAGATTTGTTACAGAGTTCAGTTACTCAAGAGACAAGACAACTCATACTAAGGGGGATCTCACAGTATTACAGGAGATGGAGGTAGTGCGGAGTAGTACAACCTATACGGACTCTTTACTTCAATCTATTCTGCAAGAAATGAGAGGCAAGCTTGCTATGTGTCTAATCAGGCCAAAATTCAAGGAGTCTGCTATTAGTCTTGATGCTAAAATCACCAACCTGACGGAGAGATTAGGGGCTATAGAGTCCACCATTGAGGGCCTACAGACTGAGGTGGAGGCTAATAGGCAAGAGCTTCACACTTTAAAACAAAATGAGAAAGACCTGCAGCACAGTAGAATCCTTGGAGAACCACTGCAGACGGAATAACCTTAGATTCCTGAATATTCAGGAGGGAACGGAAGGAGATAATATTAACCCCTTTGCTACCAGGCTTTTTCCCCTCCTGTGCCGAGCCTTTTTTTGGGCTATTTGGGGCAGTTTGCGCTTAGGCCCTCATAACTTTTTGTTCACATAAGCTACCCACACCAAATTTGTGTCCTTTTTTTCCCAACAGCCTAGGGATTCTAGAGGTACCCAGACTTGGTGGGTTCCCCTGAAGGAGACCAAGCAATTAGCCAAAATACAGCGAAAACCTCGTTTAAAAAAAAAAAAAATGGCGAAAAAAAAAGGGCTGCAGAAGAATGCTCGTTTTTTCCCTGAAAATGGCATCAACAGAGGGTTTGCAGTGGAGATCACCATTTTCCCAGCTTTCAGGAACAGGCAGACTTGAATTAGAAAACCCCATTTTTCAACACAATTGTGACATTTTACTGGGACATACCCATTTTTACTATTTTCTTTTTTTTTTTTGTTTGTGCTTTGTCTCCTAGTTATTGACCAAAATGGGTGAGAAACCAGTGCTGGATCCCAGAAACATTTCTGAAAAGTAGACATAATTCTGAATTCCGCAAGGGGTCATTTGAGTAGATCCTACAAGTGTTTCCTACAGCTGAAATAAAAAAAGAATATTGAAATTGAGGTGAAAAAAAAACAGCCATTTTTCTTCACGTTTTACTCTGTAACATTTTCCTGCCATGTCTGCTTTTTGACAGCAATATACCGTTACGTCTGCTGGACTCTTCTGGTTGCGGGGATATATAGGGCTTGTAGGTTCATCAAGAACCCTAGGTACCCAGAGCCAATAAATGAGTTGCACCTTGCAATGGGTTTTCATTCTATACCGGGTATACAGCAATTTATTTGCTGAAATATAAAAAGTGAAAAACCGGTATCAAGAAAAACATTTGTAGTTCCAAAATGGCCACAAGATAAGGTTTTGAGAACCAGTGGTTATTTGCACATCTCTGAATTCCGGGGTGCCCATACTAGCATGTGAATTACAGGGCATTTCTCAAATAGACATCTTTTTTACACACTGTCTTACATTTGGAAGGGAAAAATGTAGAGAAAGACAAGGGGCAATAACACTTGTTTTGCTATTCTGTGTTCCCCCAAGTCTCCCAATAAAAACTGTACCTCACTTGCATGGGTAGGCCTAGCGCCCGCGACAGGAAATGCCCCAAAACACAACGTGGTCACATCACATTTTCACAAAGAAAACAGAGCTGTTTTTTGCAAGTGCCTAGCTGTGGATTTTGGCTTCTAGCTCAGCCGGCACCTAGGGAAACCTAGCAAACCTGCGCACCTAGAAACCTAGGGGCATCCAAGATGGGGTGACTTGTGGGGCTCTGACCAGGGTCTGCTACCCAGAATCCTTTACAAACCTCACAATTTGGCACACAAACACTTTTTCCTCATTTCGGTGACAAAGTTCTGCAATTGGAGAGGAGCCGCATATTTCCTTACACCCTGCGTTTCACTCTCCCCCGCCCCCACCCCTGTGTCTCCTGATAAAAATGGCACCTCACTTTGGTGGGTAGGCCTACTGCCCGCGAAAGGAAATGTCCAAAACACTATCTGGACACATCAAATACAAAACTACCTGTTTTTGTGGGGCACCTGCGTTTTTGGTCCTGGGCTCAGCAGCCATCTAGGGGAAACCTACCAAACCCAGACATTTCGGAAAACTAGACACCCGAGGGAATCCAGGGAGGTGTGACTTATGTGGATCCCCCAATGTTTTCTTACCCAGAATCCTCAGCAAACCTCAAATTTAGCTAAAAAAAATCACATTTTCCAACATTTCTGTGTGGGATCACTGCACTGGGACACATTTCATACCGCTCAATGTTCCCCTCAGTCTCCTGGTAAAAAAGATAACTCATTTGAGTAGGTGGGCCAAGTGCTTGTGAAAGGGAAGAGTCAAAAACATGTAGATATTGAGGGGGAACCAAAGGAGGTCTAAAAGGGCAGTTTACAAAAAAACATTTTAAGGCTGACAAGTGCAGAAGAATTCTCAGCTGTATAGATGAGACAATGCTGGGTGGTAGGAATTTTGCGGATTCCTGCAGATTCCGGAAGGTTCCATCACTAAAACGTTGGAAAAATGTACTATTTCCAGCAAAGTTGGAGGTTTGCAGGGCATTGTGGGTACGAAAATGGTGCAGGGTGCATGTGAAATACACCAACCTGGAATCACCCAGATGTTTAGTTTTTGGATGTGTCTAGGTCTTGTGAATATTTCTACATGGCAGCGTCCCAAAGTCCATAAAGTGCAGCCCTCACCATTCCAAGTGGGACAATTTTGAGTTAGCCAAGCTCTCATGGCCCAAATGTAAAACCAAAACCCAAAATAATCAAATGTCTTCTTGCTTTCTGTGGGATAAGATGTTTTAGAGTGCGGGGGAGAGCTGAAAGACTGTTACCCCCTTCAGTTGGGGTGGGGGCATAACCAGGCCCATACTGGTTGGTAGCCACCACCCCAATATTTTTTTATTTGTTTTTTAATTCCCTGACATCTAGTATACTTTCTGCTCCCCGGGGTGTGGATCAGGGGTAATTGCCCCATCTGCCCACTGGTGGGAGGACCAACTTTGGCCCCATTTATTTGGGGTGGGGGTGTGGCCATACCCCCACCCTCTTATTTTGTAAACAAAACTACTCTGGTGGGCTTTCTGCCCCCCCCCCCCCTTGGGGGCAGATGGGCCTTCCAAAAATAGGCCCATCTGCCTGAAGGGGGCAGATATGGCCAACAGTAATGTGCCCCCATGGGGAGTGACCCTTACCCAAAGGGCTGCCCCCCTAAAGAAAACACACACACACACCAATACCTGGTGCCTAAGTGGTTTCTTCCCCTACCCCCGGGGGCAGATCGGCCTAATAGAAATATGCCGATCTGCCCCCAAGGGGAGCAGAAATGGCCTACAATTAATTCCCGCCCCCCCCCCCCTGGGTCACTCCCCTTGCCTAAGGGGTCACTCCCCTTGCATGAAACTGGCACAAAAAAATCCCTGGTGCCTAGTGGTTTCTAACCCCCCCACCCCCCCAGGCAGAAATGGCCTAAATATAAATTGCCCCCCTGGGGAGTGACCCTTGCCCAAGGGTTCGCTCCCCTTATGCCAATTTCCCTTCGTAAATAAATCCCTGGTGTCTAGTGGGCATTTCAAAAGCCGGATCGCTTTACGATCCGGCTTTTGAAATGCTCGGAGAGACTTCAAAGGGAAGGAAATTCCTTTCCTTCCCCCACGGCCCCCATCACATGATCGGAAGAGAAATGCAAAGCATTTCTCTTCCGATCGAGCCGTAAGCTGAGCTTCCAGCACGATGGGAAAGTGGCCTCTGAGGTCAGTGCGCAAATGCGCGCTGATGTCATCAGATGCCACTGGAGGGGCCAAGGTGGGGTCGGGGGGGAAGGGGAAGGGCTTTCCCTTCCATCCCTGCCTTGGTGGGGTGGAAGGGAAGCCCACAGAGGGAGCGCTAACGCTCCCTCTGAGCTCAGTGCTGAGGACATAATTGTTACGTCCTCGGCACAAGGGCACTGTGCCGTAGGACGTAACCATTTCATCCACGGCACAGAAGGGGTTAAAGGCCTTATTATAGCCTTAATTAAAGAACATATTCCTACGGTAGCTGCCATTGATCTAGACTTGGAAATACAGAGATCCCATCGGGCTCCTTTTTAGAAGAAATCCCAGTACAGATAAACCTAGGAAGTTTTTGGTTAATTTTGCTTCTTACCGAGTGAAGGAACAGATTTTTACAGAGGTTCTTAAAGTACAGTGCTTTAAACATGAGGGTTGGTCCTTTACAGTCCGGTCCGACATGTCCAGGGCAACGTAAGATCAACAATGGGAGCTGGGGAAATCCTATGCAGGAGCTTAAAACCTTAGGTGCTACTTCACAACAGAGGTTTCCGACCACCCTAAGGGTAATGTGGAGGAATAAAATGCATAATTTGAGAGATCCTCAAGAAGTTATGGCACTAATTGAACAGATAAGGAGAGCTAGTGGGCTCTGGAGTGGCAGGGCTCAGGGGTAGGATGACTTAACCATTATGGTTTACAGAAGGGTTACCAAGGGGAGGTCAAAGGAAGGGTAGTCCTGGGGTGTCACACAGGAAAATGTTTTTGTTTAAGTTTGCACTGGGTGGGGAGCAGTTTGGAGAAAAGAGAAAAAAAAAAAAGTAATCGTACTTTAATATAATTTTTGGGTTGTTGGCTGTTGGCTTCCGGAGTCAGATATTATGTTTAATCTTAAGATTTTATCCTGGAATGTAAATGGTCTCAGAGTAAGTGGTAGTCTTAAAAATTCCAGAATTCTTTCCCCTATCTGACAACCATATTTTTCTCCTGCAAGAAACACATTTAAGACCTGAGGAGTGGATGGATGTTAAGACACAAAAATGGATTGTTCAGTTTGTCTGCACTCAAGAGTCTTGTAATGTGAAGGGGGTAGCAATAATTGTGAAAAATGGGATTCAAGGTCATTTGACAGATGTGAGGACTGACCCTAAGGGGAGATTGGTATTGGTGAATGTTAAGCTAGCTGGGGTTGGGTATACTTTGGTCTCTTACTACAGACCCAATGTGGATGACCGTGGTCCACTTATGGATCTATATGAGCAATTGTCAGAGCCATGAACCAGATAATAATTGAAGGGGACTTTAATGTTTTGCTCAATCCTACTCTAGACAGATCTACCGCTAGGCCAACTGTCAACACAACTGAAATGAGGAACTCTCTTCACAATATAATTAAGAATGTTGGCCTGGTTGACCCCTGGCGAATCAGAATGGGACAGGCCAAGGAGTTCACCTTTTGGAACAAAAAAATATGGCCATGCCTCTAGAATTGATTTCTTTCTGATAGATGTGAGAATGCGAATGTTTCCCATCAGCCAACCCATCTCTCGGACCACTCGGCGGTTCAGCTGAACATTATTCTTACTGGCCTACGCACATATCCCAGATATTCCCGTTTGAGGGAAGATGAGATCATACAATGGTTGAAAAGGGACTCTAACGACTTGTTTGAGATTAATTTTGGGAGACATATAAGGCTTTTATCCTTGGGAAATTGCTCAGCTATGCGGCTTATAGGCCTGAAAAAAACAAGGCTATAATAGAGACCCTGGAGGTTAACCTCCGTAATATGCAAGTTCATTCGGACATTGCTAAAGACTTAACAACGTGACCTACGGCACCGTATTCTGGAAGCTAAGAATTCACTTGAGACCTTCCTGGAATCAATTGAGAGAAGCAAATGGGAAGCCAGTAAACATGCGCATTTTGAGTATGGAGAAGGATGTGGGAGGCTATAAGCTTGGAAAACTAGGTCTGATAACACTAGAAATATAATTAAAAGTATAGTGATGGATGGGTCCGGTAGGGTGTCCTCAGAAGACTGACATTGAAGGAGCATTTGTTAAATTCTTTTCGGAATTGTATAAGGAAGACACTATGGCTTCGGACGAGGTGATCGAGAACTGGTTAGGGGAGACACACTTGCTAGGTTAGAAGCAGATAAGAATCAGGCTCTTAATGCTTCCAATGCGAAGAGATAGAAAATGTTATTGCTGGGTTGAAAAAAAGGGAAGGCTTCGGCCCAGATGGGATCCCGGCCAAATAATATAAACTCCTTTTTAAAAAAAAAAAAAAAAGCTTGTGCCAGTCTTAACCCAATTGATGAATTCGATATTTAGAGTCTACCTCGGTTCCGTTCTCATGGAATGAAGCTATTATAACGTTAATATTAAAACCTCAGAAAGATGCTAGGAAATGTGAGTCGTATAGGCCGATCTGATTGCTTAATAGCGATTTTATAAAACCTTTACACAAGTACTGGCCAGGAGACTCGACAAGGTGATTGGTGATCTGGTTCATAACAACCAGAAAGGTTTCATGAAAAAACGATATCTAAGTGATTTGGTTCATGATCTAATCTCCGCAATTGATATTTCTATTGCCACAAATATGCCTCCAGCCATTATAACAATTGATGCTGCAAAAGCCTTCGATCAGGTGAGTTGGCGTTTTTTGCAGGTGGTAATGAAACATAATAACTTAGGAGACCACCTTCTTAAGACAATTAAAACCCTTTATGGAACGCCTGTAGCTAGAGTTCTGATTAATGGCTCTCTATCTCCACAGTTTAAAATTGAACAAGGAACACAACAGGGATGCACCCCTTCTCCTCCCCCCCCCCCCCCGTTTCTCTTTAACCTATATATTGAACAGTTGGCCAGGAGAATCAGCTCATATAATACCTTTTCAGTATCAAGGATGAACTTTGAAGGAAGCCTTATATGCAGATGACCTATTGGTCTATACACAGGATCCTCACTGCTCACTCCCGGTACTTTTTGAAACCATAGCAAAGGTTTGGGGAAATCTCTGGTTACTTAGTTAATGCCAATAAATCTTAAATGATGACTTGGAATGGGCCACAAAATAGTATATTAGAGAAAGATTAAATTTGCTATCTTGGGGTAAAAGTGGTCAAAAACTTGGCAGAGATGGCCCATGTACATTTTTTAAAATCTTTTTAGGGAAACTAAAAGGCTTCTTACTCAATGGTCACACCTCCATCTTTCTATTCTAGGTAGAACACATTTTTATTAAAAATGGTGATACTCCCAAAATGTACTTTTTTATTTTTAACACTCTACCCCCCCCCCTATTTTTTATTTTTTATTTTTAATCCGACTGGTTACGAAAACTTATGGGGGAAGAAGTGAGTTTTATTTGGTCATATAAAAACCCCAAAATTGGTTGGAAAAAAATAAGGAAAAAGAAGCCAGATGGAGGTATTGCACTCCCAGAGTTTCAGCTTTACTACTGGGCATTCCAATTGAAAAAATATTAGACCACTATTTTCCAAAGAATATGGTTCCCCCCAGCTACGGGCATTAACAGGCAGTTTTCGGGAGCAGGCTACATATTTCCTTTATAAATTTGGCCACCCCAAATACTACAAAAAAATAAGATTAAAAGTTCTTAACTCTGCTTGTGGGATATGGGTCGCTCTGAGAACAAGATTAGGAATTCCGTATTATAGCGAGTTGGCCCCAGTTTGGCATTCCCCAGACACACCAATATGGCTGCAAGATGCCTTAGCTAATCTATTGATGGAGGGTCGAATTGTACGATTGGGACAAATAATTATCAGCGGCTCTTATCCAGTGTGACAAATGCTAAATTGTCCAGATTTAAATATATACAAATTAAATCTTGGGTACAAATAGAGCCTGGTGCCGGGCTTGTTACAAACTGGTAAAATGAAGGTATAGGTAGCCAGGGGTTGAAGAAAGAAGTTTCAAGATGGTATTTGGTATTAGTACAGACCGAGGATGCCTCGCCCCCTCTACCCGTAGGGGGTTGGAAATCTGTGGTTTTTTTTTTTTTTTGACATTTGACCTTTTTTACTATTGGCAAACATCTTTGAAGATACTTTTGGTCCGTGGTGAAACCCGCCTCTTTGAGGAGGAATCATTTGTTTACTTTGTATAGGGTTTATTGGACTCCCAGAAGGCTAGCTAAAATAGGCTTTCTAAAGAGGAGCAACTGCCCGAAGTGTGGTCTAGAGGAGGCAGATGATATACATTTTTGGTGGAGGTGTCCGGGAATAAAAACTTTTTGGGACAATGTGGGCTAGTCAATCCTTTTTGTGAGAAATGGTAGAGCAGAAATTAGTTTACCAATGATTATATTTGGACAATTTGAGGGCTTTGGGGGAAACCGAGGATAAATTGACTAAATCTTTGGCACATCTTTTTTTTTTTTTATCTAATATTGATAGCGCAGCGGGAAATATGTACCAAGTGGATATCAAGTTCTCCCCCCACTCGTATTGATTGGTTATTGTCGGTAAAGAAAGTGTCTGACTTCAATTGTAGTAAAGGCCAACCCAAACGCCTGAGAATGTGGGAACTTTTTTTGATCTTTTATATATGTAATTTTCCAGTGTAGAATGGTATGGGACTATTTCTCTACAGCTGATCATGGTAAGAGTCCAATTATTAATTTTGACGCCACAGAGAGAAGGAGGGGTAGGTGGATTGGGTCTTGTACCCTTCTCCACCCCCCTGCATCTCCTCTCTCTAACGAAGGAGGCAGCGTCTCAAGTATCCGCTCTCAGCGCCGGGACCTGATAAGGGTAGTGACACAGCAAGCTCTCCGGTCTTTTGCTGTAAATGAGGACTAATAAAGAAAAAAAAAAGCCTAGAACCCACAGCCATCTTCCTCCTTGTGTGTGTGATTTTTGCTGCTGCTTGCAGAGATAATTAGTTTCTTAATTACTTTTACAGATTGATTGTGGGAAAAATTTGTTTGGTTAATTGTTGATGATTGTCCAGGTGCCTAGTTTACAAACTAGTTATCGTCAAATTGTGAGTGATGAACATTTGATGAGAGTTGACTTGACATTCCATTTGAGGATGATTTTGTCATACCCCTTAATCTTAAAATAATTTATGTTAAAAAAAAAAAAAAAGTATGCTTCTTTGCAACTTGCAGCCTTGATGGATTTGATTCTGCGTGCACTCTATCCTTCAGTGTTTGAGCACTAGTGTGGCTCTTGACTGACAGTGCGTCATGTAGTTTTGCATTCCTTAGCATGTGCCTCGCTCGTTCTGGTTAGCAGTCAGGAACAGTGTTTGAAGAAATGAGACTTAGTTCTGTTTGAAATAAAATGTCTTCCTTACCCTCATGGTTGGGTCTTTGTGAGGCAGAGATCATTTGAGTTGTTCTGTGTTTCAGGATGCATTGTCCTAGCCCTTGAAGAGCTCAGATATGTAGGATAAAATAGAAAGAAGGACTTAATTAAAATGATGAGCATGGTGGCAATTTTAGGGCCTTGTTATTCATCCAATACTTTTAATGGAATTTCTGGGATGACAGTTTGGGTTCAGATTACTGTTGGCATTTAAACTTTAACAGTTTTTCTCAGAGGAGGCAGCAAGTGGTCAAAGGTGAAGGTTTTATTGGAATTGCAAGGACTTAAAGATTTATATGTAGTCCTTTCTATTGGGAAATGAGGTTGGTGCATTTTAGAGTAATTGTAACTAATATTGAACTAATATCAAAGCTTCTTGGACAAATTCCTGAATATAATGTGGTTGAAGTAGATTTCATTGGAAGATAACATTTGTAATACTCTGATTTAAGTTTGCAGAAGATTTGAACTGAAAAATGGAGAAAAAAATGATCTGTTGCAAGCTAAATGCATAGTCGGTCAGGATGGGAGATTTTCTTCTGCTGGAGAGGATCCAGTAGAAATGAAAGGGGTAAGGTGAGCAGGAAATGTAAACATCTTGAGATGGACCAGGTTGTGGCAAAGAGAAGTGGATCTGCCTTGACAGATGTGAGCATTTATTGTTGCACAAAACAAGATTGTGTTGGACATGCATGGGGATCAGAAAAAGGGTCCAGAGAAGAATACCAAAAATGCAAAGGCATTTGACCGTCCCCTGGGAGGACTCTTCTAACAGTGCAGAGGTGGAATTAAGCTTCTCTTCAGAGCTTGATTCTGATGATGAAGATAATGGCCCTGTCCAACAGTCTGGGCAGGCTGAAGGGAATAAAGGTGATGTTCGTACTTCTACCGATTCATTGGGAGATTACATGTTTGACCCAATGTTACTGAAATGTCCACTTCCCCTGAGTGGACTCCGATTCCGCATATTGTGTAATATGTGGAGACTTGGCTGCGAAAGCAGGTTCCAAAGGATGCAAGAATGAGATTATCGTTGGAATGTCCTAGACTGAATTTAGAAAATGACTGCTATAACACAATACCTGGATACTAAGATAATGGCTTTTATTGGCAAAGTGGTGTAGAGACCCAATGAAATGATTAGACAAGGGTCTGAGAATGTGTCAAGATAGGCTGCTGGATCTCACTGGCCCACTTTCAAAAATTTGGCATGGGGAGGACGCTTCTATTACAAGACCCTCGATGTAGAGGAATTGAGTGGGTCCAGAGGGGTGTCCCTTGGGAAATGCTAAAACACAGCCATTTCAGAAGAAAGGAGGAAAACTATCCTATTAAAAATAGATGCAAAATTAGTTGAACTTGGCAATGAGGTAGGCCAGGAGGCATACAGGAAGCTCTTTGAGGGTGCTTTTATTAAAGGGATGGCTAAGTATGTGAGAGCTTTTAGTTGCTTGCAGACGTCTCAGTGAGACTTTTTAAAAGGTCTTTTTGCTGTATTTGAAGTGCAGAGCTAAATGAGGTTAGTTCCCCAGCTGTCAGCAGGGCATCATTAGGACATCAAAAGTTTTGTCAGTTCAGATGGGCCTGAAAGATGTGGAAGTTTGTCTCCCTTTCAGTCTTTGTTCCACCCCTTAGTGTATCATGAAGGTGCTTTGTCCAGTGGCAGTGTTTTTAAGGGCATTAGGTGTGCATCGAATTAGTGGTCAACATTATGATAATGGATCAGGTTTGGTTAAGAGTGGTGGAACATACAAAGATGGTGGTGCAGTTGTCAGAGGATCTAGGCTTTGTAATTAACAAACAGAAGTTGTTTGACTCTACATCAGGAAATGCAGTTTTTAGGTGTTTGATGGATACAGCAAAAGGTCAGTTTGAGCTACCCAGATAGAAGTTAATAAAGATAAGAGATTCAGAATGTGTTGAATTTGGAGATAACTTCATTAAAGATGTTAGCAAGAGGGGGTGTGGCTAACTCAGCCAAGATGGCGGGTATATAATTCAGTAGCTCCGTCTGGGCCTGTCAATGATCCTGTGACCTAGACCCTCCCCGGGGGCCAGCAGTGTTGAACGTGCAGGAGGGGTCTGTCAGACCCGGTGGGGAGCTGCAGAGCCGGGCATGAGGGCCCTGGAGCGGTCCTGTGCGGTGCGTTGGAGTCTACCTCGCTAAGGAACTGAGCGCAGCCCTGAGACCGCATACATGGGACCGCACGGCCGACAGACATTGAGAGGCCGTGAGGTGCAGCGGGGGACTCCCATGTGCTGCTGAATCCAGGAGAGGTGTTGCGGGGGTGAGGGGAGCCCGATTCGAGCCTAATCGGAACTGGTGCCCCCCTGCGGAGCCGCAAATGGAGTTACCTCCCCGGGCGATCCCAACAAGGAGACTGCGGGCAGGTGTTAGTACCCGAGCGCGGCGGCTGGGGGTGGTGAGGTGGACACTCATTAGAGAAGGTGAGAGGAGCGACGGAGGCTGCTTGTGCCCCCCCAGAAGCACGGGGGCAGCGCATGAAAGTACAGGGAGTCCTCCCCCACCCCTTCATAACTCCTTACTGGATCCATGAGTGAGGGCCCGAGACTCTGGGGGAAAGGTGAACCCGATGAAGCACTGCAGTAGATGGGAGTGGAGCAGGTGGCGGCAGCGCCAAGCCAGGGAGGGAGCTGAGGAGACGTGGGGAGCAGTGTGCAGCGGCTGGAGCCATCGTGGGCCAGAGAGGGTGCCCTCTGGGTACTGGGCCCCCGCATCAACTCTCTGTACATCACCTCGTTGCCCCCATTGCATGCTGAGAGGGGTGAGCACGGTTAGCATCCAAGTAGAACCGGCTCGGTATAGTAGGCACGTGGAGAGCACCGCAGGGGGCTGGGCCCGGCAGAGGAGGCCCCCACCGGACCAGTGAGCTATCGCTACAACACAGCGGCTCATGCTGGAGTGCGCCCAGACTGGGGCTGATGAGCGTTTGGAGACATTTAAGCAAGAGGCCACTTCCTAGTTAGACATTTAGTATAGAATGCTGCATACCCCTGATGACCTCTAGGAGCCGGACTAGAAGAAAAGTAATGAGCCGCAAAACCCCAAGTGATCGCAACAGGGGGAATATGGAGGATCTCACGCAACCCAAAGTGCATGCTGCGCTGGATAAGATCCTGGGTGCAATAGAGGACACCAAAGCAACCTTGCAGCACAACATCAATCAAGTTGCAGTGGAGGTGGGCCTGCTGATGGCAGATCACCAAAAACTGACGGACAGAGTGAGGGAGGCGGAGAATACTCTGGCGTAGCTAACACCGAAACACGTGGACCTGGCAGCCACTGCAGAGAATCTAACTGACCGAGTTCTGCGCCTAGGCAGAAGAAGCGGAAGAGAGAATCCGCAGGAACAATGTATGAGTGGTAAGTCTTCTGGAAGGTGTGGAAGGAACTAACATGGTGGAGTTCCTGGAGGAGTGGCTGCGTACGGTGGTAGCGCCGGAACACCTGACCCCGTTCTTCACCTTGGGGCGGACCCATCGGGTGCCCTCGAGATCTTTGGTGCCAGGGAGACTGCCCCGTGTGATGGTGGCTAAGCGGATTCATTACAAAGACAGAGCTGCTTTGCTCCAGAGGGCCAGGGAGGCCGGACCCTTCAGGGTGGCGAATGGTGAGGTAACGCTATTCCCGGACTTCACAATTGATGTCCAAATCAAACTGGACTCATTCCTGGCTGTGAAGAGGACCCTCAGAGAAGAAGGGATTCAGTACTCACTTCTTTTCCGAGACAGATTGAGGGTGATGATGATAAAACCACATTCTTCCAGAGTCATGAAGAGGCATGGGAATGGCTGGAGGCGCGCCGAGTAGAGGGAAGACATCGTAATAGGAACAACCGAGCAAGGCTGGGAGATCACGGAGGCCAGAGGAGACAGCGGAACAGAAATCACCCACAAACTGAACCAACTAGGGCCCAAAAAGAGCTGGCAAAAAAAGAGGCTTTGGAGGCGGTGGCATCCATGAGCAGGGAGGCATCCTCACCAGAGGGTAGTGCATCGGTGTCCTCTGGGGATGGTTCCGGCTGTTCCGATCTCGCCCTGAAGGTGACCCCACAAACTGCAGATGAGCTGGGCTGAGAACGCATAGCCTGGCCCTGAGGTGAGGAGAACAGTGCAGACGGGCACGGAACCACCCCACCTATCGGTTTCTCGGCCACTCTGTGGAGAATGGCGAGAACTCTAGGTAACTTGTTGACGAAGTTGCACTGTTACATTGCTTTTTGGACAACCCACAGTTGGCGGGGTGCCCTGGGGATGGGGAGTTGGGATTCCGTTTTATGCTTTGATGGTGATGTGGGAGATGGGAGTCGTTTTGTACAAAAGTACCGCAAGTGGATGATTGGGAGCGTAGTTCCGGGGAGGGCCGGGAGGTCCGTTCTGCCATAGATGCATCAGCATGGCAGATTATAATTTCCTAACATGGAACATAAGGGGGATGGGATCACCCGTTAAGACAGTGCTGTCCTACCTGAAGAGACGGGGTATACATGTGGCTATGCTGCAGGAGACCCACCTCACTGCTGGTGAGGCTGACAAACTGAGGCAGAGATGGAGAGGGCAAGTGTTTGCTACTAAATATTCTGCTTATGCTAGAGGGGCACTGGTGTGGGTCCGAGCTGAAGTCCCCTTTGAGGCTGTTTCTATTGGCATAGACCAAGAGGGCAGATTTGTGATCGTGGAAGGGAAGCTTCATGGAACCCCGATTGTTCTGAGTAGTGTATACGCCCCTAATCAGGATCCGATCCCCTTGATGCAGCACCTATCGAGTCACCTTACCCGCCAGCAGGGAGGAGAGTTGTCGATTGGGGGGGGGGGGAACTTTAATAGCGTAATGGATATAGACGTGGACTGCTCCACTCCACCGCTGATCGGCGCAGTAACGCACAAGATAGCTAAAAATCTGAGGGAGTGGATGCAAGCCTGGGTTCTGGTAGATGTCTGTCGTAGCCAGCACCCAGAGGACAGGGACTACTCCTATTGCTCGAGTCTGCACTGGGTGCACACTAGGAGAGACAGGGTGGTATGCTTCTCCAGCGTAGCACAGTGAATGATTCACTCCTATTTAGGGCGCACCCTTTCAGACCATAATCCCCTGATGCTTATCTGGAGGGCGACTGAAGATAGACCCCCATATACCAATGTGGAGATTGGCCCCAGCTGCACTGGAAGATCAGGCATACAGAGAGGTGCTCCGCTCTTACCTGGCGGACCATATTAATACTAATAAGGGATCCACGTCGGCCAGACCTGTGGAGTGGGAAACACTCAAGGTGGCAACAAGAGGTTACTGTCTGGGACAGACTATAGGAATTAAGCGCACGCTGGAGCGGGAACTACTCAGATTAGAGACGGTCATATATGAGGGGGAAACGGGAGAGAGGAGAGATGTTGGAGCGCGTTGGGTATGAGGAAGCGAAGAGGTCCCACTCCCAGATTGAGGAAAAGCTGAGATGACATAGTGTACAGAGATACTTAGCCTCTATACAGGCAGAAGAGGGCCGATCTGGTAAGATGTTAGCATGGTTGGTGAGACCACGGGGGGGACACCCATCATGAGTGTACGTGACATGAGGGGGGAGTGCAGGTATAAACCAGGTGCCATAAATTACGCTTTTCGAGATTACAACACTTTTCTTTATAGGTGTCCGGACACGTCTGGGTCCGAATCGTTAGATGCTTATCTACGTCCGCTACCTCTGAAAATATTGGCATATGAGGAGAGGGATAGGTTGGGAGGGCTGGTGACATTAGAGGAGGTCCAAGAGGCCATTACACAACTTGCTGCAGGGAAGACGCTGGGGGTGGACGGCCTCCCAATGGACTTTTATAAGAGGTACTCGGTCCTGCTGGTCCCACAGTTGGTGGAAATGTACACGGAGGCGTTTGGGCGGGGTCTCCTGCCCGACTCGCTGAGAGGCCTTGGTGGTCACCCTGCCTGAGATGGACTCTGGGGAGGTATCGGTAGCTGACTTACACCCTCTGTCAATGTTGAAAAGTGACTTCAAAATTCTCAGCAAGTTTATGGGCAATTGACTACTCCAACATATACCCTCACTGGTGCACGAGGACCAAAACAGGTTTGTCCCGGCACGCAGCACTTCGCGGAACCTCAGACGCCTTTTTGCCATTTTACATATGCCGCGAGAGGATGAGCCTCCTGCAGCGATGCTCCTAGCGATAGACTTTGAGAAGGCCTTCAACTCACTTAGGTGGGATTATTTGAGGACAGTGATACTCCGGATGGGATTGGAGAAGGCAAGGGTAAGATGGGTCGACTTACTGTATGCAGATCCCCTGGCGAGAGTAAGGACAGGCAGGACCGTGTTGGAGGCTTATCCCATATGCTGGGGTACCAGGCAGGGATGCCAGTTATCCCCATTATTATTTGCTTTGGCTATTGAACCGCTGGCAGCCCTGCTACGGATGGAAGGCGGAGGCAGAGGAGTGGAATGGGGGCGGGCTGAACATAATATCTCACTCTATGCCGACGATATCTTAATCTATTTCAGGAATGGTGAGACGGGGCTGCCGTGGGCTTTGACCAGGCTGGACCACTTTGGAGGTTTCTCGAACTACGCCTCAATAGGGGTAAAACCTTTGTGTTTCCCCTGACGAAGGGAAGTGAGCGTCCCTCCTCCTGTCTGGAGGGCATGGTGTGGGCCCCTCACACTTTCAAGTACCTGGGCATACAGGTATTCCATGACCTGAACACTGGGAGCCCCAGATTTTGAATACTATTACCTGGCATCCCAAATGCAGTGGATCTCCAGGTGGTGTGCGGGGGAGGGTCGCCTGGACAGGTGTACTGCTAATGGTGGGAAGAGCAGAGATCGGATCATAGCACAAATGATAAACTGGCAAGTGGAGGCCCATGAGGAAAGTGTCCTCACGAAGGTGGCCTTGGCTTGTTGGAAGAGATGCTCACGGCATGTAGGAGTGGGATGGGCTTATTCTCCGACGCTGCCTCTGTCTGTGCTGACGCAGGGTACCGCAGATGGGGCCTTGATGGGCTCCAGGCTGGGGGTCTGGACAAGGCTGGGGTGGAGACCCTGGGCGACCTCTTTCGGGACGGTGTACTGAGTCCTTTCACTGACCTGGTTGACAAAAGCAGAGTACCAGGCAGACAATTCCTATTATACCAAAATCCGACTCATAATATAAAGGAACATTGGGGCACAATCAACGCAGAGCCCGACACACACTGGGTCTTGCACAGCTTGCTAACCGCGGGAGAAGACAACCACCTGGTTACTAAACTATACAAGTCCCAAAGTGAAAGCACACTAGACCCATTACAATCACTGAGGGTGAGATGGGAAAAGACACTGAGTAGAGACTTGACTGATGCGGAGTGGTGGAAGGTTTTGGCATGTCCGCGGTTGGTCTCGCGAAACACACGCCTACGGTACATCCAATATAACTATATCCACAGGACATACCTTACCCCACACCTGTTGACCCTTATATAAGGAGGCGACCCTAAAGTATGTCCTAGATGCGGTGAACCTGATGCAGACTTAGACCACATTATGTGGTACTGCCCTGAGCTCCAGCAATGTTGGAAAGCAGTGTTGGCCGACCTGGAGGGACTCCTAGATACCGCATTGGTCTTGGGCCCCATTAGTGTCTGCTGGGTGTGTTCCTGGGGTGGCCCCTAGGAGGGTGGGCGGCCGTTTCCTTGACTTGGCTTTGGTGCTCTTTAGGAGACAAATCACTATGGGCTGGAGATTGCCCAGGTGCCCCACCCTTGGGGATTGGAGGCGAGATGAGACGAGATGGGCAAAAGCTGAATTACAGGTGTTGAAACCGGAAGAGGCACAGGGGTTGCACCAGACACTCATTGCTCCACTGTGGGGGGGGAGGTGCTGATCAAGTGGGAGTGGCTGGAGCGAGAAGTGGGAACCCCTCGAGAGGGGTTGGGGGGAAGCCACAGAACAAGAAGTGAGGGTAATGGAGGTAGAAGAGGCACAATGACCTTAACATCAGTCGGACAAAGGGTTTGGCCCCAGCACTTTACCTGCGTAGGAGATAGGAACAGGTTCGGCTGGCCCCAGCTGATGCTGACTGAGAGGGCACGGAACAGAACAACTTAATCTGAGGGATTACCCCCCCCCCCACCTCCCCCCCCCCCCCCCATCCCCAGGGGAAAAACAAAAAATGCTGCAGAGATAGTGTGCAGGCCTAGCCCCTCCCTGACAGAGACACATTGAAACGCCCCCACGCAGCTATCATTTGTCCACTCCACATCTCCCCATCATGTTTAGTTTGGTTAGAAATAGGCATAGACTGTTACGTAGTCAAGAGAGGGATAACACGGTATATGACAAAAGGGAGCACCCGCACGATATCCAGACCAAACGCAGAGCCAAAAACATGGATGCTGGACGCTGATCTAGAATAAGTGCTCTGCAATGATAAATTGATGGTTGTATCTGGATATTGTAAATGCTGATATATATACGGATAAGAGTAGATCAATGCCATAAATTGATCTGACAATGTATAACAGTAAAATGTTAATAAAAACAATTTAACAAAAAAAAAAAGGATGTGGTCTGTCATCCACAAGTCAGGCTATTTTTCCAGGACCTTTAAATTATTGCGTGATTCAGAGATTGAAGGCCAAACGTTTTGAGAAATGGTTTGAACTATTCGGAACATAGTGCTTACAGAGGAAGCAAAAGGGAGCTTTTGTGGGGGTGATAACGCGTCCAGTCCTTATAAATTACTTGTACTTGGACACGTTGGAGGTTGGTGAACCTTTTTAGCAGAGTTGGGCTCTCTTCATCCTAGAATAGTCGGATCACTTAAACCAATAATCAATAACTATTGTAATCGATACCCAATACTCTATTACTAGATCAAAATAACACATTAGGAATCAACAGTTGGTATTTTGACGCAACATGACCTTTCAGTCATGAATAACCACACCAGTTTATTAAAAGTTAATGAGTTTATTTCCCTATATTAACAAAGGTAAAACAATATATATGAGTCTCAATATCAAATAATATATGTATACGAACATTACTAGCTGTCCATAACGGCGGAAGAAATGCAATCTACGCAAAATCTGAATTATAATACACTCGGTTATAGCAATGCAAATCACTAATATGAGTAACTGAATTTGACTAATTGCATACATCGGTCAGCATAACAAGATTGGGCCCTATCAAAATAGCAGTTGGTACCTAAGAAGGAAAACACAATGCATAATACAATTATCCTTTCATAATTACCAAATACAATCAGCATACAAGGAAAGTCTTAGTCCTTCAGGTACTGGTTCGATCAGCATGGGGCAGATTTCAAATGGGCAGAGTTAAGAACACGTTTCCTTGCAGCAGCAAGGAGAATGGCGCAAAGTTACTGCATGGGCAAGACGGGGCAAATTAAAGTTAAAGTCTCTAGGGTGAGAATTCTCAGTCTCTTTCTCTGGAACAGAGAAAAGGGCATCAGGATGTCGTCTAAGATGACGTCTGGCATTTGGCTTCAAAATGGCATCAAGGAAAAATGGCTGACTTCTCTTTGTCCGGTGGGTTTAAGTAAGAAACATTCCAAATTCTTCAGGGTCTTCCAATGGAGGGTTCATAGGATGGCTTCAATTTGACCAATGAATAGTGTCTTTCTCCTAGTACTCATTGATGCATACATTGTCCTTGGAGCCTTGGAACACAAGTTGCAACAAAGTTTGCCAATTAATTTTATCTTAAAGCCTTTATTGTCCGCACCTGCAGGAGCTAACCTTGTATCAAAGGGGATGAAACCGGCCTAGCACGAAACCTTGTGTATTAGTATTAGTCATCTCTACTGGAAAAATACAGAATAATGTCTTTTGTTGATTAAAAGTGAAAACCACAGAGTTAAATTTGAGACCAGGCGACTAGGCCAAAGCCTCTACTAAATTTTGGTTACATGATATATGAATATATGTTGGTCCTTCTTTTTCTGCAGCATCAATCCCTCCTCTGATGACTAATTATGTCATCACATCAAATCTTCCACCACAAATTTTATTTCATTAAAATTCTGTTTTAGTAATTTGGCACTTCAGTCAACTCCCTCTTTCTTTTGGTTCCCTTTGATTTCTCTCTGTATATTTCTATCATTTTATTCTTTCTCTTCTCTTTTCACTTTGTTTCTTGTTTTCAATATTTTAATAGTTTCCATATTCCCCAAATACCTAATAAACAAATTAATACTATTAATATTCCTTTTACTACTTTCAGTGATAGTCCATTCCAAATGCTGCTGAGCCAATTTCCCACAGAAGCAAATCCTTTTCCCATACTCCTGGTTCTTTCAATTCTTTCAAATCTGCACTTTCATTGGTTAAATTTGTAAGCATTTTTCTAATTTGCCCGCTGTTGTCTGGAATATAAGTACAACAGTGACATGTACCAAGCATTTTGCAAACGCCGCCATCCTTTGCTAAAAGAATGTCTAAGGCAAGCTGATTTTGAAGAGTCATAGCTCTTACTGCAGCAAGTTCAGCATCAATCAGGATTATAGCTCCTGAGAATTTTGTCAGCATGTTATCCACAATAGTAGACAACTTTCGTATTTTAATTGAATTCAATATGACTCCCACTGAAGGAATCATTGCTCCAAATATATCTCCTACCACACCAGAAGCTGTCTCCCTTTTCTGAACATGTGATTCAGACAGCTTTGGGAATTTCTTTAAGTCGTCCAATTGATAAACCTTTGGGAACACTATTCCCAAATAACATCTCTCATACCATCCTTTAGGAAGACGATAATAGACGTTAAGTCCACAAATCTAATATACCCCTGGAATAACTGGGTCTTGTCCATTCAGCATGAACGTCTATTTGGGTTGAAACAAAAATGTATGTTTACATTCACTTGTTCCCACAAAGACTGTCATAATTTGATTTATGTCTATGTACACAGAACCTCCCTACGTGTAATGCAGCTAAAGCTATTTTCCCTTGTGTCGTCATTGCAGTAAAAGCATAATTATCTATAGATGTCCTCTTGTGTAATTCCCTTTCTAATTTCTCCTTCCCCGCTTTCCTCCTATCGTCAGTGTGATCTACAAAGCTTTTCTCCATCGGTGAATGCAAGCATGTAAGGTTTTCTCTGTGAGCGTAAGCCGTGTGAAAAGGTGACAATGGCTCAAAGAAACCCCTCATTATCTTTATGTAATAATCTCTTGTTATTTTACTCAGGTGCTCTATTATGGGGATATATGCAAATACAACATCCTGATTGGAATAAAAGTAGTGAATATACTCCTGACCATAAAATCTGGTCATTATTAAACTACATGAAATCCCATACATAAGAGGTATGCTATGATGTCATTCCTTCCATTACTGAGGTAGGTATTTGTGTGCACACATAACAATCTTTCGCATCCATTGTCTCAACATACTCACTCAACAAGCGATAGAAAACGTTGGGCGAAAGTTCCTTTTTATCATGCAAATGTCTTTCGTCTTGTTCGAGTTTCTTCAAAGGAGTTAGTTCAGTAATAGGTTTACAAGTAGAAGCATCATTCGCGTCTTTCATTTCCTCCATGCATTCCAAGAATTATTGCCATAACTGTTAGTACACATGCAGTTATTAGACCTATACACATGTATTTACAACACTTCATCTTATGTCCCTGTGTAGTGTAGCCTGTCATGATCTATATAGAATCAGAAAGTTGAAGACACTTTATCAAATCAGATTTGCAGATATATATATAAAATCAAAAACGAAGTTGTGCTCATGTGAAAGCGCACTCCCAACAGGTTATATAAACGGGAAGAAAAAGCAAAGCCAGCAACTCAGTGAATTCTTTAAGCAGTTTCATTATTCCAGGCCTTAAGTTATAAAATCATCTCTGGACACGTGTTTCAAGGTCAATCCTTTCTTCAGCAGAGAAAAATATAAGTGTTTCACCCTTGTCGGTGCAGCCAGTGCTGGAAGTGTTCCAGGCATCTCTTTCTTACTGAAAAGACCGGCATGGCTTCAGCTTGTCTAATTACAGGCATATAAAGCTGAACGAGTTCAATGTTCACACGATTCTCTTTAGCAGCATTAGTCTTATCGGTTTAGCAGCTTTGTCTCAAGTTCGGTTTCAAAGTCAATCAGGTTATCAATGTCTTATTCGGTAATGTTCATGGAATTTCACTTTTCAGGTACCAAAGTGACGTTCTGCTTCTGCGTTCTCAAGACTGAGAGATAGGAATTAGTCTGACCAATCGTTAGTGGCTATCTATGCCCACTCCAGACCAGAATATCTTCTGCTCGGTATTCTTTTCCTTTTCAATTTTGCCTCTCCTTTCAACTCTCTCTCGCTGGTACTTTCTTCCTTGGCCGGGTCTTTCTCTTCACTTGGTGGTGTTATTGCGACAGACACTTCTTTTCTTTTCTCTTTCAACTTTGGCCCTTCACTTTCGTTTAATATTTCTCTAGTTCTTAATTTCACTGGCGATATTCTTTGTCTCCGCTTCGCACTGTTTTCACCTGATGGACCTGCAACTGGTACTGGAAGACTTTGAACAGTTTCACTCTGTCCTGTCTTGTCTTCTCCCCCTAGGAGGTCAATCGGGTTTTCCTTTTCTTTTCCTGTATCGTCTGCTTCTGGGAAAGCCCTCCTGATCAGGCTCTCCTGCTCCTCCACCTGTCTCAGGCTCTTTGTCACCTTCAGGACCTTCGTCACTTCCTGAGGCTTCTCCTTGGTCCTCCTCAAATGAATCCGTTGTTTATTCCTCAGAAAATATCTCTCCCTCCTCTATTTCTGCTTGTTCGCCTCCTGGTTCTCTTTGACCTGTCTCTGTGCCTGGTGCTTTGTCAGTCACTGGCGATTTCAGCGCTTCAACTTCCTCTTCTGTGGGGCACGTCACCCTTTTCGTGTGACTGGCGTGAATCCAGTTGGGAACTCCTGCACACTTCACAGTGGTGGTAGTTGTCAGAATCACTTGGAAAGGTCCTTTCCAACGGGGTTCCAGACACAACTTCCTCACGTGCTTCTTTATCACGACCCAGTCACCTGCTTTCAGGGAGTGTCCTGGATCTTGGATAGGTGGCAAGGTGGTTGCCTCCACTTGGTGAGAAAAAGAGCGCACCCCATCAGCTAGACCTTTGCAGTAGTCCAACACCATATCATCTGTAATATTCAAAAGAGCATTTGCAGGAACTGCTGGAAGCCTCACGTCTCTGCCCATGAGGATCTCATGCGGTGACAGTCCAGTCTTTCTATCAGGGGTGTTCCTCATTGACATTAACACCAAGGGCAATGCGTCAGGCCATTTCAAGTTTGTTGATGCACATATTTTCACCATCCTCTATTTCAATGTGCTATTCATTTGCTCCACTAGTCCTGATGCTTCAGGGCGGTAGCTACAATGCAATTTTTGCTCAATGTTCAGCACTGCACAACGTAATTTTATTACTTCGTTATTGAAGTGACTTCCCCCAATCTGATTCTAAGGAGATCGGGAATCCGAAACGTGGTATTAGTTCTCTCAGTAGTTTTGCGACTGTGAGACTGTCATTTCTGCATGTTGGGTATGCTTCAATCCAGTGACTAAAAATACACACAATCACCAACACATACTTCGAGCCTCCATGCACAGGCATCTCAATAAAATCCATTTGCATCCTGCTGAATGGACCGCCTGCTCTTCCAATGTGGCTCAAATTTACTACTGTTCCCTTCCCTGCGTTCATTTGTTGGCAAATGACGCAACAATGGCAAACTGCTTCAGCAACTTGACGGAATTTGGGATTAAACCAATCAATTTTAAATAGTCTAATCATGGCATCCCTTCCAAGATGGGCTTGTCCATGATACAGTCTGGCCAACTGCATCAAAAGACTGTTTGGTAGAACCAATCTCCCTTCACTTGAAACCCACAAATCATCTGGTTTCTTTACGCATAGTAATTTGCTCCTTGAGAGTTTCTCATCCTCACTAACATCATTCTGTAGGGATTTCAATTCTTCAATTGTATCCACAACCTTTAGAGCAAAGGCTTCACTTGGTTCAAGTTCTGGCTCATTCATCAAGTTCCATTCGTCTCTGAGCAATATACAGTTCAATGCGCAAAACCTTGCGACTTGATCTGCATACCCATTTCCCAAAGAAACATAGTCTTGTGATTTTGAGTGTGCACTGCATTTTACCACTGCTACTTCTCCTGGTAACTGGATGGCATGTAACAATTCTCTTATTCTTTCACTATTTTTCACTGGTGATCCCGAAGAGGTCATGAAGCCTCTTTGTGACCACAACTGTCCAAAGTCATGCACTATTCCAAATCTGTACTGACTGTCAGTGTAAATGGTGACTTTCATCAATGCGGAAAGTTGGCAAGCTCTAGTAAGTGCTACCAGTTTCGCTACTTGTGCAGAATAAACTCCTTGAAGCCAAGATGCTTCCAAAACACCTATTATTGTACATACAGCATATCCTGCTTTCAATATTCCTAGTGCATCTCTTAAACATGAACCATCAACAAAAATAACTTGATCGTTTTTTTCCAATCGGGTGTCTTTGATATCAGGTCTTGGTTTTGTACAAAATTCAGTCACCTGAAGACAGTCGTGCTTGATGTCTTCAGCGTTCTCAATTTCGATATTTTCACTGGGAAACAAGGTTGCTGGATTCAACGTAGTGCACCTTTTCAGCTGCACATTAGGTGAACCCAAAATTATCTCGTACCTTGTAAGCCTAGCACTGGTCATGTGCTGTGTTCAGGAACATGTCAAAAGTATCTCGACTGAGTGAGGGACCATGACTGTCAAAGGATGTCCCATCACTATTCCTTCACTCTGATTTAGGCTGATACCAACTGCTACTACGGCACGCAAGCACCCTGGCAGTGCTGCTCTGACCGGATCCAAAGTAGCTGAAAAATATGCTGCTGGTCTGTTTACGCCACCATGGGCTTGAGTCAAGACAGAGAAGGGACATGCATCACATTCATGACAAAACAATGAGAAAGGTTTTGTGTAATCAGGCATACCTAGAGCTGGAGCCCTGCACATGCATTCCTTTAATTCAATGAAAGCATCCATCTCATCTCTTTTCAGCACTTTTTCATCCAGCGCATCTTTCTGGGTCAGTTTCAGTAAAGGTTTGGCTAGAGTTGAGAAATTGGGAATCCATTGGCGACAATAGCTCACCATTCCCAAAAACGTTCTCACCTCTCTTCTCGTCTTCGGTGGACTCATTTGAAGTACGCTTGTTGTTCTTTCATAATTCTTCTCGACCCTTTCTCTATTTGGTGACCCAAATATTTCACTTTCTTCTGGCAGAACTGTAATTTTGAAGGTGACACTTTGTGTCCGTTCCTTCCCAAATGGTTCAATAGGGCAATGGTGTCAGTTGTACAGTCCTTTTCTGTGTTGGACGCGATCAGCAGATCGTCAATATACTGTACCAAGGTTGATTCAAATGGTAATTCTAATGATTCCAAGTCTTTCTTTAGAATCTGATTGAAAGTTGATGGTGACTCCGAAAACCCTGGAGGAATTCGACACCAACTGTAGACTCTGTCCAAAAATTTGAAACAAAAGAGAAATTGTCTGTCTTCATGAAGAGGCACAGAAAAGAAAGCTTGTGATAAGTCGATGACTGAGAACCACTCAGCATCACAGGGAATTTGAAACATTATCACAGCTGGATTTGGTACTACGGGACAACATTTGACTATTATGTCATTTATTTTCCTTAAATCCTGAACAATCCAGACCTTTCCACTCTGTTTTATTAGTCCCATGATTGGTGAATTACATGGACTACTTAACACTTCTTTCAGTACTCCCTGTTTCACAAACTCGTCAATGAGTTGGGCGACTTTCATGAGGGTGTCTTGCGGCATATGGTATTGTGGTGTCTAGGGAAAATTTACATTGGGTTTTACTGTCACTTTCACTGGTTCTACTCCTTTGACCAATCCTACTTCTTTCCTGGTCATATCCCACACTTCTCTTTCAACTGTTTCCTGTAACTCAGCGGGAATATCTGCTTGAGTGAGCATTGGATAAAGAGTAATCAGGGAATACTCTTCATTGACAGTATCCACTTCGTCTCCTCCTAAACTGTCCTCTTCTTCCTCATCACTGTTTGTCTGAATTTTAATTCCATCATTTGAACACCTAATCGAGCATCCCAATTTACACAATAATTCTCTCCCTAATAATATCGGGCTTGAGTCACACACCACAAATTTATGTGACCCTTGATAGTTACCAATTCTGACTTGCACTGGATCTGTGATTGGGTTTGTCAGGTACCTATTTGCTACTCCCACTACTTGGACTGTTCTCCCTGAAAGTGGCAAATTTGGTACTTCGATGCTTCTAGCTGTAGAACGTGTAGCTCCGGTGTCAACCAAGAATGAAACACGGTGACCCATAACTCTTCCTTCCACATACGGACCCTTTTGATCAACTTCCAAGGATGCTGCAAGCATACAATTTCCCTCCTCATCTGAACTTTCACTCTCCCACGCATCGTTTATTCCATTCTCATGTGTAACGGGAATTGGTGTACTGTGTCATTTTGATTCATCCCTTGACCCGCAACCTGTTGAGGAAGCATTACTTGTTGCTGATTCATTGGTGCTGAGTGTATTTGCATTTGCTGATTAGGTACCATAGGAAACTGCTGTTGCATTGGCTGCAACTGTGCCATCTGTACACGGGGCATTTGCACCTGCTGCAGTTGTATGGGTTGTGAACCCTGCATCGGATTTACATTATTTTGAAAATTTAGATTTGGACCTCTCAATTTCGGACCTCTCATATTCCGAAATGCATTGACGTCATTGTTTTGCTGACCTACACCTTCCTGTACCATCATTGGGCACTCCTGTTTCCAATGCCCGACGATTACGCACGAGTGACATGGCATCACCTTCTTCATTGCCTGTATACCATTTGGAATCATAACCCTATTTAAATCAGGACCATTATTCACAAAACCTCCTCGGCCTCTGCCTCTCATTTGTGGCTGAAACATAGCATTTCCCTGCTGCTGCGGCAACTGTTGTTGAAAACCTTGCAAACCTGTCTGAGCTGCTCTAAGCAGCATCACCATCACCTTTTCTTTCAACCTTTTCTGCTTTGTCTCAATCTCGTCACTGCAGTATTTGGCATAATTCAACACCTCATCAATCAACTTTGACTGCCAACAAATCAAATGCATTTTAATCATCTGGCTGATTTCAGGTCTCAACCCTTCCACAAATCTGAACAGAAAATGGAGCATGTCCTTTGCCTCAATCGATTTCATACCACTGTAATTTTCAAACGCCTTCAACAATCTCTCATAGTACGCATGTATTGACTCTTTAACTTTAAGTGCCGTTCTGTCAATCCTCTGCCAATCCGCATTTTTCAACGCAACCTTTGCCTCTTACAATCCTCCCACAAATCTGCTGGAACCACAATTTCGAATAAGGTGTTCAGGTCTTCCAAATTTTGCGAGTTTCACAAATCTATCTGTTTGTTGATACCATTCAATCGGTTTCTCTCAATTTAGGGAAATCATCTGTAAAGGATTGAATATCACACCTATGCCACAGTACATGTACAAGTTTTCCCCCTGCTGTTTCTCTCATTGGCAACATGGTTATCAGGTTGTCATTCTGTTGTGCCTTTTCATTCCTATCTGGGGTACTTTCTTTTTGTCCTCTTTCTTAACCCATCTACTTTCCCACTTGTCTAAACATCTCCAGACCTGCGCGCTCTGCAGTATCTCCTTAAGGTGTGTTTTCATCCCTGCAGATCTCATGTGTTCAAAGTCTTTTGTCTCAGTCTAGCCTGTAACTTCTGCTCAAATGTTTAGTCTTACCTATATCGATCTTGTTCCTATCTGCAATTTCTTGTAACTTCTTATGTATCCTGCTTACTTCTCTTGTAATCCTAGGGCACATGTATCTCAGCTCTTCTGTGTATGATTCTAACCTGTCAGACCCATCGTTCCCTCTACTAGTTCATCTGCTTCCATGCCCAATCTTATTTTATTCAGGTATTCTTCTCCCTTCCCGCTGGGTATACTCTGTGGGGATTTCAGAGGGTTGAACTATTGTGTTAGCTGTTGTGCGTTCAGTCCATCAATGTAGCACTTACATCAACTGCTACTGTTGGTTGCTGTAACACTTCAGTTTTTGAAGTTAGCGGTACTATTAGTGGTGGATTTGACCTTACCACAGTTGACGGAGCACAAATTGGAATTGGACTAAATTCTGACAAAGATCCAGATCCATTTAGCAGTGTTCCTACCAGAGTAGTTTCTGGAGTGTTTTCTATGCATCTTCTCCCTGTCTCATTTTGTGTCATTACCCCTTGATCGCATACGTTTGGGTTTGCCTGTATATACAATGGTACTGGCGGACCTACAGTGATAGGCAGAGAGATTTCATCTGGATTCTGTCTGTTCCCTGAATTCCGTGGCATGTTAATCCCTATGTTAGGGTTCATCATTGCTGGCATACCTAACTGACTCTCTGTTACTCGAGTGTACCTCTGCACTTCTTGTACCTGCTTTTGGGGCATCAAAATTTGTTGATTTAGCTTGAATCGTTGTCGGTCTTTGATAATTCTATCCTCCCTGCGCCATTAAATCAGAAGTCATTCCCAGATTATGCTCATCACAGCAGTGCCTTTGAGCCTGCGGCTGATAATTATCGTCAAGATTCAATTTAGGCATGTCAGGATATATCCTCTGAATTTGTGGTGCAAAGAACATATCTGGACTGCTCTGCCTCTGTGATATTCTCAAATTCGGTGTCACATTACCTTGTATTGGTTCTGGAGGGGCAGTACTAGTGCTTGAGCCGTTTTCACTTTCCACATATGGTGGCGGGTGATCGTTTAGCAATTGCATAATGAACTCCTCATCGTCTGACCTTTTCGAATTTCTGTTGTTTTCGCTATCTCTGACTCCTGTTTTTTATAGGTAGCTTTCCTTCCTTCCGTCTCTACTTCGTCAGTAATTGCTGGAAACAATTTAATTCCCTGCAATACGTCTGATCTCTAAACCTTTTGTGTGCTATCCCATTTAGCATCCGCTAGTGTCTTCTACTTTTCTCACTCTTGTCTCAAATTTCTTGTGTTGTTGGCTTCTAGATATTAGCTCCCAAATTGCTAATGCCTCAAACTGTGCTGGTCTTGGAGGTACTTTCATGTCGTATAGCGTGAATCTTACATTTTCCAAAACACTTAGATTAAACTACCCATGGATAGGGAACGCTACACTTCCATGTTTTTCTGTTATTTTGCACCATTGCTTTAACCAAAGACATGGTGCGACACCCTTTTCTTCAATCATGATGTAAGCTGGTGTACCCTCAGGCGGTGTTTCTTCTCCTACATTTGCTTTAATATATACACCTCCCCTCAAGGCACTCTTGAATGCTTTGAAAAATTTCATCTTTCCGTCTTTTATTATTATTATTTTTTTCTAAAATATGTAATCAATAAGTGACTTTAATTCCCAGAATACTCTTCGCTTGCCTTTCCCCACCGATTACGCTTCACGGACTGCGTCCAATCCGTGCACGACCCTTCTCATCAACCAACCTATCCCAACGCGGCTCCTAGTGACGTCACACTCACACACTGTGGCTGACAAAGTCCTGCTGCTTGTCCTCCTTCATTCAGCTTCACTCAAAACTAATTTCCGCAATTTATCGCGAGCTCTAACCAAAAAGAAGAAAACAAATCTGTCGGTTTACTACAGGAAGGGTAATACAATCGCTTCAGAAACCTTAGGGATTTTTCACTAGCCTCGGCAGTTATTCCATCTTTCTCAGTTTCCCACGTTCGCAAGCAAAATTTGACCCGCAAACTTTACTCTCAACTGATCAATGAACTATTCTAGTGCACCTTAGAATTCGTCAAATTTCAAAGTCAAAATTTTTCTTTCATTCTTCAATATTCATACTGACTCGTTGACCACACCCGATCAACTTATTAAACCGAACAGATTACAACATCAATCAAGTGTCTCATTCACTTTTCAACATACTCCGGAGTCTCTTGACCTCGCAGGGCCAGTCTCAACATCAACAACCATGTGGACAATTTTTCCTGCACAAAGCGCTACACACATGTGAAGTTCGACTTCCCTACTCTCTCACTTTGGAGTAACACTCCTCTAAAATCTCTTAATTGGAGTTCTTAACCCCCTAAAATCCTCACAAACTTCTCAATTAACCTGCGGCAATGAGCTGTGCAAGCGCAAAACCCTAACTTCTCTCATACCGTCACTAGCAACGCCGGAAACATACTCACACCTCCATTTCCTCCATTCGCAAGCTCAGAGATTCCGGGAAAGTCATTGGGGATTTAGGGCATCATTATCTCTCCAACTTGTTTTATCAAAGAAAATTCTAACTTGACTCTGTCTATTGTTCGGATGGGGTCCCAAAGGGCGAAACCATCAATCTCGGCTACCATCTACTGATAACTCGTCCAGTCCTTATAAATTACTTGTACTTGGACACGTTGGCGGTCGGTGAACCTTTTAGCCGAGTTGGGCTCTCCTCATCCTAGAATAGTCTGATCACTTAAACCAATAATCAATAACTATTGTAATCGATACCCAATAATCTATTACTAGATCAAAATAACACATTGGGAATCAACAGTCGGTATTTTGACGCAACATGATCTTTGTCATGAATAACCACTCCAGTTTATTAAAAGTTAATGAGTTTATTTCCCTATATTAACAAAACTAAAACAATATATATGAGTCTCAAAATCAAATGATATGTATACGAACATTACTAGCTGTCCATAACGGTGGAAGAAATGCAATCCACGCAAAATCTGAATTATAATACACTCGGTTATAGCAATGCAAATCACTAATATGAGTAACTGAATTTGACTAATTGCATACATCGGTCAGCATAACAAGATTTCAATTCAACATGGTGCGTCAAGTGCATACCTCGACTAACCTCTAATTAGCATTGGCATGTGGGGCTTCATGCAAAACGAATTTAGTCAACACCAATTTGGAAAACTTCTAGCTTGGGCCCTATCAAAATAGCAGTTGGTACCTAAGAAGGAAAACACCATGCATAATACAATTATCCTTTCATAATTACCAAATACAATCAGCATACAAGGAAAGTCTTGGTCCTTCAGGTACCGGTTCGATCCGCATAGGGCAGATTTCAAAGGGGCAGAGTTAAGGGCAAGTTTCCTTGCGGCAGCAAGGAGAATGGGGCAAAGTTACTGCATGGGCAAGACGGGGCAAGTTAAAGTTAAAGTCTCTAGGGTGAGAATTCTCAGTCTTTCTCTGGAACAGAGAAAAGGGCATCGGGATGTCGTCTAAGATGACGTCTGGCATTTGGCTTCAAAATGGCATCAAGGAAAAATGGCTGACTTCTCTTTGTCCGGTGGGTTTAAGTAAGAAACATTCCAAATTCTTCAGGGTCTTCCAATGGAGGGTTCATAGGAAGGCTTCAATTTGACCAATGAATAGTGTCTTTCTCCTAGTACTCATTGATGCATACATTGTCCTTGGAGCCTTGGAACACAAGTTGCAACAAAGTTTGCCAATTAATTTTATCTTAAAGCCTTTATTGTCAGCACCTGCAGGAGCTGACCTTGTATCAAAGGGGATGAAACCCGCCTAGCACGAAACCTTGGAGATAAGTCTATTAGTCATCTTTACTGGAAAAATACAGAATAATGTCTTTTTGTTGATAAAAGTGAAAACCACAGAGTTAAATTTGAGACCAGGCGACTAGGCCAAAGCCTCTACTAAATTTAAGCTAAGCATAAAACAGTTTCAACAAGAAAATCCTAGAACACATTTGCAGTTATGACGGATTACTACATTTTTCAATTCTTCGTGATTAATTAAGCTCGTTTATAATAATGGCGAACTACCCCGTGGGCACAATTTCCCACGTACATTATTTTCTTTGCTAAAATCACACTACCTTATACGATTTTGGTGACATCTTTTTCTGCGTCATCAGTGGTTAATAATTATGGGGGCTTGGAATGAGCTATCTTTTTTTAGAAAATCCAGAGCTGATTAGTTTGATGCTAGTTCGACATGTTGGGGAGCACGTTGTGGCCCAATTCCAACTGGTGTTATTTGGTGGGAGGAGGAAAAATCTTCATAATTGTCTGGAGCTCTTGGCAGGATCCTTTGTGATAAGAAGTTTAATGAAGGGCAAAGCACAGTGTTCAATGCTTTTGCAAATGGACAATGTATATGCAGTGAGATGTGAAAAAAATGGATGTGTCAGCAATCAAAAGATTTGGCGGACCTAGAAAATCTTCTTGGATTGTTTGAGCCAGAATGTTTTAGTTCAGGCAGAACATATCCAGGGCTTGAGGAATGTGGAGGCCGATTGGTATTCACGGAATTACAGGGACTCCAGGGATTGGACACTGAATAGGTCTGTTTTTATGAGGTTGATGGAAATTTGGACTCCTTGTCAGATGGATCTTTTTGCACACAGATTTAATGCCCAGTTAGAAAAAATCTTCAGTTGGCATCCAGAACTGGAGTCAGCGGGAATAGAGACTTTCAGGCAAGATTGAAGGAGTCTCGTGCCATATACTTTTCCACCATTGTCAATGATTACTCGTGTGACCATGATGGTGCGCAGGTGGAAGGAGGCAGTGACACCTCTGGTGACACCTCTTTGGAAGTCACAAATGTGATAGCAGAGGGGTCTGTAGATCTCTTAATCCTCTTGCCTAGATTTCTGGAAATTCTGTTGGGTCCATTGGGAAAACTTCACAATTTGGTATGACACATCGGTTGAGGCTAGTAGAAATGGAAATACAGATATATCTGGCAAGTGGCAGGACTTTAGCAAGAAGTTCCAAATCTTTTTGGAGAATCTTGGGCACCAGAAAGATGGTCTGGCCTGTTAGAAATGGGTTTGCTGCTGTGTGGAGAGGTATTTTGATCCAGTTTCAGTGGATGTTGCAGAGGTGGTAAATCATTCATTTCGGTCAGATCTGTCTTACAGGAACCCTAATGTTCATAGATCTGCAATTGCTGCATGGCATGTATTAATGCATGATTTCACTGTTGGGCAGCATGTGTTGGTGACACATTTGATGCAAAGTAGAAGATTATCAAAACCTCTGGTTTTGAGGGAGAATTCTGTCTGTGATGTTGCGAAGTGATTCATTTTCAAGAGAATTTGGGAAGTAATAGATTGGAGTTTGAGGGATTTGTCTCCAAAGCTGATTATCTTATTTTGTTTACTCTTTTAGAACGATTTCTGATGTGAGAGCATTGGGTATTAGTTGTCTGATTTTTAGTCCAGAAAGGGTATGGTTTTTATCTGAATAAAAGGACACTGACAAATTTAGAAACTATTTTTATGCTTCTTTTGATGAGCATGAGCAGTTGTGTGCCTCGTTGCTTTAAGAAGTATGAATCGATAACATCGGGATTAAGATTGCCTGGGAAACAATTTGTTTTAGACAACAACATAAAGCTGTGCATACACCTACTCTTGCTTGTTGGGAGAAAGAAGTTATGAAGAATGCAGGTGGGTATGTTTGCACATTCTGTGAGGAGTGCTTCTGCTTCCGAAGCATTTATGCTGGGCGGTGCATTGCAGGATATTTGGAGGTGTGCTGAGTAGTCGAATGATGCAACCAGTGCTTAATTTGTAAATAAAGATGTGAAGGTGCCCAAAGCCCCTCCTCTTAAACACGTGGCTGCTGCAATTGTGCGAGCAGGGAATACTGAGGCAGCGTAATCCTGAAGACACCTCTGGCCTCTTCAATCCATTTAAAGCCACTCCCTGTCCCTTCAGCTCACTCTAGCAGCTTTCTACTTTCCTCCTTTGTGACCCGTTTTCGTTTTTCCCTTCCTCAGTCTTTCCCATATGTATCTTTTGCTCGCAGCAAATGCTTGAGGCAGAATAGTAAGCCCTGGCCTGCAAAAATAAGTGCCGGTGCTCAGCACCGGAAACAACCAGTACAACTTAAGCACTGGATGCAACTTTTAAAAGGTTTTATTTTAAACGTGTTGTGAATTCTGCTCCTTGTTTATTGGAGAAGCTTTAAACCTACAATGTTAGCCTCTGGTCTTGCCATAAAATGTAGATTTTTTTTTTTTTTTTTTTTTTTTTTTTTCCCCAATTTGACTGTCTTTAATAAAATTCAGATTTTCAGACTGAGACTAATATTATCCCTCGCTTTATCCCATTCCCTATACTTGAACTGGTTGTTTTTTTTTTTTCTATTATTATTCTTATAGCCTGTGTGTAACAGTAAGGAGTGAAAGAAGCACAGATCTGAAGAGATGGATGTGATGGATTACAAGAGTTTGTCTGGACGTTAATTCACATTTGTGAAAACTGTAAAATAAGGTTTGTGTTCGGCAGTACGCTAAAAAAAAAGAAGGAAAATGGCTGGGAATTCTGGCCTTTCGTTGAGTTCGGAATTTTGTTAAAGTTCTATATTTAACCCCTTAGCTGCTGCCTCCTCCTTCTTTGTCAGTGCAGAGCCCTTGTTTGGCTAGTTGGGTTAGTTCACACTTTGGGCTCCATACATTTATTTGGGGAAAAAAAGCTATCCATGCCAATCTTTTGTCCTTTTCCATCGTCCTGGGGACTATAAATACTCGTTTTTTTTGGGGGGGGGGGGGGGTTTTTTTTTTTTTTTTTTTGTGAAAAATGTTAGTGCTGTAGAAGAAAGATTATGATGATTTTTTTTTTTAAATGATTTAATTTTTTCCCCCTTCCAAATGACATCATCGAAGCGTTTGCAGTGCTAAAATTATCTTCCCAGCTTTAAGGAACAGGCAGACTAGAATCGAAAACCACATTTTTCAACAGTTTTGGCATGTTCCTGGAACATAGACTTTTTTTTTTTTTTTTTTTTTTGTGCTGTTAACCTCCTTCAGTTAGTGACAGAAATGGGTGTAAAACCAATGGTGGATCCTGGAAAGCTATACATGACCGAAAAGACAATTCTGAATTCATCAAGGGGTCATTTGTGTGGGCCCTTCAAGGTTTTCCTATAGAAAGTAACAGTTGACACAAACAAAATTAATAAAAAAATAAAATTAAAATAAAAAATTGGGTTGAAAAAAACAGCCATTTCTGTCTACGTTTTCATCTAACCTTTTCCAGCTATGGCAGATTTTCGAAAGCAATATCTGCTGGACCCTTCTGGTTGTGGGATATACAGGGCTTGTACATTCACGAAGAACCCAAGGCACCTAAAGCCAATAACTGAGCTGCACCTTGTAAAGGGTTTTCATTGTGTATCTGGTAGACAGCAATTAATTTGGTAAAATATAAAGAGAGAAATAGGTCTCAAGGAAATATGTTTCGAAATGAGAAGATATGGAGTTTAGAAGCAGTAACTTGCACATCTGTGTTTAGTGCGGGGAGGTTACTATACTAGCATGTGAATTACAGGACATTTCTCAAAATGACTTTTCTTACTCCTTGTCTTACATTTGGAAGGCATAAATGCAGAGAGCGACAATTGGTGTAACACTTGTTCTGCTATTCTGTGTTTCTCAGAGTATTCTGATTTAAAAAAAAAATGCTACCTCACTAGTGTGGATAGGCCTAGTGTCCATGACAGCAAACGCCCAAAAAGGCAAGGTGGACCCACATTATTTCCATTGGAAATGGATGTGTTTTATGCAAAGTGCCTAGCTGTGGGTTTTGGCCTCCAGCTCAGCTAGGGAAACATAGCAAACCTGTACATGTTTAAAATCTAGACACTTAGGGGAATTTATGATGGGGTGATTGACCATGTTCTGGCACCCAGAATCATTTGCAAAACTCAATTTGTCTAAAACACATCATACTAACATTTTGGTGCTTCAAAGTTCTACCTGTGATCTGAGGGGAGCCACAAACTTCCTTCCACCCAGCATTACCCCAGGTCCCCCAATAAAATCAGTACCTCGCTTGTGTCGGTAGGCCAAGTGCCCATGACAGGTAAGGTCCCAAAATGTATTGTGGCGATAACTAAAGTGAGTGCACTAATTAGTCCTGGGATCGGGAAACATTTTGGGAAACCTATTGAACCCGCATGTTTCTGAAAAGTAGATATCAAGGGGAGTCCAGGGAGGTATCACTTGTGGATTCCCCAAAATATCCTGCAACAAAGGTAAAACGCTGAATAAACACTTTTTCCTTGCATTTTTGTGATGTAACCTACACAAATATGCAGGGATTCACAAGCTTCTTACCGCCCACCGTAACCCAACTTGTCCCAATAAAACGCTACCCCACTGGTGTGCCTTGGCCTAGTGCCTGCAGCAGAAAGGAATAACACAAGGGTCAATGATAGTCCTAGCATCAGGGCTAATGTTGACCCTGGGGTGGTCCATTCCTGACATGGGCACTATGCAAAGGCACACAAGTGGGGTAGCGTTTTTAGCCTAACACATGGGAAACTCTGGGTGATAGGAATTTTGTGGCTCCTTCCTCATTCCTGTAGTTATGACACACATACATGGAAAATAGTTTGTATTCAACGTCTAACCTTTGCAGGGTGTTCTGGGTAAGAAAACTTTGGGAAAACCACACGTCACACCTCCATGAAATCTCCCAGGTGTCTAGTTTTCAGAAATGTCTGGGTTTGGTAGGTTTCCCTATAATGCAGCTGAGCCCAGGACCAAAAACGCAGGTGCCAGCCTTACAAAACCAGTTTTTTTGGTGTTAGATCATATTGTCTCCACAATATGTTTTGGCCCTTTCCCTGTTGCAGCCACTTGCCCAGCCACACAAGTGAGGCAACGTTTTTCTCAGAAGACTTAGGGGAACGCAAGGTGGTAGGAAGTCTGTGGCTGCCTGCAGATTCCAGGACTTTAAAAAAAGAACCTTGCATTTCTGTGAGGTAAAGAAACGTTTGTGATTTGCAGTGTGTTACAAATGGGGTCTTTGGTTGGCAGTCAGGTTAACCCATGTCCAAGCAAGGACCCTCACTCTAGACAGGGTAAGTCAGACACAATCCAAATGATCCTATGCCCACTCTCTGGAGCTTGGCACTGAGCAGTCAGGCTTAACTCAGAAGGCAATGTGTAAAGTATTTGTGCAATAAATCGTGCAATAACACTGTATAAGCACCACAAAAATAGACCACACAGGCTTAGAAAAATGCAGGATATTTATCCGAGTAGATGAAGGTCCAAATGATCAAGATTTCATAAGTACAAGTTGTAATCTCACTTTTGTAACAATATGAGGTTTAAGTTCTTAAAAAGCAACAAGTGTCTCTTGCAAGCACAAAGTACCTGGTTTACGTCTAAATTATCTGCACGAGACCACAGAGGAGGAGATGCGTGGAAAATGAGGAAGTGTCAGTTTCTGCGGGCACACTCTGACGATGCGTCAATGCTTTTCCATGCAGTAAGGGCTTTGCATCGATTGCTGGCATGGACGCTTGAATCCTTTGGGTTGCAGGATATTCAGACGCCCCGGGGGCAATGCGGAGAAATCCTGGACATGCAGGACAAAGTCACAGGTGCTGCGTCGATCCACTGGGCGATGTAGGAAAATTAGTTGCACGGCAGGTGCTGCTTCTATTCCTCTCGCAGGAAGTCAGGCTGCGTCGTTTCGGTTTAGCAATGTGTTGATCCGGTGGACCATGCATTGAAGTTCCAGTTGCAACCATGGGGCTGCATCGATCTCCATTCAGGGAGCTGGGCTGCATCGCTTGGATTTGGCAATACAGTGGTTTTCTTACCCCAGGGCAGGCTGTGCATCGTTTCCGGCAGGCTGTGCGTCTACTTTCGCCGCATAAGGAGTTCTTTGCAGAGATTACATTTTTTTGGCCTGGAGACTTCAGGAAACAGGAGGCAAGCTCAATCCAAGCCCTTGCAGAGCACTTCTCAGCAGAGCACTTCTCAGCAGAGCCAGAGGACAGCAAGGCAGCAGGGCAGCAGCAAGGTAGCAGTCCTTTACAGCAAAGCAGTCCAGGTGAGTCCTTTGGGCAGCAAGGCAGCTTCTCTTGGTAGGTTGCAGGTTCTAGTTCAGAGTTTCTTTCCCAGGAGGTATCTTATCAAGAAGGGTCTGAGTTGGTAGGGTCAGGGACCCAGTTTATATACCCAAATGTGCCTTTGAAGTGGGGGAGACATCAAATAGTAGCTTAGAAGTTCACAATGTCCCCTTTCAGTTCCATCCGGTCTGCCAGGGTCCCAGTGGGGGGTTTGGTAGTCCATTGTGCGGGCAGGCCACTGTCCGTTGACATGTAACTGTCAGGCCCTCCACCCTCCCGGCCCAGGAAGACCCATTCAGTATGCAGATATGTGCAGGTGTGACTGAGCATCCTGTGTTTGGGATTGTCTGGGGGAAATGCGCAAGGGAGCCTTCAACTAACACAGCCAGATGTGGATTGTAAGGCACAGAAGGATTTAAGTGCAGGGAAATGCTCACCTTCTAAAAGTGGCATTTCAAAAATAGTAATATTAAATCCAACTTCACCAATCAGCAGGATTTTGTATTACCATTCTGGCCATACTAAATATGACCTTGTTACTCCTTTCAGATTAGAATCTACCACTGAAACAGTATGAGGGTATCCCTAATGCTAGCCTATGAAAGGAGCAGGCCTCACAGCAGTACAAAATGAATTTAGGAGTTTTACAATAACAGGACATCTAAACTATACAGGTACATGTCCTGCATTTTACCTACATAGCACCCTGCCATATGGGTTACCTAGGGCCTACCTTAGGGTGACGTATATGTAGAAAAAGGGGAGTTTAAGGCTTGGCAAGTACCTTTTTAATGCCAAGTCGAATTGGAAGTAAAACTGCTCACAAGGGCCTAGCAATGGCAGCCCTGAGGCACGGTTAAGGGACTAATTATGTGGGTGGCACAGTCAGTGCTGCAGGCTAACTAGTACTGTTTTAATCTGCAGGCCCTGGGCACATGTAGAGCACATTACTGGGGGCTTACAAGTAACTTAAGCCAATTGGGTATGAGCCAATGTATGAGCCAATGTCACCATGTTTTAAGGGAGAGAGCATATGCACTTTAGCACTGGTTAGCAGTGGTAGAGTGCGCAAAGTCCTATAACCAGCAAAAACTGTCAAAGTTGAAGGTGACCTCCCTAAGGCTGTCGGGTCTAACACTGGATTCTGGATGAAGAAAAACTGGTGAGGTCCACACCAGTCCTGCACCCTTGGAGTCCCCTGGTACTAGTATGTTAATCCACCACTCACCGGCTGGTTTTAGCACCTCCAGAAAGTTTGGATTCAAAGCATAAATGGTATCTGAATATTGAAACCAAGCCTTCTGAAGGTGAGACATAAAGCCTCTTGACGTCACCATCTGCTTTATGGTCCTTTCATATGCCATTCACACACAACTTTTATGCCACAGGCCCAATCCAAATGATCATTGCACTTGCATCCACCACCACCAGACAAGGGCCAATCCCTTTCGTACGCCACAGGACAGAATAAGTTTGACTATTTTACCACCTGTCAAGTAACTGCCTCCTTCATCCTTACCGAATGCATGCGTAAGGAACCTTTACTAATGGCTCCCATGATAGCCACATGAGGCTCAGGAAGACATGCATTCAATCTCAATTTAGCACACTCACTGTGCTAAATCCAACTCCTTCCAGCTTGGGGTGTCCGGAGATGCCCTTTGAGGCCTTTTCATCGAACTGAGTGAGCATATCTACCTTTAAAACAAAGGTAGACATGGTGGGGAATTTTGATGATGTTTCCTAAAGAGAACGTCATAAACAATGAAGGGTAGTGTTTGACGCAAGGCAGTCCATGACAACATAGCATATGTCCCATCCACTGTTATGTGCGGTGACTGTAATGCACTTAACATAAAGCAAATTGATCTAAGTTCTGATTGAGGATGAACATGGCAAGCAGGTCAAACACTGACCCATACATGTCGTCCGTCAGTGCTGGGTTGGCACCAATGGGTTTGAATCCATAATTGTAGATGATATGCATCTGTACTACCTTTACTATCTGCTTTTACCTATGCAATATTGCTGGGAAAGCACACCTACTGTAAGCTCTTCTTACCAAACCCATTCATGTCTGTACTCATGTCCTGACTAATCCTGTATAATTGTGAATACTACCTAAGGTCTGTAAAGGAAAAATCCAAACAAATATCCTGTAGGACTCATTCACCAACACTTCTACATTTGCTTTGAAATCGAAGCTACAAATTGAGTTTGAACACTTTCAAAGCAAGTAGAAATTTTGTGAAAATGTCCTACAGGACATTTGTTTGACTTACTACACTCACTCAGGTTCTCATTGGCAATTGGGGTGGTCCTTGTGTAGCATACATAAGTTCCCTAACAAGCACTTCAAAATTTAGTCATGCCTCAAACGTTTTGCTACACAGGGAGACTCTGTGGCATATGTTCTGTCCACTAGTATGTGCAGTGTAGGGGACTATAATGCATGTTGATTATGGAACAGGACACCTACCATGTTCTGATGAATAAAGGTGCCCAGCAGGCCATAAGGATGTCCTTGATTTAATGAAGTAGAATAACTAAAATTCTGTGGCTGCTTGCCGAACTAAGCAGTGTCAGTAGCCATTGAAAAGTTTACCCAAACGTAGCTCCACCCCAGTCAGTTTTCCAGAAGTTTGCTGTAGTATAATACAACATAAAGCAAGTAGGAAAAAACAGGCCTGGGTGAAATGGGCACTGGGAACAGTAAGCGTGACTCTCCTGCCTCTTTACCTGCATCGAGAATAGTTTACATTGACCTGGTCTATCCTTTTTTTAATGTTTTAGGAATGCAATCAGCAAAGTGTCGCTCCTACAGCCTTGCCACATCCCCCCCCCAAAAACCTATGAAGCGGAGGCTGCTGCTCCTATAGCAGCAATGAGGCTTTCAATCAGACAACTGAAAATCAAGGAAAGACCAGAGTCTTCCTGTGGTTGTCGGACTATAAACATGCACATTGTATGTTGCCATCAGGATCAGGTGGGTAAACAGTTTCTTGTACCAAATGCAAGTTTTACGACTCACATTGTATGGTTGAACCTGGTTGTTCTTGTCCACTCCACCCATGTACTTATTGTAACAAAGTATACAGGTGGGCTTTTGGACTTTGGCCATCTGACCCCTAACTGTGATTGGGGGAAGTGCTTTTATCACGAATAGAAGTGAGCACTTACACATCACACCTAGCTGGGAACTTGACTGCAAGCAGTTAGTTGAAATGCAACATTGTACTCTGTGATTTCTGAGTTTATTGCAAACAAGCTTCTGAGGGAATCCTTTGTTGTGACAAACTGTACCCCCCCCCCCCCCACCTAATGTGGAAGGGCAACCAACAGGGTTTAGCATTGAGTCCTGCCCTCTATATACTCTCAAGCTTTAAATATAGCCAGTAGAGCATTTGTACAGCTTGCCATAGTGAGCTCTTTTGCTCGCAGTGTTCTGATTGAGCAGCAGCTGCCCTTTGTACAGGATCAAGGACTTGTCGAATGCTATATTATTTCCAGGAGTATAGATCTCTGGAAACCTGGCAGACAAATGGTCCACATCAGGCCAAATTGTGAACAATCTGTCATGGTCTGGATTGTCCTGGGGCAATTGAAATGCAGCATGCCCTGCAATAGCAAAAAACGATCTCTGCTCATGTACAGTGTGAAGATGGTGGTTACGCAAACCATGCGAGTCGAACAGTAGGACTGCAGGGTGGGGTTCTGCACTAACCACATTTTGAACATGAGGCTCAAAACCTATCTTCAACTCCTCCAGTGACGTGGGAGTCCTCTGGTGTGCTCTAGAGTGCCTCCGTGCTCCCTCAAATGTTTTTGTAACAAAGATGGATTTAGGCCCAGATCTCTGTACTGGGGGTGAATGTTTGACATTGGTCAGCATTCCGTCCATCACTTGTTCTTTTTGCATTTGTCGCCCCAAGTGGGAAGGGTATGCCAAGATGTGGGTCCCTTTCTCCCCAAGCCACTGGAGTCAAGATAGCCTGGCTGATGAAGGGTGATACCCTGAAACCTGTCCTACGATGCTTGTTGCCAGTCCAAGGAGGACCTGGCTTGGCAGTTCGGGGCTGGACTGTTCCCATGAGGAACTGGGTCAAGACTCACTTGCATATGGCAGGGTCTAAACTGGAATGGCATGGTGGCAAAAAAAAATGGATTTAGGCCCAGATCTCTGTACTGGTGGTGAATGTTTGACATTGTTCAGCATTCCATCCATCACTTGTTTTTGCATCCCTAAAATTATTTGGCACGCAAATTTTGTTTTCTGCAGTTTGCTGAAGGAAGTCCGCATCCACAAAAAAGATGCAGGTAGTCAATTGGCAAAAAGTTGGGCGTATCGACTTTACATCCAGCATCCACCAGTAAAAGCTAGTATTTGAGGCAAAACTAAGTTGGTGGAGCTGCCAAGAGAGCACACTGTGCTTGCTGCCGCACGTGCCTGCTCTCTGGTTTGAGCTAACCCATTCTTGTCCCATTGCACAGACTGCTTGTGAAGGGGCAGCACAACTGTCCTCAGTCTCCCTCAATCTCTGGAAGATGAGTCGCCGGGTGGGACTCTGCTGACTGAAAAAATCACTCCTATTCTGCTCCATTGTCCTATCCCTCTGTTGTCTCAGTATCTGATCCTGCCTCAGAGCTGTCCTCCATAACCCGAGTCAAGGCTTGAGCAGCAGTCATCCAACGAGAGATCTCTTCTACTGACTAAATTGTACCTCTAAAACACGAGCCTACGTAGATGGCAGGTATGTTTGCAAAATTGCTGGTGGGTGTAATGTGTGCAACATTAAATGTCAGTCACCTTACCTTTTGTGTTTCCCTCAAGCCGCAGGTTATCTAAAGACACTGAAAACAGAAAAGACACTTACTTCACCTTGCCACATACTCATCAGTCTTTATCGCTGGTGGCAGATTGCAACAATTTTTGGCGCTCCCCCTCGCCTCAAATAGAAATCTGTTCTTTGCAGCAGGCATATAAACCTTATGGCGTCCAAACTGCCACTAGACAAAAGTCAGAGATTTCTCTAGCAGGAACATGATCGCAAGTTATCTTGACAAATTTTGTTGCTGCCAGAAAGCTATATATGGCTGAAAGATGGATATGGAGATAGAGATATATATATATATATATATATATATAGCCACAAGTAACTAACGCTGGGCTCAAAAGCATAAAAATTCACCAGTTACTTGGTTACCTCAAGTAACTAGAACTGGTGCGCCATGCAGTTTTTTTTTTTTTCATCAAATTTTACTGCACATATTGCACTGGTGTTCTCAAAAATGTCATGAGTGCCGTGATTTAATTAGCAGTGCATGGCGAGTGCGCTGGTTAATTACTTGTAGTAACTCTATAACTGATGAATTTGTGGTTTTGTACATTTATAGTGTGAGCCGAACTACTTTTTTTTTTTTTTTTTTTTTTTTTTTTAATTTGTTTTTACGTATAGTAATTTTCATTACTATACCTTAATCCAACCACCACCAGCTGAGGCCAACCCCCTATAAGCACCCAACCTTGCACTGCCTTCACCCATGTGTGGCCACCACCCAACCCCATGCTGTGCATGGCCTTTTGAGTGTGTGCATCAGGAGCTGGCCACGGCCTCTCTGGGTGTGAGAATAGGGTGTATCTGGGGGTGAGAGTGGCTGAGTGTCTGCCTGGGTGTGAGTGTGTAGAGAGAGATCTCGGACTCCCTGGGACTGCAGGGGAATCCTCCAGGCCTCCCCTGCAGTTCTATTGCTTCAGCAAACAAGGAGCTGATTTAAGTAGCAAATCCATGGTTGGTAAAGCAAACATTTCATCTTTGTTTCCTACTTGTGTGCAAGGGACAGATGAAAGCTCTTATTTGACAGGTCCTGCTGTCAAAAACCGGAGTGTTTGCTGTGGCTTTGCTGCAGCTTTGAAGCAGCAGCCAATTTACAGCAAACAGCTATGTCCTGGGGATGGGCATCCCAGGAGTAGCAGGAGCTGGCCTTGGGGTGGGTTACGGTCCCCAGGGCCATCAGTGGCTCCACAAGGAGGGCCGCACAGCCCCTCTCCAATGTAGGCATGGCCCTGGAGAGGTGTTGGTCCCCAGGGCTGATGGAGGTCTGAAACAGACCCCTTTTACACTATTTAGAATGTGCTACAGGTAGGTCGTGATTTCCCCGTTTCCCTTCCTCCCCCCTTGGCTGTGGGGGGTGTGCGCATGGCCCTCTGCTCATATGTCATTGTAGCTCCTGGAGGTGGTGGTCCCTGGGGCTGCGGGGGCGGGCAAGACTAGCTCTGAGGGCAGTAAAGACCACTGCACTTCATTCAGTTTCAGAAACTGTTCCCTAGCCTAAGGAAGAGACATTTGCGAGTTCTCATGTCGGGAGAAGCCATTTAACTGTTTCCTCTGCATTTTAGACTTGTAGCTTTTTATTCATTGGTTAAATTAAAGCCACAAAAGCCAAAAGTGAAGGATAACACTACATTTACTTCCTTGGGCAGGTTTACAGGGTGATGACAGAAAAACATGCAAAGCTAATCAGAATTTGCATATCCTTCGTATGAAAACAAGACGTTCAGAGTCTCTTGAGCACTCATGTACCTAGTAGTTTTGAAAAGCAGTCAAAAGCCACCAGATGACCGCAACATTTTAACTAAATAAGCACTCCTCACAGCCAAAAGGAACTTTGAGCCTTTTTTCTTTTTTTTGCTGCAGGTTTTGTCTGTTGCAGTACATAGTCCAACGCTGTCCATTGTCGCAGATGGCTAGTTGAAATGTAGGCATGCCAATGTTCACCAATTTACACACCAAGACTCTCAAACCCAGATGTGTATAATAGAAGTGTTGTAAGTTGTTAAAATTGACTGCATTCTGCTATGTTTGATCGCCCTCATGTGGACTACTAGCCAATATGTTTCTTCCCTAGTTCCTCAAACATGAACATGAGATTCACATTTAAAATACTAAAACCAGTGATCAGAGATGGGCCACTACAGTCGACGTAGGCTTAAATTACCTCAAACAACCCAGCACTGGAGAAACCAATGTTCATGAGTTGGCATGACTTTTCCAACTTCTGCTCTATATTAAAGCCCTTACTGTTCACTGCAGCATAGATTTCTGCTGCCAGGCTACCGGCTAACTAAAGTCTCGGCACATTTTTCTCAACTGTCCAACTCTGCAAGAGTTCAGAAGGAACATGTAATAAAAGAGTAAGCAATCTCTTTTCTTTGTTGTTCGATGGCTCTATTTGGGATAGTGCTCCATTAAGTGGTTGGATAGTCACTGTCTTAAATTTGATAAATGCTTTGAATTCCAGACTGCAGATACTGTTCGAAGCAATGCATTGTTTGGCTGTGATACTTATTTTATCTTCCTTTTAGAAAGGACCACCCACCACGAATTGTTTATAGTGACTATTGTCTAATGATTGAACTGTATATCCCATTGGTGGCTGGTGACTGAAAGCAGTGGTGGGTCACAAAAACAAGATGGAATGGCACCTTGTGAGTGAGCCAAACTACCCACTTATTTCCATTCACCTACTCACCCACTTCCTTTGGTCGCCTACCCATTCACTCATCCACATTGTCATCTACTGCCATTCACACAACTCCTATACACAGACACCCACATTTTCTCAGCTACTCAGTCAAGCCCTGCAAACACTTCTTCATATTCACCTATCCAGTATCCAGCAGTTTCAGTGAGCTGCAGATTACATGTTTAATTTGACCTATCATGTCACTGTTCTGCAGAAGAAGTACAACCATAACTAGCCATGATAAATTACTGGAACCATTACTGCTTTTAAGAGACAATCTCCTACAGAGGTTGTCAGGGGGAAAAAAAAAAAGATAGAGCTCCAACTTACTTGTGTGCAGGGTTGTCTTTGGCATATTTATGCCTTGAGGTCTTCAGGTCACACTCCTGTCTCCCAGAGAGCCCTGGATGAAGTTATTTCTTGTATTTATTCCATTTCTCTGCCACAGACTCCTTGTAATGCAGGAAAACAGGATTTCATTTGGGCAATGCCACATTCTCTTAATACAATGTGACCTCTGGTAACCTGCTTCTCAACCCTTAGCCGTTCCATCATAGTGGGGCGTAGTCAGTAAGGCCTTCTGATCACACCCCACCATTTGAGTATATAGGAAAGGGTGGAGTAATAATATCTGAGGGGCATGAAGCTTTTAGAAACCTGGGCTGAACAGAAAAACGCTCTAGGCTGTGTACTATCAGGGCTTCTGATGGAGTAGGAGATAAGCCAGGGACGTCCCTGCGTTCTGAGAAAATGTAAGGGCATTGTGTGGGCAAGCCCTGTCAGCCCTACTGTGCAGCTTTCAGCCACATACTAATGCAGGTGCAGTGGGGCTTAAAAAAGTGCACAACTTTCAGTTGGAAAATGTTGTGCAGAAAATGTTTTACTTTCATTGTGTATTTAAATATATGCTTCACTAGAGAGGCCAGAAAATGCTAGGTGTGCAGCCCCTTAGCCCTTGAACACCAGCCACCCCTTGTGTATATACACGTTTCAGATAACTCAGCTCTTTAACAACCCCTGAATACGTCATTGCACTGCTCCAATGCAATTACCCCCTTCCCAGATCTGTTGTTAGGACTCTGTGCTACTCCTCCTAAGAAATTGACACCTGTTCCTTGATTCTGCCATTAGAAACGGGGTCTGTACTTGGCAGAGGTTTGGGCCCTGTCCAAGAAGGGCCCCTTACTCTAGTCAAGATAAGGGAGCCACACAGCTAAGATAACCTCTGCTCACCCCCTTGGTAGCTTGGCACGAGCAGTCTGGCTTATTTCAGAGGCAATGTGTAAAGTATTTGTACAAGTAACAAGGTGAAAACGCCACAAAGTACTCGACACCAGTTTAGAAATAGCCAATGCTTATCTGAATAAAACAAGACCAAAACTCCAACTTACACCAGTAAAGATACAAATAAATCTTAGTAAAGTGCTAAGAATCACAGTAGCTCCAACTGGGGCTATCATGGCATCTTGATGGAGTCGTTCCCAATAGTCTGACACTTGGATGGGAGTGTGGGGTCAGTCAGAGTTGCACGGACCCCAGGTAAAGTACCTTTTGAAAACAAGGAGGTATAAAGACTTTGCATGGAGTTGGGGAGGTAAAGCGTTTGGTCCTTACTGCTACTGGGGAGGTGAGGCATTGGTTCCTAACAGTTGCAGGGGAGGTGATGAAATGTTGGAGGCGAGGCATCTGTTCCTTATGAACTGGAGGGGTTGATGAATCCAGTAGGTAAAGATGCAAGGTGTTGACTTTGCGGTGTTGCGGTCACACCACAGGTGCGGAGTCTTACAGGTGTCGAGCGGCCGTGACACAGCACTCTGGACACGTGGTGCGGTGGGACTTAGGAGGTGCTGTGTCAGCCCACAGCTATGGTCTTGGTACTCCTCTACTACCACAACTCTGGTGCTGGCAGTGGCGTGTCATAAGGACTGTCGCTTAGCAATGAGACTGCTAGATTTGGGTCAGCAGCACTTCTGCACTGTAGGCAACTGAGTCACTCCATCACCAGCCGCAAGCTGTCGCCCCAACCATCCTGGTTCTCTAGAAGCACATCACCAAAACTCAACCAGAAAAGGTGTTTTTTTTTTTTTGTTGTTTTTTTTAAATGTATTTATTTTTATTTTTTTGTAGCCTTGCATATGGAACTCTGAAGAGCCCTCGGGGATATTGTGGTAAAACAAGCCTTACCCTTTTTTCCATACAAGTCTTGCACACGAAGGCAAGTAAAAAGATGCAAGACAGTTTTCAATACACTTGTTGAAAAGACTGCAATCTATGATAAACTGCATGAGCTGCAGTGATTAGGGTAATGAGGAATAACCATCAGGATTGTGCCAATTAGGAATGTAAATATGAACAACCCCAACATATTGCAATGATATGTATATACAATTACTACCTAAAAGCCGGAGCGAGAGCATGGTGATGCAAGCCAAATCTGTCCATACAGTGTTCATGAGAAGCACACCCTGCCCCTGTTACCTTGGTGCAAAGTCAGGCCGCCATTCTCCAGATCAGGATCTTAGGAGACACAAAGGCTGAGGATGGATGAAAACCAGCATGCATCATGGATGGAAATTCTGTCTGGAACCACTTACAATGCCCTTTGCCCTATAAGATTTTTTATAGGGAACATGTTTGTTCATGCACAGAAGCCTGCCGTGTATAGCAAAGCACTGGACTGTTTACACAGGTTTGGGGCCAGCAATACAACATATTACTCTGTGTACCTTTTATTCCATTCATGTGATTCTGAGGAAAAGATGCAAAGTATGAAATCTATAACGCTGATAATGATGCTTTCGCAGAATAGCACCTGATAAATGAAATTAAAACAACCTTAAAGGTTCTACAAATATAAAATGCAGACGAACAGAGCAAGATAGAGTAAAAAGGGCACAGGCCACAAGCCTAAACTGTTATCACTGTGCCCAAGCGACTAAAATGGACCCACAACAGGTGCAAAGTTGGGCAGTGGTGCCTGTTCTGAAGTCGCTCTTGAGTCTATGTACTTGGTTTCTTCTTGGTTCTACCAGAACTCACTCAAGGGCCCAGGAACTGGATTGGGCACCACATGGAATGTCAGGACACTCTGCAAGAGAGCCCAGGTGCTGGCAGATGAAGTTGATGTCCCTGAGACTTAACACCGTTTAACACAAGGCACGCTCAGTCCAAGCCCTTGGAGACCCTTTGGAAGCAGGATATAGAAAGCAAAGTACAGTCCTTTCACTCACATGACAGAAGCAGCAGGACAGCACAACAAAGCAACAGGCAGAGTGGCAGTCCTTCCTATAGCATCAAGCGAGAACCTACATGTAGTAAAAGGGAAGTTTTTATGGGTGCACTTGTCAGGTCAAAATGGCAGTTTAAAACGCCACACACTGCCACTGCGGTGGCAGGTCTGGACAGGGCTACTCATGTGGGTGGCGCAATCAGCGCTGTGGGCTGACTAGTAGCATTTTATTTACAGGCCCTGGGCACACCTGGTATCCTGGCAGTGAGGGACAGTTGAAGAAAAATGACCTCCACATATGGCAGAAAGTTCCCATGGTGGAAGGGTTGTCTTTTTAACAAAAACAACTTCTGACCAGCTTTTCCTACATTTTGATCAGAGCCACAGCTGTAGCTGCTGCTAATGTGTAGTGTTTGCAGGGCTGACAGGCATCTCTAAATTTGCCAGGGGTGAGAAGTAAAGGCATGGTGGCAGACGTTAAATGTCACCCACCCTGTCTGCCTTTACTCCATCTGACAACCCCTAAATCTGAGCCCTATTTCTAGAGGTGTATAGTGGGTGAAAAATGGTTTGGAATGCTACACCAAGGCATTGTCAATGGTCAGACTAATTGCATACGTTTGTCCAGTCATCTTTTTGGGTGTTTGGCTGCAGTGGAATGCCTGGAAACCAGAGACTGGCACAGTTTTCTAAGCCTTCTACAGACAAGACTTGTGAATTCTCAAAGGTAGTACATTTGCAAGGTGTACTTTAATAGGTGAAGGCTTGCTACTTTTTCAGTTAAACCAGTCACTATATAATTAAAATCTGATTAAAAAATGAACAAGCTAAAACCTCCTCGTGAAATCGGGAGGAGAAGCGCACAGCAATCAAAAACTGGCCCCCAGATGCAACTTTAAGTTGAAGAATGCATTTACTTGGGATGTTGTGCCAACCCAAGCACCTGCCACGTATACTTCAAGTTGTCCAGATACGGCCTGTTGAAACTTTCCCAGCTCGAACTGATCATTTTTTTTAGATGGTGGGTATTTCTTGATTCAAAGTATGCTGAGTTCAGTGCAATATATTGGGAGTGTTGCCTGCAACTTTGCATGCTGGATTATCAAACAATACATCCCTATTATAAAATCAGCTGCAAGGAAATCTGGCCACTCCCTGAAAGCAGAAGGTGGAAATAGTAAGCACTGTCCCATTCCCACCTCTGTTTCTGCTTTGTAAAGTGATTTGAAACTCCACTCCTCCTTTGTACTGCGTCCAGAATAGTCTAGGTGCATTCTTTCAGGATGGGAGAGGGCATCTGCTCAAACCATCTACCAGCGAAGGTATAACGTTTAAAAATAAACACTGCAGACCTTTTGGCTTTGCCAATGCTGCTCCACATAAACTAGGAGGAAAAAATGCTTCTTAGCAGATGCTGACAAGGATCTGCAAAAGCCTGAAAAATGCGCACTTATGAAGTGGCCTTTCGTTTATTCTATGGTGGATGCGCATGTAGAAACCATGAATAAAAGGTGTGGCAAAGAACCTCTTAAGGCCAGAATCACAGCAAATTGCAACTACTCGTCTCTCCAAAAGAGGAGCAGAAGAGCATCGGAGTGGGTGGGGGTTGAAGTCTAGGGTTGGCACCAGTGCCAGGAAGGTAGGTTGCCTATTTTCTTTTTCAAAGTGTTCTGAAGGCAATGTAGTATTTGTGAGGGACCAACTTGGAGAAGGGATATTTAGAAGGAGCAGCACACTGAGCAAAATAAACACCTACTCCCATGGAGTACTAGAAAACAAACTTGTAATTTCCTGAATGCGAGCAGTGGAATGGCGTCATCAATCAGAACCTTAATGCACCATATGCTCGACAAAACACGAGAACGCAATTGAATAAGAATCATCTAATTAAAATGTAACTGCTTTGTTTGAGAAGCTGAAAAATGAACCAAAGGCTATCTGTATTGTTAAACACATTTTTTTTAGAAAGGGTTTTATCAATGAAAAATGTGTATTTTGCCAGTATTACGGTTTATCCTGCATGTAGTGATGCTAGAGTATGGGGATGCTAGTCTTAAAATCTGTTTTGGTATATTTAACTTTGCCCAACGGATCAGGTTTTGGTACTAAATATATTTATTTTATTTCCATTTCAGTTTCTTCATGGATCGGATCAGTTGTGTTTGGGTTTTGTGAGAAGCGGTCTTCGATTGGCTTGGCTTTGTCGTTTATTTTATTTTCCCCCTTTGGATTTTTTAATTTCTTTTTTGGATGGTGTCCAGGCACAGAAGCCTACAGATTTTCTCCTTCTTACCAGTTTCCACACATTCACTGCCATTTCGGATACGTATGGCTTTTTTATGTATTTTTTTTTTTTTTTTTTTCGTCCCAATATTTTTCGGGTGTTTGGAGTACCTTGTTCCATTGGCGCGTTTTTTTTATTTTTATTTTTTGGTTTTTATTTTTTTATTTTTTCAAATGTTCACTTTTTTCGTTTTTTTTTTTTATGGTTTACTTCTCTGGCATCTGTTGCCTGTGGATTGGGACTGTTGCCTGTGGATTGGACATTTACCAGATCATCGTTTGGAGATCTAAACTTACAACTGTGAGTACCTTAATGCTTTTGAATTAATCTGTAGAACTAGTTTGGTTTCATGTAGGTTTACACCGGTCTTGACCGACCAATCTACTGGAGTCTGGATTAAATAAATGTTGCTCTAACCACCAGCTAGACGGAGCACTATTCCTGATACAGTTGGATTTTTAAAGACTTTGTGGATGTCTAACTTGTGTGGATATTATTTCCTGTAGTACCGTCGAATCATTTTGCTTCAGTCCACTGGATTTAAAACAATTGCTTCACCAAGGTTTGAGTAACTCGTCCAGCTTTGTACCTCTACAAAATTCTGCTTATAGTCGAGCATTGTTTGGCAGGATCTTGTTTGCATTGAAATTGTTGGTCAATTGTTCAACAATCACGTGGCAGGAGTGGAATTCCATTTTTTTTTTTAGCACTCTTGTTGCTGGAGTATGCACCCAGCACTAGAGTTTTGGCCACATGACATCCAAAAAAATAAGTTTTAGCTAGGTTGCCAAAAATGATTACAAAAACCTAGCCAATGGAAACTATCATGAAATGTTAATCTAATTTGTTGCCTCGTCTGCAGCTTGTGTAGAACTATGGTCAAACATCCAAGTTATGTTTCTTTTTTTTTATGGTAAAAAAACCAAGTGATTGAAAACTCACTCAAATATATGGTACAGTTGATTGCTTTCAATTAAGATCATAGGACGCAGCATAGGGATGTAATAGCCAGCACCCCTGGGTGCAGTTATTGCATCCCAAAATGAAGTTTGCTGCCACTACCCAGGTTATGGGGTGTTTCCTCGACTATAGGGAGACCTTTTATGTTGTCGTCCCCACCTCCACCCCTTGTCTGGGGGGGGGGGGGGGGAGGGGAGAGAATCAAAAGGAGGAAGGCTGAGTATTGCCAAGGGTGGCCCGAGGGGCTTTGTTTTACCAATATTGAGGAGGTGCTCCCTTGGATTAGTTCTCCTCGGACGTAGAAAGAAATAACATGGAAACATGGTGGGCAGCAGTAACCTAGCTGTGGACTCTTGTCAATCTGAACATCTAGATGGTGTCTTTGCAGAGTTCATCCTCTGATGTGGACTGATTTTTAAAGTCAGCCACAGCATGCGTGCTGGTCAAGGTATATTTGTTAGAGGTTTTTTTAAGTGTAAATATAAATGCCTCTCATACAGGTTTTTATAATTTTCTTTACCAGACTGCCTTCCTAATCTAACCAGCATGCATGAGATTAACGAGGATTGCTAAAGTTATGGTGCACCATTTCAAATTATGCATGATTGTGATGAAGCAGAAATTGAAGGTTTTACATTTATTAATGCGTAAACGTAGTGTGAAATAATCATGTGTGACTTTAACCGAACTAATAAAGATTGTACGGGGACAAAATGTGCCCTCAGAGTAGTTTGCCAACATTTATAAGCGTGCTTTATATAACGTGATGTATTAGAATTGCACTAATCCGACATAATTATAAACGTGTGCTATGATTTGCTTGTTTGAAATGTTCTAGCTTAGCATAACTTTAGCGGAGGCTTTGGCCTAGTTGCCTGGTCTCACGGTTTAGATGCTCGTATTTTTCCAATGTGCTAATAAACGTGTATTTTTGCTTGAAGCTGTACTTTTCCACTGAGATCGTTCACATGCTTATCTTAAGGTTTCGTGCCAGCCTGGCATATTTCTCTTTACTCCAAGGTCGATCTGCAGGTGCGGACAATGGAGGCTCTGAAAGTGAGCTAATTGGTATAAAATGTTGCAACTTGCGTACCCATCTCCAAGGATAATGTATGCTTAAGTAAAAGCTTGAGAACTGTCGTTTTTGATTGGATAATTTGAAGCTAACCTATGAACCCTCCAATGGAAGACCCTACTGGATTTGAACTGTTGTCTATAAAAAAACCAGGTGCACGAGAAGAAGGTAGCCATTGCGCTATCATCCGCCATTATTGGACATCCCGCCATTTTGTAGACTTTGCAGCTATTATGGCCCACTTTGCTGCGACGCCATTTTGAAAGAGACTTTGATGCTTTCTCTAATAGGAGAAAGAGACCTTAAATGATTCTTGCCTTAGAGACTTTAACTTTGATTTGTCCCTTTGCATGAAGTAGTAGTTTTACTTTGCCGCCGTGAGGCAATTGCCCCGTCCACCCCTGCCCCTTTGCCCCGTCCCATGCTGATCGAAACGGTACCCATGCTGACCGAAGAACGGTACCTGTGAGACGAAGACTTCCTTGTATGCTGATCGTAATTGGTAAATATGAAAGGAAATTGTACAATTGCATTGTGTTTCTTTTAGGTAACCAACTGCTGACTTTGATAAGAGCCCTAGTTAGGAGTTTTCTAAATTAATGTTGCTAAATTGTTTTGCATGAAGTCCCACATGCCGATGCTAATTTGAGGTTAGATGAGGATTCCTTATGTCGCACGATGCAATTTGAGATCTTGTTATGCTGACTAAATGTATGCAATTAGTTCGTTACAGATTATAGTTTTAGTGATTTGCATTGCTATCATCGAATGCCTTGTGATTCAAATGCTACATAGATTGCACTTGTTTCGCCGCTACGGACAGCTATTAATGTTCATTTATGTTTATCATCTGATGTTGAGACACATCTATATTGTGCTAGCTTTGTTAATATAGGGAAATAAATTCACTAACTTTGAATAAACTGGTGTGGTTATTCCTGACTGAAAGATCAGGGTTCGCCGAAAATGTATTCTGGATTAATTGTTAAGTGTTATGTTGATCAAGGTATTGCTTATGTTCGTTATTGATTATTGATTTAAGGAAATTGATCGATATAGAGTACAGAGAGTCCCACTCAGTCAAAAGATTCATCGGCCTAAAGAGCGTCCGGATACAGGTAAATTATTAGTACGGACCGCTCTATCAATTGTGATGTAAAATACTACTGGGCCTCGAACAGCATCCCTGCAGAAGTCTAGTAAAATCGAAGCAACAACTTGAAACCAGTCTTTGATTAAAGTTATTTGTGTACTAATCAGCCAGTCCTCCCAAGGAACCCTACTGTGCTGGTTCTGTTAGTTTTTGACTTCTGAAACATCCACCCAGAGGTAATAAAATATACACCGAATTACAATATAGTTTTTTTTTTTTTTTTTTTTCTTTTAAATATGAAGTCCTAGTTAACAGGTTGATCCTTGGTAGGAGATGATGCAGATGGCATGGTGGCAGCTACTCCCCCGCCCTAGGCTCCTGCTGCTGAACAGGAGTAGATTGCTAGACTCGTACACAACTGCCTAAGCGCCGCTAGCATTGACATGGACAACCTTCACAGAAGGGTTGATAGACTAGTGGCTCCAGCTTGCTGTCACAGTAGGGCCAACAGTATTTCCTAGTACTCGATCAGAACAAAAATAAACCACTATTTTGTTTGCCTTAATTGGTATCCTTGTATGTCCGTAAACAATATTTTTGTCCCCCATACAGGTTATGCAGCTGCACAGGGCTTCTTTGAAGAGAGGCAGCTTGTGCGAAGACGGCTCAGGTAGGACCTTGGCCTCGTCTAATGCACGGAGGTCTTTCAAATTAATGAATGCTGTTTTCATCTGTCAATGACGTGATGGAGCAGGTACCATGTACACTGCAAGGTCACGCAATACTTCTCATAACACGGCAAAGCCTGTTTGCGTTAGTTGGGCTGTAGGTAGGGCTTTGCTCTGCCGTGTGGGAAGTGTTGGTGGCCACTTAGTGTAGGCAGGATGGCTTTCTTTCTTCCCCTTTCCTATTTAGGGCAGGAGTGGTTGGTGATTCCTTTCCAAGATGAGAGATCCTCTATGTACCTCAGCCGGGAACGAAAATGTAAATAAGGTATGCATGTTTACTCTCCTTTATCGGTTTCATGTATTTATAGACGTGATTTCTTAAAAGCACGCGGCCTGAATATGGCAAATGATTACTAAATTAAATCTGTCTAAAGATATGGCTTAAGGGGTGTATGAAACTTGAACATGGTTTATGTGGCACCTATTTGGTGAAGAGGTGTCCAATTTAAATCCAGAAAGATAATCCTTCCAGATTTTCAGGATATTCCCATGATTGCATGCAATAAGTATAATTGGAAGTTATTTACCTACATGAAGTGTGAGAACTAGCTCAATGCCACATTGTCGGACACTCCTACTTACAGAATTAGTTATTGGAGAGCTTGCGCATGACCAATCAGCACCTCAATTTCATTGTGTCCTGCATTTCAGTCACGGGTATTGCATTATGCAGGAAAGACCTTCCAGAGGTCTTCTCCTTTCAGTCAGAAAAATCGGTGCAATGGCACCGCAGATCAATCCTTACGTGACTCATCCAGTTTGCCTCCTTGCTCCAGTAAATTCAGCTTTTTGTCATGGAGGAAGCATCAATGCTGGTAACTAATATTAAACCAAAAGATCCTTTATTAATGGAGATGACAGCTACTGAATCATTGCAACCTCATCCTGGAGGTGCAACTTTGTGTGCACAAGCACCTCCCATATGAGGGAATAGAGATGAAGCTGGTACTGCATGCAGTATTATTGTTGCTTAACAGTTTGTGACCTATGTGGTAGGAGGCTGTCCCAAAACTCGACCCAGTTGTGATTTCGAGCAGAAATCTAACCCAAAAGTATTCTCCCATGACTAATTTGCGAATGTCATGTTATAGTGATACATCGAAGTCTGTCTTGTCAACACAAATGAAATCACCAAAATCCTGGATGCCATCTAAAAATACAAAGTTGTACATAGTCTGATCTGGGGGCACTTTTAATGCTGTAATTGCTATGTGAAAAGCAGACTGGGTATGGTGTGACCTTTTTACGAAACCTTCTGACGAAACCTTCTGCCACTTGCCTTACTCTATTTGCTCCTTTAACACCGGTTTTTGGAAAAGTGTCACTCGCTGAAGAATCCATTGCTTGGGTCAGACCAATTGCTAAGGCTCTGGATGCAAGGATGCTCTCTCATAATGGAATGACCTGCTCAAGTCTCTTATAATTAACTTTGCAAGGATAGGAAAAATTCCAGCTTTTGATCCGCCACCATCTTAAAAACATTTTTGGTTTCTTACTCAAAGGAACGATTACCATAATGCTTCAATTTAGACTTAAAGATTTTTTTAAATTAATGTTTCAGTTATACAGCTGATGGAATAAAGCTAACTTCTGTTGGCACCAAATCTTGTGATTCACCAACAAGATCATAACGGCTTTAATTCCCTCCCCCCCTCCCCCCTTGCTCTCGTGTGAAGCATTCCATGAACATAAATTATGGTATAGTACATAGCCTAGAGCAGTGGTTCACAACCTGTGGTCCGGGGACCACTGCGGGGTCCACAAAGCCTCCTCAGGGGGTCCGCGACTGCTTAAATTTAAATATTGACAGATTAGGTCCCCAGCTTTCAGTAGTGATTCTATGGGGAGTCCCCGGATTCCAATATTGATTCAGTAGAGGTCCATGGGATTAAGTAATGATAAAGTGGGGGTCCACAGAAGTCAAAAGGTTGGGAACCACTGGCCTAGAGGGTAACCATTAGAAATGGGGTTTCTTGTTGGCTAGGGTATACACCTAAGCCAAGCAGAACCCACCCACTCTAGTCAGGGCAAGGGAGTTACACATCCAAGCTAACGGCTGCTCACCCCCTTGGTAGCTTGGCATGAGCAGTCAGGCCTAACCCGGAGGCAATGTATAAAGCACATGCACATGACACTATATGTACACCACAAAGTACACACTACACTGAGCTATGTAAAAATAAACTGTATTGCACAAAACATAATTAGCCCAAACATTACGTCAAATACCCTGCTACCTTAACAGTTGTCAGAACGTTACACAAGTTACTTTGCAAGAATAAGCAGTAGTCCCATTAGAACAGGTAAGTATTCTGGATTCTGCAACATAAGCAGTAGTCGGGAATCACAGTAAAGAAATAAATGCACTTGTCAGAAAAATATAATAAATGCCTATATCGGGAACATTATAAAACCACATGGCAAGTAATCAACACAAAACAGGTCTGCCCCCTAAAAGGCACATCAGCAACTATAAAGACACAGGTTACCCTAATCCATTCAACAGGTCCATACAAGGAACATTAGAAGCCTTATGACAGGCAGCGGGGGGTTTCCCGGCGCTCCTTGTGCAAAACTGGGGCCGTGTTGATCATGTGGGAGGGGGGTGGTCTGCCCCTCTCAGATTCGATCGGGCCCCTCCTGGGGCCCGTGATTCCTTGGGTTCCCTACCGGACCGCTATGGGCCCTCTGACAAGGGAGGAGGGGGTGAAAAAGCAGAATGCAATCCCTGTCCACAAAGGGGGGAAACCAAGAGACCCTGCGGTGCGGGTACCTCTCCGATGATGCTTTCATCCACCCGTGGTCCTCGTGTGCCGCAAAAATGGGGCGTGGGCTCTCCGCCTCCATTGAGGCCTTCGCCGCCCTCGAGCTCCTGGATGTCATTGGGGCCTGGGGGAGTGGGGGCCTCTGGCGAGGCTTCCCACCTGCTCTACCTGGTGCACACGATACGATGCACAAGCCTGTCTTGAGCCCTTCTCCCTGGGTCGCTGCGGTGATGAGGCTCACAAACCGGAGCCTGGTGGTGCCCTGGGGGCACTTCTCAAAATGTTCCAGTGCCCCGGGGCCACAATCCGGAGCACACTGACGTGCTAGGCACGACTGGGCCGTGGAGGTGATTAACAATCCCCGATGAGCGATAGGCACCACTGCTTCCCAAAGGGCGGCGCAAGACAACAAAGGCACCCTAAAGACGCCATAACTTGAAAGGCGCTCTCTGAAACGCTAGCACTGAGGAAAAAGTGCTCACGAGGCTTTATCTTTTTTCTAAGCAACACGGCTTCCCTAGGCTCCAGGAGGGGCCCAGCTGTTGCATTCTTCATGCTGTTAGCAATTGCAGGGGTCAAGGGGCCCCAGCACCCTGCTCCTGGAGACAAAGGGGGGCAGCACAGGGCTAGCAAGCACAGCAACAGGCCAGCACCAGGGATGCGGATGGTGGCAGTTCCTCCTAGTGACCAGGCAGGTCACAGGTCAGCACAGCAGCAGTCTCAGTCAAAGGTTGGGTCCTGGTGAGTCCATTCAGCAGCGTCCTGTGTCCAGTCTACTCAAGTCTTCATGTCAAAATAGTGGGTGAAATTCCCCTGTACTTATACTCAGTTTACAGTGTGTTTTTACAATGAGGAGGGGGCTTCAACCAGTTAAAACTGGATCTGGCAGTGCCCTCTTCTCTCCTCCAGCACAGGCTTCAAACATCTGTTGGGGGTAAACAACCCTATTGTAAGGCCAGGGCACAGCCTTTACAAATGTAGGTGTGCCTCACCTCTGCCTTCTCTCAGCCCAGGAAAACCATACAAAATGTAGATGCACCTCTGAGACACCTCCACCCTCCCTGTGTACAGGCTGTCTGAAAAGTGTGCACAAAGCCCAACTGTCACTGTGCCCAGACGTGGATTGAAGTCAAGCTGCAAAACACCAGTCATAAGCACAGAGAAATTCTCACTTTCTAGAAGTGGCATTTCTGTAATAGTAATGAAAAATACACCTACACTGGTAAGCAGAATTTCTAACCACCATTGCAACCATACTAAACATGCCTACTCTACCCCTCGTAAATTAGACAATACCCCTTACACCTAAGACCAGTCATTTCCAATGCAATCCTCTGAGAAGGCAGCACTCACAGCAGTGAGAAACCAAATAGGCTTTGTCACTACCAGGATAGGCCACATTCTTAGGCACATGTCCTGCTTTCTACATATATGGCACCCTGCCCATAGGGCTAGCTAGGGTGTACCTTAAGTGTGACTTACATGTAGTAAAAGGGGAGTTCTGGGCCTGGCAAGTAAATTTAGCTGCCAGGTCCCTGTGGCAGAAAACTGTGCATACAGGAAAGGCTACTTGAGTGGGTTGCGCAAGCAGCGCTGCAGGCCCACTAGCAGTATTTAATTTACAGGCCCTGGGTATAGGGATACCACTTTATAAGGGACCTATAGGTAAATAAAATATGCCAAATAGGTATAAGACAACCATACCAAGTTTACAAGGGAGAGCACATGCACTTTAGCACTGATTAGCAGTGAAAAAGTGCTCAGTCATAGCGTCAACCAACAAGGTTCAGAAAAATAAGTAGGAAAAAGGCAAAGTTTGGTGAATGACCCTGTGAAATGGCCAGGTCAAACAGTAACATACATATACTTTTACACAGCATCCTGGATATGTTGCAGCATATGACTGGTCTGATGTAGTCAGAGGAGTCTTTAAGGTCATCCAGCCTTGCCGTCCATACTGTTAAATCATCTGCTAGCTTATCAGTATGTGAATTTTTTCATGCAGATTTCTGTGGTAGCCCATTCAGTAATATCTCTGAGCCAGTCAGAGTACACAGGTGGTGAGGGACTGAGGGATTTAAACATTTTATACCGATTTGATGTTTTGCCAAGGTCAACCCCAACACAAGGTACTTTCTGCTGACTTTGGACTTTTTTGAGTGAAATTTTATCAGTTGTGAACAAAAAAGTACCCATGTGGTTCCGGTTGACATGTACATCTTGTAACATGCTAGTGTTAGAAGATGTGCAACAGTCAGCACATGAAACTCTGAATTGTCAGTAGTGAATTCATTGTGGTGATGCAGATGTGCAGTCCTGAGGCTACAGGAGTGCCTGTACTCCGGCTTGGAGTGAGATGGGCTGAAGGTGCTCCAGATGTGTCGGGGAGCCAGCAGGCTGCAACACCCAGTGCTCCTCCAGTCATGTGCCTGTCAGCCCTTCAGGGTGAGCGCACTGCACCTCCACAGTGCATTGCCATTTTCTGTTTAGCAAGTAATAGCATAATTGCTGTCAGGCGGTGGGTGCCAGAAGGGGCATCATTGCCAAATCCCAGCAATGCTGTGAGGGGGGTGTCCTGGGCACCTCCATCTGTGTGGTTAGACTGCAAACTAGTAACCAGATATTTTGGGGCACTGTGAGAAGGCCTCTTGTCCTGGATAGCTCCCACTTTTGCCTGGTGTGTGATGTAGCCTCGAAAGTTGTTAGTGCCCAGGGCTCCTGTTAACCAGGTTCCTTGGGCCAGATCTTTCCCTAAATCGGTTGTGATGCATTGGCACAATCAGCAACACCTTTAGCTGCCACTAAGTCCCTGGTAAATGGTACCTAGATACCAAGGGCATAGAGTACTAACCGTAGGCCCCTGTGGGCAGCAGCACATTATGCCACCCTCTAAGGTCATGCATCCATAAGCAACCTGCACTGCCTTTGCAGCCTGACTGTTCTGATGCAATCCTAAAAGACAAACTCGATATGGCACACAGCTTGTGTACCCTGTCCACCATACACTGCATGCGTTACAGGTAAGTCACCCTTCTGGCAGGCCTTCCAGCCCTAAGGCAGGGTACTCTATATAGTGTGTGTGTGTGTGTGTGTGTGTGTGTGTGTGTGCGTGCATAGATGCAGGAGCAATGTCGCTACTGTGTCCTTCCCAAAGCTGGGACATAGTAGGTGAACTGGGCAGCCATTTTAATACATCTGCTGGCCACTGGTCAGTAAGAGTTTCACAACTACATGATGGCTACCCTGAACCCTGGGTTTTTTGTTATCATTCAATTAAGAATGAACTCCAAACTGGTACCTGTAGTGGATTGATTATGTACCCAGGGGTCACCTTCGAGGTGCCCCCTGCAAAAGCTAACTAATCTGGCATGGTTGCTGGCCAGTCAGAACCAGCCTGACACAACCAGACAAGAGTCTGAATCCCTCGGGTGAGATATCCTTCTCTCTGGGATTGAGAAAAAAGCCCTCCTTGGGTGCAGGTGTTGACATCCCCCTCCCTCAGGAATGTGTACTGCCCTGCTAGTGAGCTTCAAAGGGCTTAACTCCCTTAAAACTTGAGACCCAGGCCTGCTGCTAGCAGATGGCCGCCCCATTGCAAACTCCTACTTTTAGTGGGAGCAACAGCAGGAAACCAGATAGGACGAGTTTGTCATCTCCATTTCATTTTCCTCCATGTTGCATGGAAGGGAAATGGCAGATTGTGTGTAGGGAAGTGACCTCTGCCCACAGAAGTGACCCCTTGGTGGGTGTAGCCACCCTAAGGTAGATGACCCATTGGTCACTTTTAGGTACCCCCCCAAAATAACCCACTAAATACAGTATGAAGTGGGCATCCCTAGACCAAGACATCGGATTCCACAGACAAAAGACCAGCAACAAAGGAGGCTCAAGAACAGAAGTCCTGCTTCACCAAGAAAAGCTGCCGAACTCCACCTGCTGCACCCAGGCCTCTACAATCTCTGCTGAGGGGTTTCTTGGATGTTAAACTGACTTTACTGATCCACAGATGACCTCCACTCTTAAAAAATCTCTAAAGATCTGCCTCCAGAGTGAAGGCATCCCTATGCAACCCCAAGGAACCAGAGACACCGTAAAGGCCACTTCACTGACAAGCTGCTGACCAAGGAAGCAGATGCCACAGCCAGACCAAACTTTGCCCGTCAGACTTTGGTGACAAAACCTACCGGTGTCACATTTGGAGGCACTGCACCTTCCAGTGGCCAGACCATGCAATAGCACTAGGTACTGGTCACTTCACGTCGGACACCCAGAAAGAGTCCATTCTGGACTGAAAGGACCAGGACCTGCTAGTGACCTACTTCCTGCTTTCAAGGGCACCTTTGTGCACATCTGGCTCACCGATGTCGCTCTGCACCCAACTGCCCTGAAGATCCAGCTGTGCCCTAAGGTACCACACCCCTTGCAACTTCGACACCCCAAGGTGACTAACACAAATTACTGTAAGTCCTATCTGTGCACATGGTCCACTGCAGTGGCCTGGCACCAGCTCCCACCTTCTGCAGTTGTTGTCGCCAGAACCAAGAGTCGCCTGAACTTCTCCTGCTGGTCCAGGATACCCATCAACTAGCTCAACATAACTGCAAAAGGAGACATTGGTAAGCACATTGCCTGATTTTACTGCACATTTTCAGAGTATTTCTCCATTGATTACAATGGTGCGTACCTTTTGGCTTTTTGGGGCAGTTCGCTCTTAGGCCCTCATAACATTTTGTCCACTTAAGCTACCCACGCCAAATTTGCATCCTTTTTTTCCAACATCCTAGTGAGTCTAGAGGTACCTGGACTTTGTGGTTTCCCCCGGGAGGGAACCAAGAAATTTGCCAAAATACAGCAAAAATGTTGTTCCAGACCCCCTTCTCCCTCCTCCCCTGCTCCACCCGCCTGAAAATGGCATCCACAAAGGGTTTGTGGTGCTAAAATCACAGTCTTCCCAGCTTTCAGGAACAGGCACACTTGAATCAGAAAACATTTTTCATCACAATTTAGGCACTTTACTGGGACATAACCCATTGTTAATGTTTATTGTGCTTTTAGCCTCCTTCCAGTTAGTGACAGAAATGGGTGTGAAATCAATGCTGGAGCCTGGAAAGCTAAACATTTCTGAAAAGTAGACACAATCCTGAATTCAGCAAGGTGTCATTTGTTTAGACCTGGCCTAAAGTAAATTTTGCCCCCAGGGGAGCGACCCTAAGGGGGCTGTCCCAACATCTAAAAAAAGGTAAAACAAGAAAAAATAGTGCCTGGTGTCTAGTACTTTCTCTTCTCCAGGTCAGCGCACAATCGTGCACTTACATCAGACACCACAGGAGAGGTGGCGGGTGTAAGGGGAAGCGATTTTCCCCTTCCATCCCTGCCCTGGGGGTGTGGAGGCGAGGCTCATGGGTGGGGGGAGCGCTCCAAAAATGAGCCAGTCCAGGGACGTAACGGTTTCATCCTTGATGACTCAGCTCCACAGCCAAGGAAGTAACTGTCCTTGGCTGCGAAGGGGTTAAAACTTTTTAAAAATTCATACCTTAAAAAGTACTTGCCCGACTTTGATCTGATTTTTCTAAAATTTAAGACCCAGAAGTATTTTTGTTAATTTGGTCTCGAGTTATTCTTTTGTGTTCCTTGATTTATTGATACTGAGTGTACAACAAATGCTTTGCACTTCTCCAAGATTAGACTAACTCGACAAAGCTACCCATAAAAATTGGAGCATTAGGTGGTCTAGTTTACACCTCTGTAAACAGTGTGGTTGCCTGTATCCCCTGCACAGCGTGACTAGCTTTGCACTACATAGTGGACCAGCCCCCTACACCCTGCCAGACAAGGTGCATGAAGTCACATGCAACACGCACAGCGTGGCAGCTGGAGTGGAGTAGATGCGTTGAAGCAATTTAACATGTAGGAGCCTCAATCTGTAGTTGTGGTGATACTGCTTCTCACAGACCAGCATGCTTTCCCCAGTCTCATCGGTTAGGTCAGGCTAAATATCCATCAGCTGCTTTTCTAGTGCCTTGAGCTTAACCCCTGGGTTTTTGTCTTAAATAGTGGGGTACAGTAGGGCGAAAAAGGCAGCATGGCAAGGGGGAGTGGGAAGGGGAGGAGAGAGACAGTTTAGTCTGACCCATGCAGAGTAGCGGGCCTGCATGGGAAAGAGTGGTCTGTGGTACTACATGCATTGCACAGTCAGAAATAAAGGGGCCTAGTGCTGTTCAGATGGCTCTGGTCTGCAAGTCTTGAAAGGGCAAGACCACCCTTCCGGGAACAGATCCCTACCCCCAAATTGTAAGGCCCAGCCTATGCACAAGCTCATCCCTGGTCAGAGGCATTGTGGGGGTTATTAGTGAGTGGGAGACCAGCAGAGTAGAGACCGGCTAATCATGCTCTTCTACAACAATCCCAGGCCCACTTAGTTCACTTGTGTTGACATCCCCTTTTTGGTGCTCCAGCCAATTATGGCAGTCAAAGGCATGTGACCGCATTATCCACCACTATTGCCATGTGCAGTTGATAGTCTGATATCTGGTATGCATAGACCTCACCCCCACCCTATTCAAAGGGCAGGGTTGGCAGGTCCCAGGTCAGTCAGTTGCTTACCTGCCCACACTAGCAGGATCAAAAGGAACAGACCCATGTGAGGAACACCCTAGTGAATGGAACAAGGATATTGCTGAGGAGGTAAAGGGTGATGGCTACATGCCCGGTGAGGGACAGCAGCAGTAATTCTCTGATTCTTTCCTCCAGCCACTCCATGACCCAGCCATAGTTCTCACATCAAATTTGAGGGAGGTCCAAGCAGACTCTGTCCCTGAGGTAACACTTACTCATCCACTCTATGAAGAGGGTATTCAGTAGGGAAGTACTTGATGTTCGCTGTGAGGGAGAACATTTTTCAGCTTTGACCAGTTGATGGAAATCTCTATCAATGCTTTGGAACACTTACATTTGCGTAGTATGGGTGCTAGATTGTTGGCCAGGTTTGACAGTGTCACATTGTTCACATACATGGACATTAGTAGCACCCATGCCATGTAATTTATGCTCCATTCTGCATGGTGTTGCAATCTGGCCTCAACTTCATGGCACTGGCATAAAGAAGCAGGGAGAGTGGGTATACCTGCCTGGTGTGTGTATTTCAGTGTGGCCACTCTATTTGATGTAGTAGCAGCTAGTTGGGAGTGTGTACAGAAGTGGAGTCCATTGGAGAAAACCAGGGCTGAAGCCCATGCCCAAGAGCCATTCCAAGGAGTTGAAGACCTCTGTGGCTTTGAGATTGCTGCCACCTAGTTCCACTGGTCCAGGATGAGAAGCACAATAAAGAGTGAAAAGGTTGTGGGTGGTGGAGCAGCCCAGAACAAAATGAGACTGATCTGACCACCAGAGAAGGGAGTCGGCTAAGGAGGCGAGTGACTATCATCTTAGCCAGTATTTTATCTAAGTTTGTGGCTAGGGTCCCATAAGAATATCACTCAGGTGATTTATTGGCTTTGAGGAGCCAGACTACAAGGGCTCCACGCACTGAGGGAGGCAAGTGCCCAACGCCCCATCTTCCTCCTACATAGCCAGCAAATGTGGCACCAGCTGCTGGGCATACGCCTTGTAGGATTGGGCTATTCGGCTTCCTGGGGCCTTGCATTCCTGCATGTCCCCCCAGAAAGCCTCTGATGCCGCCTTTAGTGAAGGGGGTAGCCAGATATTGACTGACACCATACAGCTGCTCTGACATGATAACTGCCACAAAGTAATCAATGAATGCTTTAGGTAGCACATTGCCCTTGGAAATGTAAAGCATGATGTGGAACCGGAGCATGGTGTAGGTGATGCAGATTGGGGGGGGGAGGGCCCAGGTGTTCACTAATTTCAGTAATATGAGCTGCTCCATGGTTCCCAAGTAGAGCTGTGAGGGCCCTACGGTCTCCCTCCCAAACGGCATGGAGAGCTAAGGGTGCTTCCTGTGCTATGTCTATGTACTGACAGCTTTCCACAGCACTGCACCATATGGCAAGCATCAACTTTGTCAGAGTATCCGAGCTGATGGAGCTTGCATTTAATTGTGTTCAGTTGTGCTTGCAGATCATGAGGATGCCTCACTGATTGGATATGCATATTCTTCAGCTGTATTCCTTGAATGCCTTCCAGAGTTCTGGGGGAAGCAACAGTGCCAGTTAGTGCGATATTAAACTATAGTATAGCATATCTGTGGAAGACTGGACCAGTAAGTGTATGGGGGGTGCAGGACTGTAGCTCCCCTCATGAAGAGCACTGCCATCCCTCAGACATAGTTTGTGTGGAAATGTGAGCCTTGTCAATCCACCCACAGTGTAATCATCCCAGAGTCCCCTCCGAGAACTGGATTTCTTGTAGTAGTGGAATATCCACAGTATGGTGTCAGAGGGAGGCAAATGGTTGCCTGACTTTCCTTGTCATTCAGCCCCTGAATGTTCCAGATCAGTGGTTAGAAATTGGGTTTTTGGTTAGCGGAGATATGCAGTCTGTCCACGCACGAGACGCAATCCTGTGCTCATCCTCTGGTAGCTTGGCACAGCAGTGTGCCTTAACTTGAGGCAATGTGTAGAATATTTGCAACACTTCAAGCAGTGAAAACGCCACACAGATACCACAGATGGTTAGAAAAATAGACCTTACGTTAATAAATAAAACCAGGCCAAATGAACAAAAATCCAAGCAGTTGATCTGGAGTTGCATTTAAAAATATTTATTAGTATTATTAGTATTATTATTAATATTCGTATTATTAATATTCGTATTATTAATATTCGTATTATTAATATTCGTATTATTATTAGCATTATTATTTTTAGTATTAGTATTTTTAGTATTAGTATTTTTAGTATTAGTATTTTTAGTATTATTTTTAGTATTAGTATTAGTATTTTTTTTTAAGAGTAAACATGGAATATAGCTTAAAAGCAATAAGCACTTACTTGCAGTGGCGGTTTCTGCACAAGGGCGTCTGGGCTCCGCCCTCGTAACCGTAACAAAAAAAAGAAAAAGTGAAAGAAACTCCCCTAACTCCCTCCCTAAAACAAATGCACACACCTCTTTCTTGCTTGGGGCTGGGGCCTGGCTCGGGGCTACTGTGTCACGTGACATGAGACTGGCAGCATCAGGCCAGGCCCTCCCCTGACTGAGTCTGTTTGCCGGGCTGACAAGCTCACAGCCGGAGGCCTGTGAGGTCATCAGCTCGGCAAAGACATAGCTCAGAGGACCAGTCTCCACCCCCTAATGACGTGTGAATAAAGTTAGCCCCGGGCGCTTCAGGTTGAAGCACTGTAGCGCTAGGGGCTTCACGTCAGTCAGGATAGTGGAGGATGGTCACCCCACCCTTTCCCAATTCGTCACAGAGGGTGGGTCTAGCCCTGTGACAAGTTGGGAAATGGTGGGCGGGGCTGCAGGCAGCAAGCTCAAAATCGTGTCTGCGTAGTTTGCTAACAGCGCACAAACACGAGGTGTTTGCTTCCCACGCTGCGGATGGGAGTCTGTCTCGGTCGGGTAGTAGACTCCACTGAAATCTAAGGTAGAAGGTAATACCAGCTTACTCATTTTTCTGTCCCGATAAACGTTGCTTTAGAGCAAAACCAGTTTGAATTATTCATTGTTATGCGAGTAGTAAAAATGGAACAAAATGTACGTTTTCATTTTTGCAGAAACTTGTGTGAATTGTTTTACGTGAAATCTAAGATGTCGTGCCCGGCATTTCCAGATGGACATCAGTGCAATTCTTGGTGTATCGGGGACAAAACGACAGGCAGGAATAATTCCCACCTATTGACAGCCGAATACGCATTTAAGTATGTGCCCTCTGATGTGTACATTTATTCTCAGTCAATTAAAAAAAATACTAAAACTGGTGCATAATTCGAAAAGTTACTATTATCGCAAGCTTTGGTCAGGAGGAGGTTCTATGCAGCCTGACAGTAATAAGAGACATTTTCTGTCTCAATAATGCAAAATATTCTTCATTTGGCAGGACAGTGTTTATGCTTGATTTATTTCGAAAATACACAGGAAAAAAGCATTTGGGGAAGGAAACCTGCTTTGATTTAAGACTTTTCCTGCAGCTACAAACCTTGCTGAATCAGATCAATTGTAGTTTGCGTAAAAAAACACGACCTTTTAAGATTTGTATCGTGATCTTCTAGAAGTGCCCCCCACAGAGATCTGGGGGGGGGGGGGGTCTGGGAAGAAACTGCTGCCAGGTCCAGAAGCAGGTCAACAGTGCCTGCCCATCAGCCGAGTGCTGCTTATTGATTGCTTAGTAAAATCAAAAATATATTTCAAAACTTCCTGGGTTTTTATACGTAATTGTAAAATAAAATAGAGGCGCACGCAACAAACTGAAAAGAGGCCATGTTACACCACAACAGAGGATTACTGATTCGGTCACCCGGTGTTGATGTAGAAACTGACCTCGGGGGAAGGTCTCGCGCTTTCACTGTCCACCCCCAGGTTAGGATCCTTGACAGACATTCACTGACCCTGCACGTAGCACACACAAATGGACAAAACACCTTGCACAAGAATTAAAGGTGCAAGTTTAACCAAGGGCGGACGCTTCCTAGGTTATCGACCTCAGACGGATTAAATGCGAAGTCGGCCACTGCAGCATTTTAACTTGTCCTTGCGCTTCCATGCAGGAGTTCAGGCGCAGGTCTGTGCCCCGATATAAAGCACTTCCTTTCTGTTGATAGACTTTGTTAAAGCCGTGTATACACAGATATTACTAGACAGCAAGGGATACCTTCATAGGTGTGAAGAAAGACCGGTGCACCTGCGGACAGGTATGTTGACTAAATGATTGGTTTCATGTGAAGGGTGCAGAATGACTCCATGATTAAACGTCGTAATGGGGCAGATTGACCTACACTGAGAGAAAATGTGAAAACAAGATGAGATCCTGAGAAATAGATTATTAGATAGACTGAAAGAAGATGGCTACTGCGTCCGAGTGATGTGGGATCGAGAGACACAGACAGGAAAACATACGGATAGATAGATAGATAAATAGATAGATAACTTGATAGATTGATTTCCAATAACACAGACACATAGATCGATAAATAGATTTGCAATAATAGATAGATAGAGAATTGCAATAAAAGACAGATAGATACCTTGACAGATAGCTAGATAGATTTACAATAATAGATAGACAGATAAATAGATAGTTTGATTACGTAATCAAAGTTTGATTACGTGTGTACTGCCCATCCCCCTCGACGCCGAGCCCAGCCCCACTACTCACAAACTTCACCAGCTGCCGCTGCTTACTTGGGATATCTGGTTGTGCTGGACCGTGACAGTCAGTTCAGGCTGACTGTGATGCAGCACTGGGAAGCTACAGGGACCCACTGAAGCCCAGTGAACAAAAGTACCTTTATTCTGGTTACGTCTGGAAACGTGGGATGTTGTTGAGGTGATACACTACTGCCTATCCTTGCAGCAGAGGTGTTTTTTCCCCATGGAGTAGCAGTGATGCGACTGTACCAGATGTGGTGGTTCTGAAGGAGATGCGCTGGAGTTGTTACGCACAACGGAGGAGATGCATCAATTTTTGACACGCAGTGACTGAGATGTGGTGATTCCTGAAGGCAATATGCCAGTTCGATCCTTGTAGCAATATGTCTACGTTGACCCTCACAGAGGCAAATTGATTGATCTTATTCTCTCAACGGGGCAGTGTGCCAGTTCTGTTTTCTCAACAGTGGAGATGCCTCAGTTCCCACTGGAGAAGCACTTTATACCCATTTCCAAGTGCCTAGTACTGGATTCGCACCACTTGGCTGGGCATGACTCAGTTGATAGTCCGAGGTGCTCAAGCAGGTGAGTTGGAAGTCTTTTGTGTCCCAGAGAATACAAAAAAAACAGGAGGCAAGACCTTGGAGTCGCTTGGATTCTGGATTGGAGAGATGTAGGTTTAGTCCTTCTCACTACCAGGCAAGGAGGGCTGGAGGCAGCAGGTCAGCACAGCAAGAAAGTTATTCCAAAGCAGCAGAGTAGCAGTACTTGGAGCAGCACAGCAGTCATTCCTGGCAGAGTAGCCACAGGTCCAGAAGTGTACTGAGTTGGTTGTGTTCGAGGTCCATTACTTTATATCCAGTTGTGACTTCAAAGTTGAAGAGACTTCAGAGGGAGAACCTTGAACTGCAGTTTCTGCCTTAGCTCATAACTCATTACAGGTGTTTATGCACCCCTTTGTGTTGGGGACAGGACAACACGACCTTTTCAGGTGTCAACTCCTCCCTCCCAGCCTCCCCTAGATGATCCATCAGCCACACTTAAGCTCCCATTGTGTCTCCCTGTTTAGAGGAATGCACAAGCCCAGCCGTCACCCATCTGGGTGTGTATTGGAGACAGGCAAAAGGTACCAAATGGCTAGAGTAATAAAATGCCAACTTTCTAAAAGTGGAACTTTCAGAATTACATTTTAAAATCAGACTTCACCATGAGTTGCGACTTTAAATTGTGATTCTGAGCACCAACTCTGGGGTCCCATCTCTTCTAAATTGAGAATTACACCTATAATATGTGATCTCAGTGTTAACCTATGGGAGAGATAGGCCTTGCAGTAGTGAAACTAAATTAGGAGTGTTCCACTACTAGAACATGTAAAACTCACAAGTGCATGAGTTACTTCTAAATACACTGCACCCTGCACTTGGGCTGTCCAGGCCCTACCCAAGAGGTGACTTCTATGAAATAAATAGGTTTGGGCCGGGCAAGAGGGTTAACCTGCTATGTCGACCTGGCAGTTTAAACTGCAAACACAGGCTCTGCAATCACAGGTCTAAGACATGTTGAACGGCTACTGAAGTGGGTGGCACAATCCGTGCTGCAGGCCCACTGGTAATATTTAATTTACAAACTCTGGGCACAGCTAGAGCACTTTACTAGGGACTTATAATTAAATATGCCAATTGGTGAAAAGGCAATGTTAGTATGTTGTAAGCAGAGACCACATGCACTTTAGCACTGCTTAGCAGTGGTAAAGTGCCTAGAGTTCAAATGCCAACAAAAACTAATTCAGAAAAAAGTGGAGGGGGGGAAAAGCTAAATGTTTGGGGGATGACCATGCAGAGCCAGGTCCAGTAGCAGTGTAATCCCTTTGTCTAGGGATTGACCATCTGGGCATCAACTGCTTCAGACAGGCCCACAATTCTCATGGGCCCCCCATGGGTGATGGGTAGTGTTGAGCATAGTAATGCAGTGAAGAAACGACCTGAGATAGAATTGATGAAACCACATGCTGAAACATACCACCCCCACCCACTTAAACAACCCCAACCTGTTGAAGGAAAGCATTACCCCAAAAACCTGAAAGGTAAAAAAGAAACTGGGTGGCTGTCTTGATCTGTCGGCCGCAGCTCTGCTCCCTAGGAGCAGTGGGGAAGAGTGACAGAACTTGAGGGTTCCTGAAGCTTTCCATTGTTAGGGATTGCAAGTTTGGCTCGGTAGAGGTGTCCCTTTGTAACTTGACTGCATCAGCTTGGGGGGAAGGAACTTTTGGGGGTTGGAGGTGGGGTAGATTTTATTGCTTTGGTAGAGGTTCTTCCCTGCAAACCCTCAGTATGAGTGTCACTGTAATGCAGTAGCCTGGCTACAATGGGCCTCGCCACTGTTCCCATTGTGGTGTGCGGGCCCAAGGAGCATTGGACATGCTCTGCTGAAAGCATGGTGTGGAGGTGGTCACCAAACAGGGCCTGGAGGAGGGTCTCCATATACTTGGTCATTGGGGTGGACTCTGGGAGACCTAGGACCTTGATTGTGTCTGGAGCAGGCCTCTGAATCATAATTTTTGGTCTCTATAACCGCAATGGCTGCTGTTTGTCACATTTTGCTGCTGCACACAACAGGCAGCATGGGGCCGCCCACTCACTGAGTGCCTGCGTCTGGTCTCCCACACAAAGTGCACACCCACCTTAAGTATTTCCTTTCGGTGTCAGATAAGAGTGCTCCTTTTTAGTTTCCAAACTGCCAAATCATCTGCTTTGTTACAGCAACTGCAGTGCATTCCTGGTTGGCTCTTCTCTTGTGTGCTGCCAGCTGCAGAGTGGTTTGAGGCACACAACTGTTGGCACTTTCTTCACACCCAACGTCTGGGTCCTCTTGTGAGAACTATTTTATAATATGCAGTATATTTTCCTCCCGGTCTGTATTCAAAGCACCTTTTATGGCATACCGGGAGGTATGTGTTTTTTAGAATCAGCAGCTGTAGGAAAGCTTCCACTTTATCCGGGCTGCCTGGGAATTGGCCTCTTGATGATTCTTGAGGAGCTTTCTTCAGTGCTAAGGCAGGGGCTGCTCCTCCGTAATAGCGGAAGAGCATCGCACCCCTGCTCATTCAGTCAGTGACAAAATAGTCACTGACTGAGCCATGGGAGTCTAAGGCGGGGCCACGGCAAGGATTGGTGGGCACTTGTAAGTGTGCATGTCAGTTTGGCTGGCTGTCTTAGGCTGGACAAACTGACATGCACACTTCAATTCCTCCAACTCAGAAGTATTACGCAGCTGGGTTGGAGAAATGGTGCAGACTCCCTGTGCCTGAGCATGTGTCAAACTAGCCTGCTCAGGCCAATCCAGGTGCTAGTTTCATGGTTGGTATAGCATGAGAGCAGTGTCTGGGTTGGGAGCCCTGTGCTTTGCGCCCCAACGCTGGGAAGAGAGGAGCATAACTGAGGCAGCCAGGAGTGGCAAGCAGATAAGGTCCCCCTCACCCTGCCGTGATTGATTTATCAGCAGCTGCCACTGTCTAATGATAGTATTGCACCTTTACAGCATATTATTGAGATTTGTTTACAAATAAAACCCTTTAAATTTTGACTTGGGTTTTGATTGTATGGCCACATTAGTTACACTGTAAACTGATTGATGCCTTATTAATTGATTCTTAGCCCTGCTCGAATGCCGAGATCCGGCTACCTGACATAGAGCATACCTGAAATGCCATAGCATCCCTCTCCTCCAGCCCCTTCAAACTGTCTTAGCTGGCAAGAATGCTTGAACCACTGCCCTATACTTCTTGACAGGTAGACCATTATTTTAAAAGGCAAGTTTGTAGGAGTCAAATGACTTTAGACAAAGTTTTAAACACTGGTGGAAAAAAACGGTTTGCTGATGGACTTCATCCAAAATTATTTGTTTGAACAAACCTGCATTTTCAAAAGCCAGCAGCTGATGGAAGGCAATTGTGGATGTTCTAAAACCCAGTATAAGTCTGCTTCATGCAGAGTGGAGATGCTTATTCCAGGTTGCTTACTTGATACTAGCAGGCACCTGCATCTATGTCTTAATCCGTGACCAAAGAGGAGTTTAGTTTGGATGATAAGACTTTCATTACTACTTATGCCCAAGTCATTAAGATTATATATCAGTGTTTGCCGTCTAACCTTTAGCTGTAACATGAAGAGTATCTTTAGTGAGAGGCTTTGAGATCTGCAACTAGGAAGCTAGTTTTGATAGCAGAGATCTTTTAATCTGTTTTCCTAGCCAGAGTAGTAGATACTTGGCCATAACACTTTAAAAAAAAAATTAAAGGTAAGGAGCATGGTGAGAATATGAAGGAGGTAATGTAGAAGTGAAGAATGATGCCACATGCATCTTTACAAGCTACAGATTACATCAAGGTGTAAATTGTGGTTTGACTGGTCTGCCTGAATTAAAGTGGATGAACCCTCTCCACACCCCCTGCCAAAAGTTAGATTGTCTTGAGGATGAACTACCTTGCTACTCAACTCAAACTACCCCCAGAAAAATCCATTCTACAATTAATTTATTTGAATTCAGGAATACCACACTATTGATTTACAACAAATGTTTAAGGTGTTTACATTGGTGGACCCATTTTTCAAAATTATTTTTAGGAAAAATGCTCGCCATGCACACCTTCATGCATTTTAAGCTTTCCAGTTTTCCAATTCAATGGCAACTGCTGCTGATCAAGAGTGGCAAGTGGTGAGGGATTACATTTTTTTTTTTTTTTTTTTTTTTTTGGTGGGAGGGTTGGGGGGAGAGGGAAATGCTCTGCTCTTCCTGGCAAGGGGCAAAAAGAACAGGCTCCCAATCATGAAACGACAAGCATGAGAGCAGCACTGGGATTGACCAGAGCGGGCTGGTTTGACATTCGCTTAGGGACTGAGCCTGTGCCATTTCTCCAACCTGGCTGCATAACACAGCTGGGTTGGAGAAATGTAAGTGCATATGTCAGTTTGGCTGGCTTTGGCTGTCTAGCCAAACTGACATGCGCACTTACAAGTGCCTACCACTCCCCTTTGCCATGCCCTGCCCTGCCCTAGACTCCCATGGCTTAGTCCGACAGTGACAGTCACTGTGTAGTGATGCTCCTCCGCTATTACGCAAAACTCGCCATTGGGTATCCAAAGTGGTGGAAGTATTTCATTGTAGTTTGCATAAGGCATACCGAAACTCAGTAATTGCAATACAAAATATCAATACATTTGATGTACCAAGAATAAGTGCAGAAGACTTCTTACACGTTAGTGCAAGTAAAAATCATTTAGTTAAACTAGCTGAGGACATACAATACTATTTCACTTGTCACCGTAAGTCAGATCTACATGATGCAAGGGAAGAAGATTGAAAAAAAAAAAAAAAAAACGAAGAACCTGGAAAAACATCTGTGGCAAAAAAGTTAACTAAGGAAGGCAAAATATGTAAAAACTGGTGTCGGCATTTCAGAAGATCAGTGAAGAGTCTTCTCAGTGTCAAGTGCAAGCCTAAATTGTAGTTGGCAAATCGCGGGGAATGCTGGGAAAGGGGGAAGAGGTCTGTATCTCTCTAGGCCAAGGGAATCTCTATTAATTCAAACTCCACTAATTGATCAGTGAAAGCCCTAGTTAATACTGCAAATTCAATTAGGAAACTCCTCTCGATACCACCACCTTTTAGTTTTCATCTTCTCCCTTCTCCTGATGAAACTTGCAACAAAATACTGTAAATTCACAGGATGGTCATGGGAAGGCTGCTGTTTCTTATGTACAAACTTTGCAACATCCAGGAATTTGGGTAGTCTTCACATTTCCTCTCCATATACCTTCTCTAAGGTTGTTTTCTCAGGCTCTCTGAGCAAGACCATAGCAAATCAAATCAGGATTTATAGAGTGCAACTACTCGCCCATAAGGGTCGCCAGGCGCTGAGGATTGGTGGGGGGGGGGGGGGGCGTTTGAGGGGGAAGGTTTGTCCTCTGTGCTTCAGTAGCACATCCATTACCAAACTAACATTTCATGTGAACAAGTGCAATGAAACGACACATTGAAAGTTTCTCACATTAGGACAATTCAGGCCTAATCCAGCACAACACATAATCTAGAATTGCACAGTGAATTCATACTAGACAATGTACATTTTAAATCTACATTATAAATGTCAGCTACACTTCATTTAAGTTTCAGATTACAGTAAATATGAAATAGAACTATTAACACATTAATATGATGAACTACATTTCTCAACATTAACTATCATTAGTACACACATTATAAAAATCATTGTTTTAAGGGTCGACAGTCTGCTATAACATGATGATCTGTAAAAATCAAAATTTTACTATGGTTATACCACATAATGTATGACTCCTACCACTATAGTAAGTTCACTTCATTATTGGCTTAGAGTGTCCCACTCTGCATTAGTTTAACATTAATTCACACATTATGGTTTCATTATCGCCACATATAAATCAACATTGTGATGGTCAATTCTCCACAGCACCAATCCACCCCTCTGATGGCGAATAAAGCTCACAGCAACATGCTATCTTAGTGAGACAAACAAAATCTCAGGAGTCCAGAATGCTCCTGGACCAACCTCTAAATGATTAATGTCACTGTAATAGATGTTTCATCCATTCTAAAGTCCTTTTTTTCCCCCTTTTTTCTCCTCATCCTCTGTACGCTCATATAAATTTGAAAGATCCAAATGACTAAAATATACAGGGCAATTATCAGGAGTGATTTTAAGACTCTACCAATTCCGCTTCCCAATTTTGTAAACCACCTTCCAACAGCTGAAAACAAAATACCTATTTCTTCCCATGCACCTGTTCTAACTCCTTCAGATTCTTCAAATTAGTGGTGTTCTTAATATTCTTCAGTTCCTTGCTATTACCGGGGTTCAAAGTGCAACACTGATTAACTTCCAACATCTTGCAGACTCCACCATCCTTCGCAAGAAGGATGTCTAGCGCAAGTCTGTGTGGCACCATGGATCTCATGGCAACCATTTCAGTATCTACTAACAAGGCACAAGCTCTACTAGTAGACAACTTATCGACCATACATGACAATGTTTTTTATTTTAATCATTCAGAATCACTCCTACAGATAAAATCATTGCACCAAAGATGTCTCCTACAACTTCTGAAGCATTAGCACCTCTCCTAGTTCTGGTGGTTGCCTTTGTTTCCCACACAGGATCATCAAAATGTTCCATGTGATAAGTATTTGGGAAAATTATTCCTAAAAACCATGTACCATATGATCCTTTAGGAAGCCTGAAGTATGCATGAGTCCCACAAATGAAATAAGGGCCAGGGATGGCAGGGTCTTGTCCAGCCAACATAAAGGTCCAACTGCGCTTGAATTCAATAGTCTTATTTTGGGGCTGGTTTCACAGAACACGGCTGTTTTATTATAAAATATCCCTCTGCCCACAGTACGTTAGAGTGCCAACCAGAAAACTGCCACTTCATGCTGGCACGTCACTGCAGCTGCCTGGTGAGACTGTCATTCCATTTACATGAGATGACTCTCAGTAAGCCAACAGCCTGCTTTGCTACTACCATATTGGGGGATGGTGTCTCCCTTGGGAACCTGAAGGGTGGATTAAGGCCAACACTGGAGTGCTACAATAGTACCTTAATGGCATAGGTGGGAATTCTGACACATGGCACTCTGACACTATGGTGGGAGTTTTCTTGTGTTCTACTTTCCTTGTCACCGCATTGCTATTCTGTTTTATCATCCTAACCATTGCAGTTCATGCTATTTTACTTAGAACTCAGTTAATTCAATAAAATATATTGAACTGATTTCTGCTCGTCTGTGCATGCAAGACAAATGTAAATGAGAAAAGGATGAGACCTGTTGCACCACGTTTTCCCGGATATCAGAATGTCATGGGCACAGGTGCCACAAATTACCACTTTTAGTTGCTGACGTGGTACTCCTGGCTGGCCAAGATAGTTACTCTGACAGTTGTCAGAGTGGAATTGGACTCGTTCCCCACAGCCTGATGATTCTGCCGCACAAATCCGGCAGTCTCATTTAGTTTGCGATCCAAATTGTCAACGCTCACTCTTTCCCAAAAAGCTGGTGTCAGTCTATCTAGGTCTATAAATACATAGTTTCCCTACATGTTGCCCATCTGGGCGCAAGGCTGCAGCCACATGTTTAATCTCCTCTCATTATCAACCTTTTAGTCCTTTTCCCTTCTCTACCTTTCCCTTTCTTGCTCTTCTCCTGCCGTCAACTTGATCCAAAACTATCAGCATGCACATTGAATTATTTTCTGTGGGTATAAACTATACCAAATGTCAAGTGGGTGCTAAGAATCCTCCTACTGTCCTTTGCTTTGGGTATTTTGTTCAGATGTCTCGTAGGAATTTCTGAAAAGACAAATTCATAATTGGAATAGTACTGGAAGTGTTTGTTCATACAAACTACAAGTGCTATCATAAGTCAGTGGAATACTATTATTCCCTCACCAGGTGATTGCATACAAATGCTTTGCATCCTTTGTGCTCCCAATGTACTCTTAAAGCAACTTGTAATGCACGTTTTGAAGAAAGATCTACTCTAGGATTATCTATGTAATCTTCTCATCTCATGTATGCATTTGGTCTGTGGGAAATGGGGGCTTTTGAATATCTAATATTCTCTACTCTAGAAGGGTAGGTAAAATTAACTCTAAGCAATGCAGTTATTATAATAGTCACAACTATCATTCATACTCGTATGTATCTGCATTTACTATTTTTGTTTCTAGACTTCATGACCTCCAATTTCGCACCGTTTAATAAAATGCAGCATCCGTGATAGCAATAGTCTTTCGCTCTTCAATTTGAGCAAGGCAGTAGCAAGTGATTGTCCTAACAGTTGAATTGCTACTTGCAATATCTTTGTTAGTGTTGCTTAAACCTACCCGGTGTTCTAAATGACAACCCTACGATAAATGTTGCATACTCAACCTAGGTAATCTTCTTTATTCCCTACAAAGTCCATCAATTGTCTCTAATAAACACACAGTTCAAAGTCAGTAAACCAAAATGTGAGGAGACACTGGCTATCCTCATGCAATGGTATGGAGTAAAATGCTTGGCAAAGATGAATCACAGTGAACCACTCTTCTTCACATGGAATCTGAAAGTCCCTGCTGGATTTGATACCATGGGACAAGGAACCGCAATGTCCTTTCTAAGATTCTGGACTATGTAGTCCTTTGCGTTGGGTTATCCAGTCCCATAATGGAAGAGTTACATGGACTTCCCATTACATTCTTGAGTATTCCTTGTTAAATCATGGAATCAGTCACTGGAGTAATCCGTGCAATTGTTTTGGGTGTTTGGTTGTATTGCAGGATTCTCAGGAACTATGTATTAGACTTCTGTTATCTTGACAGGCTCAACATCTTTGAGACCTTTTCCAGAAAAGCCCCAAACTTCAGGTAATGCAGTATCTTTCAGTACAATGTGACACTTGGGGTATGGTTCTCAATTTTAAATGCCACATCTAAATCATGGATCTGTATTTCTTACCTCTTGGAGTGCAGTAGTTTGAGCAGTTTAACTTGCATCATAAGTTGCATCCAAGCAGACTCACAGGACTCTCGTTACATAGCACATCTTCAAAGGACCCTATTTTGCCACTCCTACAACTTGATTCTTTTTCCCAGAGAGGGGTAGGTTGATGACCTATGCTGGTCTCGCAGAGCAGGTAGCACCACTATCCACCAAAAATGACACTGGGTGGCCATTCATGTTGCCATTAGCATTTAGACCACTCTGGTCTACCTCCAGGGTACTGCTCATCCATCGGGAGCAAGGGGGTACTTGTGCACCATAGGATTCGAAATGTCATTTGGGACTTAATTCAGATTCAGTCAACACTGGACTTTTAGGGCATCGAGGAACCTGAATTTGATTCTCTGGGGCACATTAGAATTTTGCATTTGTAGTCTTTGCATTTGCTGAGACGGAACTGGATTGTTTCCATGTGGTTGCACAAATCCACAATTCTGCTTCTGATTATCCTTTGGACTAAAGGGATATTTATTCTTCCAATGGCCCAATTTGCGGCACACATGACATGGAATTGTCTTCAACGTTATCCCATCCACACCGGAACTCAAATCAATGGAAACACTTTGTTCTCTACCCTGATGCTAAAAGAAAGCACCTAATAATGAAATGCACTGTTCCTAAATACTAATAGAAGGAAGGAAAACACACAGGGAGAGTGTAAGGTTAACCTATTAAATAGAGAATCCTATTCAATAGGAGCAAGAGTCCTCACACACCCAAATGGGTGTCATGCTTCATCATCGGACAAGCTCCTCGTCAGACTGGCGCTGCAATGTCTGACGGGCACCACCCTTTCGGGGGGCTCTTTGCCGGAGTTCTTTTATGATGATGCCTCACTATCCCATAGGTAGGTAAGGAGAGCAAGAAAAATAATAAACCAAGCTAAAATTGGCTCATGACCTATTTGCAAGAATTTCTTTAATTGGTGCAGATAGCAGGCCAAGATTAAAAACAATAATCTGGAGAACAATGTCGATATAATGTCCGACTTTTCTCACATAAATGGGTGGTCAAAAACTATAAGACCCCCCCTAAGAAATTGGGTCGACGTGTTTCGCGTCTATTTGGTCCACATAGGATCCACTGACGCTTCCTCAGGACCTAAATATGATGATGCTTCTCCACATACAAATACAAAGAATGATCTTGCCTATAACAACTACTAAGTGAAAGCAAAAAATCAGTCAGTCACTTACATCAGTCCATTATGACCCACAGTGTCAAACCTCTTCGTCGCCCTGGAAATGTGTAAACATCATGTCAATGAATAATGCTCAAGTTCAAGTGACAAGAGACCCGTATAATCAGGTGTAAAGTTAATGTGGCACACAGTGATAGTGAAAGAAGTTAACACATCATGCCAGTTTGCAAATAACAAATGATGCTTACCCTCCCAATTCGGGATAAGGCTTCATGGGATCACGCAGACCTTAGGCCTGGTCCAAGTGACAAGCTGCATGTCATAAACAAAAAACATGGTAACATAGCAAAAATAACGGCGAGAGTTAAGAGAATATATGTTAAAGCCTCCTGGGAATTGTCACTCTAAATAAAGTGTCTATTTGCTCTATACACTACAATATAGGAGGGCATAGTCCCATTTTACTGTCCACTCATTCATGCATTACAGTGGAGTCACTATCTGTAAACCAATAAAGTGGCTGTAATCGGTCCCGCTACCATCCACGGTTCTTTTTTTAATTTTTTTATATATAGGGGATAACCATTCAAAAGAACCCTAGATTCACAATTTGACAGGTATCAAGGTTACCCCTCTCAAGTCGATACACTCGCTCAGTGCTAAACACTTGCTTTAATTAGTTAGTTATTATGAGAGAACCCGGGTGCCCTCCGGGTTAAAAATATATATAAACGGTCTCCTGGTTTGCACTCAGACTCATTGCACAGTCCCCCAGCGTACTCACTAGTTGGTGGCCGGCCGTCGGTGGTTGCTCCTACCCCTGGTCGCGCTCCCGAATTGACGAGGGAGACGCGTAACCGGAGGGTTGAAAAGGAGTTGAAACCGGAAGGAAGCGGACTCGGCGTTGCTAGGCAACGTGCGCGAGTCTGCGGGCCCGCGATTGAGTGTTAGTGTCATCGACAAAGGACTCCAGTCGAGTTCTTCGTGGTTCATTTGGTAGCCATGATTGAGTGTTTTTATTAAAAAACAAATCACCAGGAAGTGCTTATCGCGGGTGTGCAAATTGGGCATAGCATCGTAATAATCAATGTTCCGCATATTGTCTGATACTGTGCGGTACCCCCGTGGTTTATCATTATGAATGCTCTCATTTTTAGTTATGTGGTCCATACCACAAAAAAGAAAGAAAAGAAGAGATGTGAAAGTCTTACTGTTGTAGTCAAAGGAGGAAGCATTAAACATATCTCACTAAAGTGATCACAAATATCCAACCTCTAGGAAGGAAGAGGTGGGGAAGGCAATAATTGTATTATGCCTCAAAAAATGTGGAAGAATCTTTTTGTTGAGGTTTGACAATATTGTTGTCAGTTCAAGTGAAAAAATTAAACCAGGGGATATCATCGTTTAAGCCTTTACGGTGGGTCCCGAGTTTAAAAACCCAACGTTGTTCTAGCTCAAAAAGAGACTGAGAGTTTTTCTGTGGGCATGTTTGTAATACAACCCACCACGTCATCTGGACTATGCTTTGTTTCGATGTAGTGGATGCTTAATTTAGTCGAAGTGCGTCCGCACCGAATGTTACTGCGGTGTTCATTAATTCTGAGCAACCACCGACGTCCGGCCACCAACTAGTGAGTACGCTGGGGGACTGTGCAATGAGTCTGAGTGCTAACCAGGAGACCGTTTATATATATTTTTAACCCGGAGGGCACCCGGGTTCTCTCATAATAACTAACTAATTAAAGCAAGTGTTTAGCACTGAGCGAGTGTATCGACTTGAGGGGTAACCTTGATACCTGTCAAATTGTGAATCTAGGGTTCTTTTGAATGGTTATCCCCTATATATAAAAAAATTTAAAAAAAGAACCGTGGATGGTAGCGGGACCGATTACAGCCACTTTATTGGTTTACAGATAGCGACTCCACTGTAATGTATGAATGAGTGGACAGTAAAATGGGACTATGCCCTCCTATATTGTAGTGTATAGAGCAAATGGACACTTTATTTAGAGTGACAATTCCCAGGAGGCTTTAACATATATTCTCTTAACTCTCGCCGTTATTTTTGCTATGTTACCATGTTTTTTGTTTATGACATGCAGCTTGTCACTTGGACCAGGCCTAAGGCCTGCGTGATCCCATGAAGCCTTATCCCGAATTGGGAGGGTAAGCATCATTTGTTATTTGCAAACTGGCATGATGTGTTAACTTCTTTCACTATCACTGTGTGCCACATTAACTTTACACCTGATTATACGGGTCTCTTGTCACTTGAACTTGAGCATTATTCATTGACATGATGTTTACACATTTCCAGGGCGACGAAGAGGTTTGACACTGTGGGTCATAATGGACTGATGTAAGTGACTGACTGATTTTTTGCTTTCACTTAGTAGTTGTTATAGGCAAGATCATTCTTTGTATTTGTATGTGGAGAAGCATCATCATATTAAGGTCCTGAGGAAGCGTCAGTGGATCCTATGTGGACCAAATAGACGCGAAACATGTCGACCCAATTTCTTAGGGGGGTCTTATAGTTTTTGACCACCCATTTATGGGAGAAAAGTCGGACATTATATCGACATTGTTCTCCAGATTATCTTGGCCTGCTATCTGCACCAATTAAAGAAATTCTTGCAAATAGGTCATGAGCCAATTTTAGCTTGGTTTATTATTTTTCTTGCTCTCCTTCCTCTCTTTACCTACCTATGGGATAGTGAGGCATCATCATAAAAGAACTCTGGCAAAGAGCCCCCCGAAAGGGTGGTGCCCGTCGGACATTGCAGCGCCAGTCTGACGAGGAGCTTGTCCGATGATGAAGCATGACACCCATTTGGGTGTGTGAGGACTCTTGCTCCTATTGAATAGGATTCTCTATTTAATAGGTTAACCTTACACTCTCCCTGTGTGTTTTCCTTCCTTCTATTAGTATTTAGGAACAGTGCATTTCATTATTAGGAACTGATATGGGAGGGTATGCACTGGACCTTTAACTCCTCCCCATCCCCCCATTTTTTGCTAAAAGAAAGCACTGCATCGGAACTCCCTGCTGATGAACTCCCTGGATACAGGCAACATTGCCGAAAAACTGTGGATTCGGACTCCTTTGCCAGCCTTCAGTTGCACCATCAGCTTTTCAACTTTTTCTGTTTCAAATGAATTTGTCACTGCACATTTTGCATATCGCAGGATTTCATCAATAGGTTTGATCTGCCAACAAATCAAATGCTGCAAAATCATGTTCACTTTTGGTTTCAATCCCTGTACAAATCTGAACACAATGTCCCATTGATTTTGTCTCAACCGTCTCTGCCACTAAAATGCTTGTCTGCAACAATCTCATAATAGAAATTAATTGACTCCCGGGTGGTCCTATCAATCTTTCCCCAATCAATATCTTTCGGGGACACTTGCTTTAAAAAATAATCACCTGCTTGTTCAACACACTTTCAGATGAATCTTTTATAGTCTGGTGACTCATAGGTTTTCTCAGGTCTATCAACTACCAATTTGCATTTAGCCCACCAATTACTTGGAAAAACTATGTCAATCTATTTAAATCTCCCGACAAATTTCGAAAGCTTCACAAATCATTCAACCTCTTTGTACCGTTCCACAGGCCTCAATTTTGAGTAATCATTTTGTGAATGACAATGTCACCTGTACTCCAGGGGACATGAACCTATCCTCCTCCAGGAACACTTCTCATAGGAAACATTGTTATGTCTCCCTCACTTTAATCTTCTCCAGCTGGAGGTAAATCTATCCTCACTTTCTTCTGATCCTCCTTTACCCATCGTCCTGCCCATCTGATTCACTATTTTCAAATGCAGCCAATTCCTTGATTTGCAATTTAATTCCTCTAGGTCTCAAGCTTATAATATCATTGTCACTGAAACCCAAACAATAACTTTTCTGTAAGGCTTTTGACTTCTCTAAATCCGCATCATGTTTCTGGGCTAAGTCAGCTAGTTTCTCATAGGTTGGACCTGCAGGTCTTGTAATGTCTTTGCACATGAACTGTGATTTGGCATCTGTTTGGGTCTAATTGGGCCTACGAGTTCCTAATATCGTCTTATTAAATTCCAATTTCCTTTTGAACACATCTAGTGGGGTTTGAAATGTACTTCTATTATGCCCTGAATTTTTGCTTCATTTTTGTAGCACTTAGGTTCCTAAGCCAATCACCTAATTCTTGAGCTCTAAGGCCTCTAATGTTTCTACTGAAGTATTAACAAAATATCACCTCTCTAGAATAGTTTGAATTTGCATGATCTGGGTATTTGCAACAGATACGTCTGTTTGACATATTGAAGGGTAGTCTGCTATTTTGAGTATTAGTCAATATTCAGAGTGGAGTGGCTTGATCTGGGTACAAAATGGTTGGGATCCCTGAGGGAACCTCTCATCAGGCATAAATCCTGTCTGACTTTTCAGATCTGTCTGAAATGCATGTAAGCGTTAGCTGTCTCTGGATTGAAGCAAGTCTCCTTATCCCCCCTTCCCCCGTCCTGAACTGTTATTACTTTGGACATTTGTTGGAACAGCCAATATGTGTATTACCTGTTGCTCCTGGACCATATCATGGAACTACAGGACCTGTTATGGAGTAGTGAAATTATTTGGGTTTTGTAGAACTGTCTTCCCTAGGTTCTGTCCTGTCTGGATAGGATTTTGTTTTACTGGTGCAATAGGTGTCAAGTCTTATTTCCCCGGGTGTCAATGGTCTGTCCTGGCGGGCAGTGTTGTATGGCAGTGGATGATTTATTAACAGTAGCACACTTACAAAATCATTGTCCAAATCACTCATAACTTGCGTCCCTATTCACTATGTCCATTTCTTTACTTTTCTTTCAATTTAATCTTTCCCTCTTCAATAGTTAAGGCAGGTTTCTGTTGGTTATCCTGTCTTAAATCTGCACAAGTCCATATTGCCTTCCTAACTCTTCCCTCATTGTTTTGTCTGTTTGCTCCCAAGTATTGGGTGCTTCGAACTGTATAGGTCTTGGAGGCGGTTTCATCTCATAAAATCTGCCTCAAATACTTCATACTCTCATTGTGTTCCATAGCATGGAAATGCCAGTGCACCCTCTTTCTTGGTTATTTTGTGCCATTGTTCAGGCCAAAGACCTGCATGAAGATCTATATTTGACACTACATAATGACCTGGTGTACCTTTGGTGGAGTCTTCACTCCCTCTCTGACCAGAATAAATGCATCGCTAAGTTACAATAGTTCGCAATTAACTATTTGTTCACAATCGCGAAATAATTCTTCACCTACAATTCTGTTTGCCATTCACAACCAGTACTGACAGACCGCCAATACAGCACAGCTCCACACCAACCTATACCTGTGACATCATTCTCACTCCTTGCAGCGACTCGCCCTCCTTTACAATTTCTCTCAACCACTAGGCCACACAAACCTAAATGCAAAAATAATGCAAGCGACTCAACTTTGTTCCACCAAAGGATTTGGGTAGTCAATGACTTCAGAAGTGGTTCAGAGCTAGACTTTCATTAAAGGGGTAAATGTGAGTAGATCAGAAACTCTACCAAGGGATCTCACTTGGATTGATGGTTCCTCCGTGTGTACTTGAGATTCACTATACCAACCTCACTCGCTCCGAGCCCCTGATGGTACTGTTAACACCTTCTCGCAAACTGCACTACTTACACAGCAGACAAGAACAGTGTCTTCTACACTTGTATGGTATCAGAGGATCTTGGGCCACGACGGACCCAATAATCAACTCTATTTCTTAGCAGTAAGCTCCCACATTCACATCTTCAAATCTCTGCAAAACACTTCAGTCACCACAAGTCACACTACTTCCCTCCCTGTGGACAGATACGTACTCTGCTACTAGATTTGCTGGTGTTTAACACACAAGGGAAACCCAAGGATATCTAGGAACCAAAGGTAACTAAACAGAACATATAACAATTCTTTGGGAGAAAAATGATACCCAGGATACTTTGTTCAATTAGCCATTTAAAACCATATATTGATGAAATAAAAAATGTGTAGGGGTAAGTCACCCCATGGGCACACAAGTAACCAGTCAAAAATATACATAGTACGACACATCTGCACCCACAATTCATTCTACATAGTCCAAAAAAGGTCAGTGTATAGACTACATTTGATCCACCTATAATTCTAGGATCATCAGGACATTGTGATACAAGCCTGAGAATTACTGCACAATTGTGATAAAAGGAGACAAATTCTCAGTCTTGAAATAAGTAATAAGGGGCCAAGTAGCTGCCACGGCCTGGGGGTAATCTGTCAAACCACACCGATGCACAGAAGAATTGCTACTCCAACCTGAATTAATAAGGACAAGTAAAGTGCTGAGGATGCAGTCTCCGTACAGAGCAAACTGCTATGATACATCTGATGTAAAAGAAAATAGAGGGCCAATGTATGATGTACAATCTACGTAGTGCTCATGGAGCCAGAAGGGTTTGTTTCCTGCTGGTTCTGTGGGCACTAGGTGATTGTGTATCCTTGAACACTAGGTTTGCTAGAGCATTTTTGCTATGCTCTATTAGAGGTTGCCGGATCTTGGCATCTAAGCAGGGCTAACACTCAGTCATTCATTATTTTAGTGTAACCAATTTGGCCACACAATGAAACTCAAGTCAGAAGTAAAGTTGGAGGGTTTTTATTACAAACCAACACTCTGGTTAAGGTAAACAAATCTCATTATGCTTTAAAGGTACAATATTACCATTAGATATCCAAAGTGATGGGAGTATTGCATTCTAGTCAGGATAAGGCATACTAAACACTCCGTTTTTATTGCAATTACTATCAATAAAACTTTGCTGCTCCAAGAACAAGCACTGAAATTTCTCTTGCACACTAGTGGAAGTGAAAAATCATTTGGCTAAACTAGCTGAGTGCAAACTGGAATTCCTCCCTAAACAGTCATAATGGAACTTGCAACGTTACTGTGCGTTAGGACGGTCTTGCGCAGGTTGCTGTTCTTGGTCTCCTGTACATCCTTTGCAACATGCATGAATAGGGGTAGTGTTAACATTCTCAGTCTCTTCATGTACCTTCTCCGAGGTTGTTTCTGTCTGAGTAAGACAATAGCACATCTATTCCAAAACTAACATTTCATGAAACACATTAGAAATCAAAAATGTCTCACGGTAGTACAATTCAGGCCTAATTAGCCATGCCAACACAATCTAGAATTGCATATTCAATTTGTACTTAACAATGTACATTTAAGTCTACATTATAAATGTAAGTTATGCTTTAGTTCTATTTAGTTTTATATGGACTGTAAACATATTTAAATGAATGATGGAGAACTACATTTCTCAATATTAGCCAAGAACATTAGTACACATGTTATAAAAATCATTGTTTTAAGGGTAGACTTGTCATATGAGGAAGGATAAAAAGCAATCAATGGTTACATTTCAGTTCCTATGGTTATAGCACCAAAGTGAGTACACTTCATTATTGGCTTCAAGTGCACCACTCTGCATTAGTTTAACATTGATTCACACGTTATGGTTTCCTTATGGTCACATATAGATCAACATTATGACGTCAAAAGTGACAGCCAGTTCTCCACTGCTCCAGGGATAGGTTGTAGAAACTGCTGGATACATGATTGGGCCCTCGCCTGTACCTAATGGGAACTTCATGCTGCCAACAGTTGAAAAATGTGTGTGTCCATTGTACTAGTTCAGTGTTAAATTAATCCTTTTCAGCGAAGTACTCCTGGAGCTGCATTCATTCAAAATTTTGCTGTTTGTCAGTGAGAATGGAAGGCACTGAAGTATACTTTAGGAGAATGTGTGCTATTCAATGCTAGTTGCGCTTGCACTTACCTGTCTTGCTAATGTTACTTTTGTTAAAGACTCACCATGAAGTAATTATTAAAAGGGCTTTTTTTTTTTTTTATTGAAACTGATCATTGCATGATAGTCACTTTACCTGTTTAGCCTTCTACCAAGTAGTGTGGTGTACTTTGTGACCCTTGCTGTAGTTGAAAATATCACCAGACGTCCGTGTGGTGCAGTAGATCTATGGTACATTTGGTGCAGTGTTAGATGCTGTGTAGATACGTTAGCTTGGTCTAGAATTGCCCTATTGGAATTTGTTATGGTTGGCTCCTGAAGTATTATGCCAACACAAACTAGCACTACTTATGTAACTTTTTACAACAGGTTGTCACTAATGCCCTCCATGATTTCTTTCCTTCAGATAATACTGGATGGCATTAAGGGATTCGGCCACCACATGCCCAACATGCGAAGATGCAGAACTCTACATAAGTCAGATGAGCTTAACTGTTCATTTACATCGAGAGCAACACAATCAGTGTCCTCAACCTAGACCTGGCACTTGATTCCTTTGCTGTCTGCCCAATCTTGCTGAAGTTGGACCATAGCTAGTTGGCTACAAAAGTTTACTTATATTGGTGGGACCCGGACAGTCTTCAGTCACCTACGTGGCAAGCTTTGAACATGGGAAATGAGCCTGCCACCAACCCCACTACATCTCAAGATGGACTGTTCCAAATGGCAGTTTCTGAAATTGGGAGACTAATCACCTGAGCCAGGCAAAGACACTGGCTGAGTCTTCCTCGGCGTTGCAGAGTGCTTTTCTCCATAAAGTAAGCAGATATGACCAATTACATGCAGATACACTCATCTTGGTTTTGTTCCTGATGCTTCATTGCCTTCCCAACAGTCAGAGTTCAACCCAATAACCTCTGGGTTAACACTGGTGCTGATCATCCAAAGTCATGAGCGCTGTCCTACAGACAAGTCAGACCATTGGACCTCTACTCGCATAACTTGCTGGAATCAGTGGTAAGTCTTTCAGGCATTGTGATGCATTATGGGAGGCTTGCCCCAAGACCGGGGTAAGGGATGGACTTGATGGGGCGAAGGGCATGAACTGACCAGTGGGTGAGGGAATTACCTTTTTTTATTCCGAAGCAACCATTGAAGCTAGTCACTCATACTAGCGGTGTCTTCCAACTTGAGAGGGTTTTGCACAGGTTCTTTGTAATCTCGATGCAGGCTATTTAATCAACTGGATAGTGTCATGGAGGCCAGTTTTCCAAGGCATCTGTCACTGGAGGACACTGGTTAAACTTCGTTTAGCCAAGCCAGCACTTATTCCTAATCTCTCAAATGTTACTGGTCAGCAGCTCACTGGATGGAGGTGCAAAAATCAGATTATATCGATTGTGGGGGTCAGAGGGTTCAACTAATCAAGCATGGCTTCATTAGGGCACTGTTAAAAGTGGGTTAGTGAGACACCACATTGTTTATGGCATCTTGCATAATTTCTTGGAAGAAGGGCTGTGAAACCATATCTCCTGGAGCTGGAAACAGTCTTGATCTTCTGTAGGCAGTCAGTTTGGGAACTGCTGTTGGTGCTTGTCCACCCAACTGAAATACCTTTTGTTAATTTAGCTGGGCTTAACCATGTAAATCTGTAGTATTCATTGACTGCAGCCATACACAAACCATACCCCCAGCATTTTTGCAGCATCTTGTTTGTCCCAGGGTAAATGGTAGACTGCATACGGTTCTACAGTTGACACGTATTCCTCTGGTTTATGGTCACTAGACCATTGTGCCAGAGGTGTAGGATTGAAACCTATAGGTGCTAGGCAGCATTTATCCCAAAATGAATTTCTGGTATGTCATTGGCCTGAATTAACCATGTGTTTAAGCAGTTGCAATTTGGAAAATGGACTGACGTAAAATCTTAGTGCTTGCATGTTCTCAAAGTAACCAAGTGGTGTCAGATTGAGACATGCTTGTTGAGAGTATGCCTTAATATACCACCTTACCTGCAAAGTTAACCCCCAGAACATGGCATCACCTGGAGATCTGCATGCAGGTTCCTCCTGAAGCACACTAGAATCGCATGGCATGGGGCAGTGCCGTCCGTCTTAGCTGAAAGTCCAGCACTGCTTAGCCTAGTGCAACCACTGGTGGCAAGTGGGGCAATTTTACCAAACCTAAAAACTTATTCGAGGTCGAGCTGGTGTGCCTCCCAGGTGGCCAGTTTCACACCTATAGACTCCACCACTGCCCGTTCCTTTGCAACTAGCACATTGCATTACGGTTGAAGCTTTTGTTCTGTGCTGATTTAGATATTACAGCCATCCTGGGGCGCGAAAATCATATTTAAAGTATAAAGAAACGTGCGATTTAATTTTTTGATCCTCCACTCTGCTTTCCGTTTGATAAACATTTGCAACGTTTACATGTCATTGGTATAGAAGTCCAGTCCTGTATTACTTTGGTTCTCTGCTCTTGCATTCTAAATTGGTGTTTAACTGGGGAATGTGGTTTAACTGCAATACTGAGATTACCATATTTCATTGGGATGAGTCTTCGATTTGGGTTACCGTTCATTACCATTCAAGATTTCTAGTTTGGTTGTAAAACTATTACATGTCCTGTTGTAGTGGTTCTGATAGTGTGTCCAGTCCTTATAAATTACTTCTACTTGGACACGCCGGAGGTCGGTGAACCTTTTGACCGGGTTGAGTTCTCCTCTTCCAAAGAAATCGTCGGATCCCTCAAATCAGTGATCAATAATCATTTATAATCAATAACCAATACTCAATCAGTTAATCAATCAACAATTTAGTTAAACAGAAATCAGTTATTTGACACACCATGACCTTTCAATCCTGAATAACCACACCTGTTTATTAAAAGTTAATGATTTTATTTCCCGATATTAACAAAGCTAACACAATGTAAGTAAGTCTCAAAATCAAACGATACACATATACGAACATTACTGGCTGTCCATAGCGACGGAAGAAACGCAACCTACGTAAAACTAGACTAATCACACACTCTGATATAGCTATGCAAATCACTAATAAAAGTAACTGAAATTGACTAATTGCATACATCGGTCAGCATAACAAGATTTCAATTCAGCACGGTGCATCAAATGTATACCTCAACTAACTTCTGATTAGCATTGGCATGTGGGGCTTCATGCAAAATGAATTTAATCAACATAAAATTAGAAAACTTCTAGCTTAGGCTCTGTCAAAATAAGCAGTTGGTACCTAAGAAGGAAAACACAATGAATAGTACATTTATCCTTTTATAATTACCAAATACAATCAGCATTCAAGGTAAGTCTTCGTCCTTCAGCTACCGATTCGATCAGCATGGGGCAGACTTCAAAGGGGCAAAGTTTAAGTCAAGTTTTCCTTGCAGCAGCAAGGAAAATGGGGTGGGGGGGCGCAAAAGTTATTGTATGGGCAAAGCAAAGTAAAGTTGAAAGTTAAAGTCTCTAGGGTGAGAATTCTTTAAAGTCTCTCTCTCTCTGGGATAGAGAAAAAGCATCAAAGTGTCATCAAAATGGCTTCTCAAATCTGGCTTTAAAATGGCATCAAAGAAAAATGGTTGGCTTCCCTTCGTCTGATGGGATTAAGTAAGAATAGTTGCAAATTCTTCAGGTTCTTCCATTGGAGGGTCCATGGGGTGATTTTCTTTTTGACCAATGAATAGTGTCTTTTCTCTTAATACTCATCTACGCATAAGGTGTCCTTGGAGTTTTGGAACATAAGTAGCAACAAAGTTGCCAATTAATTCTGCATCAGTGTCTTAATTGTCTGCACCTGCAGAAACTGACCTTGAGCTTCAAAGGGGATGAAAGTTGCCTAGCAATCAACTTTGAGATAAGTGTATTAGTCATTCTACTGGAAAAATACAGCTTTTAAAGATTCAAAACATGTCTTTGGTAATACAAATAAACTACACAGATAAAATTGAGACCAGGCAACTAGGCCAAAGCCTCTGCTAAATTTAAGCTAAGTATATAACCGTTTTAACGAGAAAATAATAGAATATAGCTGCAATTATGACATATTAGTAAATTTGTCGGTTTTCATGATTAATTAAGCTTGTTTATACTAATGGTGACCTACTTCGTGGGCACATTTTCTACATACATTTTTTCTTTGCTAAAATCACATTGCCCTTTATGATTTTGTTGCATGATATATAAATGTTTGTAAGTCTTTCTTTTTTTGCTTCATCAATCCCTACTCTGATGACTAATTATGACATCACATTAAATCTTCCTTCACAAATTGTATTTCATTTAAAATTCTGTTTTAATAATTTTGCATTTCAATCATTTCCCTTTTCCGTTTTTCTCCCTTTGATTTTTCCCTGTATAATTTTACCATTTCTTTTAGTTCTTTCTTTTCAGTTCTTCTCTTGTTTCTTGATTTCAATATTTTAATAGCTTTCCATATTCCCCAAATACCTATTAAGCAAATTAGTATTATTAATATCCCTTTTACTATTTTCAGTGATATTACGTTCCAGATGTTGCTGAACCAATTTCCCACGGAAGCAAATCCTTTTCCAACTTTTTCCCATACTCCTGGTTCTTTCAATTCTTTCAAGTCTGTACTATCATTAATTAAATTTGTAAGCATATTTCTAATTTGTTTACTGTTGTCTGGTATATGTGAGCAACTGTGACGTGTACTAAGCATTTTGCAAACGCCGCCATTCTTTGCTAAAAGAATGTCTAAAGCAAGCCGGTTTTGAAGAGTTATAGCTCTTTCTGCAGCAAGTTCAGTATCCATCAGCATCATTGCTCCTGAGAAATTTGTCAGCATGTTAATCGCAATAGTAGACAACTTTCGTATTTTGATTGAGTTCAATATAACTCCTACTGAAGGAATTATTGCTCCAAATATGTCTCCTACCACACCAGAAGCGGTCTCCCTTTTCTGAATACGATGTAATTCAGACCGCTTTGGAAATTTCTTTAAGTCATCTAGTTGATAAATCTTTGGAAATACTATTCCCAAATAACATCTCCCATACCATCCTTTTGGAAGACGATAATAGGCATTAAGTCCACAAATATAATATACCCCTGGGGTAGCTGGATCTAGTCCATTTAACATGAACGTCCATTTACTCTGGAATAAAAACACGTGTTTACATTCACTCGTTCCTACAAAGATTGTGTCCTAATATGATTTAGGTTTATATATACAAAGTTTCCCTATATGTAATACATCTAAAGCTAGTTTCACTTTTGTCTTTATTGCGGCAAAAGCATAGTTATCTACAGATGTCCTTTTATGTAATTCTTTTTCCAGTTTTTCCTTTTATCATTTTCCTTCTATCTTCAGTGTGATCTAAAACAACTTTTCTCTACGGGTGAAAGTAAGCATGTAAGGTTGTCTCTGAGCTTGAAATGTGGAAAAAGGTGATAATGGTTCAAAGAAACCTCTAACTAATTTTATATAATAATCTCTTGCGGTTTTACTCAAGTACTCCATTATGGGGACGTATGAAAATACGATATCCTGATTGGAATAGAAGTATTGAATATACTCCTGACCATAAAATCTGGTTAGTAACAAACTGCATGTTATTCCATACGTAAGGGGCATGCTATGATGTCACCCCTTCTATTACTGATGTAGGGATTTGTGTACATATATAACAATCTTTTGCGTCCATTTTCTCAACATACTCACTCAGTAAGCAATAGAAAACATTAGATGAGTTATTTCTTGTTGTTAGTATAGTCATGTAAATATTTTTTGTCTTGTTCGAGTTTCTTCAAAGGAGTTAATTCAGTAGTAGTTTTAAAAGTAGAAGCATCATTCGCGTCTTTCATTCCCTCCATTCACTCCAAGAATTATTGCCATAATTATTAGTACACATGCAATTATTAGACCTATACACATGTATTAACAATATTTCATGTTATGTCCTTGTGTAGTATTGTTTGTCATGATCTATAGAGAATCAGAAGGTTGAAGATAGTTTATCAAATCAAATTTGCAGATATATATATAGAATCAACAAGGTCAAAATTCACACGGTTTTCTTTAGCAGCTTAGTCTCTTATCGGTTTAGCAGCTTTGTCTCAATCGGTTTCAAAGTCAATCAGGTTATCAATGTCTTATCTGGTAATGTTCATGAAATTCACTTTTCAAGTACCAAAGTGTTGTTCTGCTTCTTCATTTTCAAGACTAAAAGAGAAATTTGTCTGACCAATCGTTAGTAGCTGTGTATGCCCATTCTGGACCAGGATATCTTCTGTTTGCTATTCTTTTCCTTTTCAATTTAGCATCTCCTTTTGATTCCCTTTTGCTTATTCTTGTTCTTTGGCTGTGTCTTTTTCTTCATTCAGTGTGGTTATGATAGACACTTCTTTTATTTTCTCTTTCAATTCTGGCCATTTGTTTTCATTTAATGTTTCTCTAGTCTTTGATTTCACTGGTGATATGCTTTGTTTTTATTTTGCGTTGTTTTCACCTGACGGACCTTCAACCGGTTCCGGAAGAGTTGGAACAATATGACTTTGTTCCGTCTCGTCTCCTTCACCTGGGAGGTCGGTCAGTTTTTCTCCTTGTTTTCCTGTATCGTCTGCTTCTGGGAAAGCCCTCCTCTGACTAGGCTCTCCTGCTTCTTCACCTGAGATAGAACCTTTGTCACCTCCTGAGGCTTCTTCTGTTGTCCTAAAAAGGAGTGACCATGTCTTCCTCAGTGAATATTTCTTCTGTCTCAATTTCTTCTTGTTCGCCTTCAGGCTCTCTTCGTTCTGTCTCAGTGCCTGGTACTTTCCTGTTAGTTGTTGGTCATTTCAGTGCTTCAATTTCATCTTCTGTGGGACACGTCACCTTTTTTGTATGACTGGCGTGAATCCAGTTGGGCACTCCCGCACACTTCACAGCGGTGGTAGTTGTCAGAATCACTTGAAAAGGTCCTTTCCAACGGGGTTCCAAGCACGACTTCCTCACGTGCTTCTTTATCACCACCCAGTCACCTGCTTTCCGGGTGTGTCCTGGACCTTGGATCTGTGGCAAGGTGGTTGCCTCCACCTGCTGAGAGAGCGGAACACATCAGCCAGACCTTTGCAGTAGTCCAATACCATATCATCTGTAATATTTACAAGGGCATTCACAGGAACTGGTGGAAGTCTCATGGCTCTGCCTATGAGAATTTCATGTGGTGATAGTCCAGTTTTGCTATCAGGTGTGTTTCTCATTGACATTGACACCAAAGGCAACACGTCAGGCCATTTCAAGTTTGTGGATGCGCATATTTTCGCCATTCTTGACTTCAGCGTGCCATTCATTTGCTCCACTAGCCCTGATGCTTCAGGGCGGTAGCTACAATGCAATTTTTGTTCAATGTTCAATGCTGCACATAGTAATTTGATTACTTCGTTACTGAAGTGACTTCCCCTATCTGATTCTAAATAGATTGGAAATCCGAAACGTGGTATTAGTTCTCTCAAGAGTAGTTTTGCAACTGTGAGACTGTCATTTCTGCGTGTAGGGTATGCTTCAATCCAGTAACTAAAAATACACACAATCGCCAACACATTTCAAGCCTGCATGCATAGGCATCTCAATGAAATCCATTTGCATCCTGCTAAACGGCCCACCTGCTCTTCCAATGTGGCTCAAATTTACTACGGTTCCCTTCCCTGCGTTCATTTGTTGCCAAATGACACAACGATGGCAAACTGCTTCAGCAACTTTACCAAATTTGTGATTAAACCAATCAATTTGGAATAATCTATTCATGGCATCTCTTCCAATGTGTGCTTGTCCGTGATATAGCCTAGCTATTTGCGTCAAGAGACTGTCTGGCAAAACCAATCTCCCTTCACTTGAAACCCACAAATCATCTGTTTTTTTTACGCATTGTAATTTATTCCATGAGTTTTTCATCTCTACTAACATTATTTTGTAGAAATGTCAATTCTTCTAGGGTGTCTACAACTTTTAGAGCAAAGGGTTCATTTGGTTCAAGTTCTGGCTCACTTATCAAATTCCGTTCGTCTCTGAGCAATATACAGTTCAGTGCGCAAAACCTTGTGACTTGATCTGCATATCCATTTCCCAAAGAAACGAAGTCTTGTGAGTTCGAGTGTGCACTGCATTTTACCACTGCTACTTCTCCTGGTAAATGGATAGCATGTAACAACTCTGATTCTTTCACCATTTTTCACTGGTGATCCAGAAGAGGTCATAAAGCCTCTTTGTGACCACAATTGTCCAAAGTCATGCACTATTCCAAATCCGTACTGACTGTCAGTGTAAATGGTGACTTTCATTAATACGGAAAGTTGGCAAGCTCTAGTAAGGGCTACTAGTTCCGCTACTGGTGCAGAGTAAATTCCTTGAAGCCAAGATGCTTCTAGAACACCAGTTACTGTACATACAGCATATCCTGCTTTCAATATTCCTAGTGCATCTCTTAAACATGAACCATCAACGAAAATAATCTGATCATTTTCTTCCAATCGAGGTCTTGGTTTGGTACAAAATTCAGTCACTTGAAGACAGTCGTGTTCTAGGTCTTCTGCATTTTCAATTTCAACATTTTCACTGGGAAACAAAGTTGCTGGATTTAATGTAGTGCATCTTAACTGCACATTAGGTGATCCCAACATTGTCTCGTACCTTGTAAGCCTAGCACCAGTCATGTATGTGCTGTGTTCGGGAATGTGTCAAAAGTATTTCGACTGAGTGAGGGACCATAACTGTTGAAGGATGTCCCATCACTATTCTTTCACTTTGATTCAGGCTCACATCAACTGCTGCTACAGCAATCAAGCATCCTGGTAAGGCTGCTGCGACTGGATCCAAAGTAGCTGAAAAATATGCTACTGGTCTGTTTACGCCACCATGGGCTTGAGTCAAGACAGACAAGGAACATGCATTATGTTCATGACAAAACAATGTGAAAGGCTTTGTGTAATAAGACATACCTAAAGCTGGAGTTCTACACATGCATTCCTTTAATTCAATAAAGGCATCCATTTCATCTCTTTTTTTCAACATTATTTCATCCTGCACATCTTTCTGGGTCAGTTTCAGTAAAGGTTTGGCTAGAGTTGAGAAATTGGGAATCCATTGGCGACAGTAGCCCACCATTCCCAAAAACTTTCTCACTTCTTTTCTTGTTTTGGGTGGACTCATTTGAAGTACAGTCGTTATTCTTTCTTTCATTATTTTTCTTGACCATTTTTCTATTTGATGACCCAAATATTTCACTTTCTTTTGGCAGTATTTCAATTTCGAAGGAGACACTGTGTCCATTCCTTCCCAAATTATTCAATAGGGCAAGAGTGTCAACTCTACAGTCATTTTCTGTCTTGGATGCAATCAGTAAATCGTCAATATACTGTACTAAGGTTGATTCAAAAGGTAATTCCAATGATTCCAGATTTTTCTTTAGAATCTGATTGAAAATTGATGGTGACTCCGAAAACCCTTGAGGAATTAGACACCAACTGTAGACTCTGTCCAGGAATTTGAAGCCAAAGAGAAATTGGCTGTCCTCATGAAGAGGCACAGAAAAGAATGCTTGTGACAAATCAACGACTGTGAACCACTCTGCATCACAGGGAATTTGAAACATTATTACAGCTGGATTTGGTACTACGGGACAACATTTGACTGTTTTATTTTTCTCAAATCTTGAACAATTCGGACCTTTCCACTTGGTTTTATTAGTCCCATGATTGGTGAATTACATGGACTGCTTAGTACTTCTTTCAGTACTCCCTGTTTCACAAATTCGTCAATGAGTTGTGCGACTTTCATAAGAGTATCTTGTGGCATATGGTATTGTGGAGTCTGAGGGAAATTTACATTAGGTTTTACAGTCACTTTCACTGGTTCTGCTCCTTTGATCAATCCTACTTCTTTCCCTGTCATATCCCACACTTCCTTTTCAACAGTTTCTTGTAAATCAGCTGGAATATCTGCTTCAGTGAGCATAGGATAAAGAGTAATCAGGGGATACTCTTCATCAACAGTTTCCATTTCTTCTTCTAAACTGTCTTCTTCCTCATCACGGTTTGTCTGAATTTTAATTCCATTATGTGAGCACATAATCGAACATCCTAGTTTGCATAATAAATCTCTTCCTAATAAGGACATTGTACTGGAGTCACACACCACAAATGTATGTAATCCTTGAAAGTTACCAATTTTGACTTGCACTGGATCTGTAATTGGGTTTGTCAGATACCGATTTGCTACTCCCACTACTTGAACTGTTCTTCCTGATAGTGGCAAATTTGGTACTTCAATACTTCTAACTGTAGAGTGTGTAGCTCCTGTGTCAACCAAAAATGAAACACTGACCCATAACTCTTCCTTCCACATATGGTACCTTTTGATCAACTTCCAAAGATGCTGCAAGCATACAATTTCCCTCCTCATCTGAACTTTCACTCTCCCATTCATTGTTTATTCCATTCTCACTGTGTAACGGGAATTGGTGTACTGTTACTTTGATCATTCCTTGACCTGTTGGGGAAGTATTACTTGTTGCTGATTCATTGGTGCTAAGGGTACTTGCATTTGCTGATTAGGTACCACAGGAAACTGCTGTTGCATTGGCTGTGATTGTACCATTTGTACACGAGGCATTTGCACCTGCTGTTGTTGTAGACCTTTCATCTAATTTACATTATTTGGGACATTTGGGTTTGGACCTCTTAATTTTGGTCCTCTCATATTCTGAAATGTATTGACCTCGTTTTGCTGACCTACACCTTCCTGCACCAACATTGGGCACTCCCGTTTCCAATGATTCTGCACGTGTGACATGGCATTACTTTCTTCATTGCCTGTATACCATTTGGAATTATGACCGTATTTAAATCCGGACCATTATTCACAAAACCTCCTCGGCCTCTGCCTCTCATTTGTGGCTGAAACATGGCATTTTCCTGCTGTTGCTGCTGCGGCAACTGTTGTTGGAAACCTTGCAAACCTCACTGAGCTGCTCTAATCTGCATCACCATCACTTTTTCTTTCAGCCTTTTCTGCTTTGTCTCATTCTTATCACTGCAGTATTTTGCATAGTTCAACACTTCATCGATCGATTTTGACTGCCAACAAATCAAATGCATTTTAATCATCTGGCTAATTTCGGGTCTCAATCCTTCCACAAATCTGAATACAAAATGGAGCATGTCCTTTGCCGCAATCGTTTCCGTGTCACTATAATGTTTAAATGCTTTCAACAATCTCTCATAGTATGCATGTATCGATTCTTTATCTTCCTGTGCTGTTCTGTCAATTTTCTGCCAATCTACATTTTTCAACGCAACCTTTGTTTTCAGTTACTCAATCACTTTATGGTATATGCTCATTACCCTAGGCGATGGTGCACCTGTGTCCTTATCTCTTTCTGGTTCACTTGTTGGCCAATCTATAGCCCTTTTACAATCTTCCCATAAACCTGCTGGAACTACAATTTCGAATAAAGTATTCAGGTCTTCCCAAATACATTTTGCGAGTTTCACAAATCTATCTGTTTGTTGATACCATTCGATCGGTTTCTCTCTTAACTTAGGGTAATCATCCGTAAAAGACTGAATGTCACACCTGTGCCATGGTACATGGACAAGTTTTCCTCCTGCTGTTTCTCTCATCGGTAACATGGTTATAAGATCATCATTCTGTTGTATTTTAACATTTTGATCTAGTATACTTTCTTTCTTCTTATCCTTTTTCTTAACCCACCTACTTTCCCACTTGTCTAAACATCTCCAAAACTGCGCGCTTTGCAGTATTTCTTTAAGGTGTGTTTTCATTCCTGCAGACCTCGTGTTCAAAATCTTTTGTCTCAAAGTCTAACCTGTAACTTCTGCTCTAGTGCTTGGTTTTATTTATGTCTATTTTATGTCGGTCTGCAATTTCTTGTAACCTTTTATGTATGCTGCTTACTTCTCTTCTAATTCTAGGGCAAATGTATCTCAGCTCTTCTGTGTATGATTCTAACCTGTTCAGACCCATTGTTCCATCTAAGAGTTCACCTGCTTCCATGCCCAATCTTATTTGATTCAAATATTCTTCTCCTTTTCCCTTGGGTGTACTCTGTGGGGTACTCAGACTGTTCAACCATTGTGTTAACTGTTGTGCGTTTAGTCCCATTAATGTAGCATCTACGTCTACTGCTACTTATGGTTTCTGTAATATTTCTGTTTTTGAAGTTTGCGATATTATTAGTGGTGGATTTGACCTTACCGCAGTTGACGGAACACAAATTGGAATTGGACTAAATTCCAACAAAGACCCAGATCTGTTTGAGTGTGTTCCTACTGGAGTCACTTCTTGGATATTTTCTATATATCTTTTTCCTGTCTCATTTTGTCTCATGACACCTTGATCGCATACACTTGGTTTTGCTTGTGTATATATAATGGTACTGGCGGACCTACAGTGATAGGCAAAGATATTGCATCCGGATTCTGTCTGTTACCCAAATTCTGTGGCATGTTAATTCCCACATTATGGTTCATCATTGCTGACATGTCTAACTGTGTTTCTGCTGTTTAAATGTACTTTGGCATTTCTTGCATCTGTTTTTGAGGCATCAAAATTTGTGTTGGTTCTGTTTGAATCAATGTCGGTCTTTGATAATTCTGTCCTCTCTGCACCATTAAATTAGAAGTTATTTTCAAATTATGCTCCTCACAATAGCGTCTTTGGACCTGTGGCTGATAATCATTAACAGGTTCCAGTTTAGTCATGTCAGGATATATTCACTGAACTTGTGGTATTTCTTGTGTAAAAGGCATATTAGGACTACTTTGCATCTGCACTTTTCTCAAATTCGGTGTTGCAGTACCCTGTATTGGTTCTGGAGGGGCAGTACTAGTGCTTGGGCCATTTTCATTTTCCACATATGGTGGTGGACGGTCATTTAACAATTGCAGAATGAATTTCTCATCGTCTGACCTTTTCGAGGTTCTCTTGTTCTCTATCTTTGTACTGACTCCTGTTTGTTTTATGGGTAGCTTTCTTTCCTTCAATCTCTGCTTCGTTAGTAATTGCTGGAAACAATTGAACTCCCTGCAATATATCTGATCTCCAAACCTTTTGAGCACTTTCCCATCTAGCATCCGTGAGTGTCTTTTCTACTTTTCTCACTCTTGTCTCAAATTTATTTTGTAGTTGCCTTCTAGCTATTTGTTCCCAAATTGCTAATGCTTCAAACTGTGCTGGTCTTGGAGGTATTTTCATGTCATATAGCGCAAATCTTAAATTCTCCAAAACTCTTAGATTAAACTTCCCATGGATAGGAAACGCTACACTTCCATGCTTTTCTGTTAATTTACACCATTGTTTTAACCAAAGACATGGTGCGACACCCTTTTCTTCAATTACGATGTAAGCTGGTGTACCCTCAGGCGGTGTTTCTTCTCCTACATTTGCTTTAATATATACATCTCCCCTCAAGGTACTCTTAAATGCTTTGAAAAATGTCATCTTTCCGTCTTTTATTTTCTCAAAATGTAATCAATAAGTGACTTTAATTCCCAGAATACTCTTCGCTTGCCTTTCCCACCAATTGAGCTTCACGGACTGCGTCCAATCCGTGCGCGACCCTTCTCACCAATCAACCTATCCCAGAGCGGCTCCAGTGACGTCACACTCGCACACTGCGGCTGACAGTCTTGCGGCTTGTCCTCCTTCATTCAGCTTCACTCAAAACTAATATCTGCAATATATCGCGAGCACTAATCAAAAAGAAGAAAACAAGTCGGTCGGTTTACTACAGGAAAGATAATACAATCGCTTCAGAGACCTTAGGGATTTTTCACTAGCCTCGGCAGTTATTCCATCTTTCTCTGTTTCCCACTTTCGCAAGCAAAATTTGACCTGCAAACTTTACTCTTAACTGATCAATGAACTATTCTAGTGCATCTTAGAATTTGTCAAATCTCAGTCGAAAATTTTCTTTTATTCCTCAATATTCGTACTGACTCGTTGACCACGCCCGATCAACCTATTAAACCAAACAAATTACAACATCAATCAAGTGTCTCATACACTTCAACATACTCCGGAGTCTCTTGACCTCGCAGGGGCCGTTTCAACATTAACAACCACGTGGGCAATTTTTCCTGCACAAAGCGCTACACACATGAAGTTCGACTTCCTACTTTCACACTTTGGAGTATCACTCCTCTAAAATTTTAATTGGAGTTCGTAACCCCCTAAAAATCCTCACAAACTTCACAATTCATCTGCGAAACCCTAACTTCACTTAAACTGTCACTAGAAACACTGAAAACATTCTCAAACCTCCATTTCCTCCATTCGCAAGCTCCGAGATTCCAGGAAAGTCATTAGGGATTTAGGGCATCATCCTCTCTCCAACTTGTTTTATTAAAGAAAATTCTAACTTGGATCAGTCTATTGTTCTGATGGGGTCCCAAAAGGCCAAACCATCCTCTGCTACCATCTACTGATAGCGCGTCCAGTACTTATAAATTACTTATACTTGGACACGCCAGAGGTCGGTGAACCTTTTGACCGGGTTGAGTTCTCCTCATCCAAAGAAATTGTCGGATCCCTCAAATCAGTGATCAATAACCAGCACTCAATCAGTTAATCAATCAACAATTTAGTTAAACAGAAATCAGTAATTTGACACACCATGACCTTTTAATCATGAATAACCACACCTGTTTATTAAAAGTTAATGAGTTTATTTCCCTATATTAACAAAGCTAACAAAATGTAAGTAAGTCTCCAAATCAAATGATACACATATACGAACATTACTGGCTGTCCATAGCGACGGAAGAAACGCAACCTACGTAAAACTAGAATAATCACACACTCTGATACAGCTATGCAAATCACTAATAAAAGTAACTGAAATTGACTAATTGCATACATTGGTCAGCATAACAAGATTTCAATTCAGCACGGTGCATCAAATGTATACCTCCACTAACTTCTGATTAGCATTGGCATGTTGGGCTTCATACAAAATGAATTTAATCAACATAAATTTAGAAAACTTCTAGCTTAGGCTCTGTCAAAATAAGCAGTTGGTACCTAAGAAGGAAAACACAATGAATAGTACATTTATCCTTTTATAATTACCAAATACAATCGGCATTCAAGGTAAGTCTTCGTCCTTTAGCTACCGGTTCGATCAACATGGGGCAGCAGCAAGGAAAATGGGGGGAGCAAAAGTTATTGTATGGGCGAAGTAAAGTTGAAAGTTAAAGTCTCTAGGGTGAGAATTCTTTAAAGTCTCGCTCTCTCTGGGATAGAGAAAAAGCATCAAAGTGTAATCAAAATGGCTTCTCAAATCAGACTTCAAAATGGCATCAAAGAAAATTGGCTGGCTTCCCTTCGTCCGATGGGATTAAGTAAGAATAGTTCCAAATTCTTTAGGTTCTTCCATTGGAGGGTCCATGGGGTGATTTCTTTTTGACTAATGAATAATGTCTTTTCTCTTAGTACTCATCTACGCATAAGGTGTCCTTGGAGTTTTGGAACATAAGTAGCAACAAAGTTGCCAAATAATTCTGCATCAGTGTCTTCATTGTCTGCACCTGCAGAAACTGAACTTGAGCTTCAAAGGGGATGAAAGTTGCCTAGCACGCAACTTTGAGATAAGTATATTAGTCATTCTACTGGAAAAATACAGCTTTTAAAGATTCAAAACACGTCTTTGTTAATACAAGTGAAAACTACGCAGTTAAAATTGAGACCAGGCAACTAGGCCAAAGCCTCTGCTAAAATTAAGCTAAGCATATAACAGTTTTAACGAGAAAATCATAGAATATAGCTGCAATTATGACCTATTAATACATTTGTCAGTTTTCATGATTAATTAAGCTTGTTTATACTAATGGCGACCTACTTCGTGGGCACATTTTCTACATACATTATTTTTCTTTGCTAAAATCACATTGTCTTATACGATTTTGTTGCATGATATATAAATGTTTTAGTCTTTCTTTTTCTGCTTCATCAGTTCCTAACTCTTGACTTCTGTGGACCATCCCTTAATCATTACTATAATCTGCATCCTCTTCCCAAATCATTACTTGAATTTAGGGACCCCCACAGTCATTACTGGAAGCTGGGGACCCCGGCCTATGGGATTTCAATTATTTGAACGGAGAATAATACATAGTATACACAATCATCAAACAAATTAAATAATTTATTTAATTTATAAACCAATATAAAATCAACATTTTAAAAGAAAGGTAGGACTTTTTATAAACTCAACTGAGACCACTCATAGTCCGTCCGTACTGTATTCTGTTTATACACTTGCACACTGCTCCACAAATGAATCCGAATATACTAACTTGAAATTTTAGCCCCAATTTCAGATTCCTTCTCATTTACAGAATGTTTTAAAGCTTTCAATTGTAAATTTTGCTTCATTTATACACTATTTGCGTAGAAAGTAAAAAAAAAGAAAATCCTGAGTAGCCTACAGGTTAAGAACCACTGTTCGATTGCATCGATCACGTGCTCCTGTAGTATCTGAACACGCGCAGCTTGCCTACCGTGGTGCTTTCAAAATTTTCAACTATGAATACTGTTCCACTATACCCACACTGGTTCCATAGACCTTAAGTGTTGGATGCTATCCTTCAAATGAGTCAAGTGGGCTTTGAGGCCCACTGTTGTGGATTGTATCTTGAAAGGTGATTCAATAATGAGCTCAAGCTCCCTAGCAGAGTGGCACCCGACACTGATGACTAGTGGGCTCAGGTAGCCGAGCCCTCCTACATTCCTTACAGGATTACGCCTGACTCTATCAAATTGAGCATATACTGCAATTCAACCCTGTGCCAAGCAACTATCCGTGGGGGCTCATGTGGTTCCATCAGGGCAAGTAGCTCTGACCTCTGTAAATGGTAGTCCTTCCGACTGCAGGTTAAGAGTTGCCTCAAGACTCCTTCCCATGTTGTCCCAGGGCAAACGTATTGCAGGTCCCTTCCAATCTTTTTAGCTTTATCAATTAAATCCCTTGTTATACGGTTCCTACTAAGATAATAGGACTGCGTATCTAGGTTGACCAAACTTCAGAATATGGGGGAACGAGTCCTGCCACACCTTCAGATTCTGTTGGGCCAATTCCTGGCTAGCTCAGTACCTCACTAGAGTCCCCTAACCTACCAGGGTGGAAGGTGATTATGGCAACCTAAACATGGCTTCCTCATCAGGAGTGTCATGGAAACGGCTCTCACCCTTTCGTTGTATTAATCATGCATGCCCAGGCGCTAACACGAGATACGAAATAAGTGCAATACATTTATTGAAACAGTCAGTTTTTCATAGAGAATGAGCTGCAATAAACAGATGAAACAAAGCAAATTCATCCGCATTAGGAAAATAGATATTGAACAATCCAGCCCTGGTAAATGCTTTCTAGAGGTTCCCATCCGAGCCTATACTAAAAGCCTTGCAGGTGTACCCTTCGGCCTCTGCCTCTGCCCGATCTAAAGGATTAGCCTTGGCCCCATACATGTAAACTGCATCGGGAGTCAGCCTATAGTGTGGAAAGCAATCCTTTCTGGAAGTTGGAAGCTTAGCACTAGCAGAGCTGTATGTCGAACACAGCATTCACCCCATGATAGTCACAGTTGGAATACCTCTCTGCCCCTTTTGGGTCAGTGCACCATTTATGTAACAAGCACACACTGTTGGATGCTTTTATGCAATGCTATGTGTAGATGTTAAAAGCAGTCTCCTGAATGGGCAGCACAAGCACTAATGTTGTGTAGTGTTCTTGGCCTTGAGCAGGATTTACTAATTGCATGTTGAGCAGATTATATTAAACAAGCTACTCGTACCTTCTATTCGTAGAATAAAATCATGCAAAGTGTGTAAAATGTCACTGATAAAAGTCCATGCCAAAGCAATGCAGCGAAAACATGCAATTGTAAAAGTTGAAATAAAGCTAAAAATGAGAACCAACATGGGTCCAAGAAGGGCTACAGTACAGCCTGACTTCTCTCCATATGCAAACCGTAGAATGACTGGAATGCATGGGCATTTCCTTCGAGTTAGGATAGCTGTATGGAAGAACATCCCCTTTTATTGTATCAGAACTGGTCTTCCTGTGGACATTAACTGAAAATTTGACACTCACTAGCATGAACCTAGCTACTGTCCGAATACTATCCTCTGATCATGGAGGTTTAGGACCATTGGTGCAGTGCAATCAGGGCCCATTCAATTGTTTACAGAATCTAAGACATATGGGTTAATCACAAGGGGAAGCCCCCTCCTGCCAAGAAACGAGTTGCTCTAGATTAGGATCCCAACTTGGATTTGCCCACTGCAAGTATGTACTCTGAAGTCCTTGCAAATGTTGATCAAAAGCTGAATTGATGCCTTTGTGGCCTTATCTGCCTTGCAATGAAACAATCACTCCATACACTGAGCTGCAGCTTCCTAATATTTATTGTGATGTGAAAGTCTGGGAAAACCTGTTTTATGACTTCGGTTAATAAATGAACCCTCTTCCATCTTGTTCATGCCTGGAAATAGTCTTGCTCAGAGCATCTCCACTATGATTGAAACAAACAGGATGACTTGGTTTGCAGCATCAGCTTGCCAGATTTTCACCATATGTGCTTGGTGGGGGAACTTGAGTTTTGTTTATCACAAAAGATTGTTTTATTCACAAACATCTGAATATGTGGTTGGTTGATAGGCGTGCTAGTTTGAATTAGAATAATTTATTTAATGATGGGTTGGCACAATTTGTAAACTAGTGTGAGTTCTGTTTTCACTTATGATGGGAGTGGGGGTTGGAACATAGTGCATTTTACTACTGTAACTCTAAGACCGTTACATTATGTAGTAACTACTGTAGTAACCTGGATTACAATTTGTCTCCAATCCCAAAGATCAAGATGGAATTGATTGCAGGGTTGCTTTGTAGTGGGCCCAGATTTTTGCACATTTCACAGATCCTTAATTTGCACACTAATCTCTGAGCAAAATGACCTGCCTCTGTATCCTAGGTGTTGGTTTATTTTGGCTTGGCCCACAAACCAGGCAGTGTCCTCGGCAGCTTTGTCCATATGCCTTGGGTTTGTCTAATCATTTTGTCTTCATCCTCCTGGGTACATGGAGTGATGTGCATGTCCTTCACCCTTACCACATTGTCAGTTGGTTTCAGGCTTACCACTAAACATGAACTCGTAGACCTAGCCAATGCTGGCCATGGTTCGAGCACTGGTTGAAGGAGGAAGATATTGGATGATTTACCTCACCGCCTAGCTGATCTATTTGAGGTGACAAATCAATGGCTGTCCTATTTGTGTATGGCTGCAACATTGTACTGTCAAATCCACAGCAGGCTGCTCCCTGGTAAATGTAAAGACATTGAGCCTGTTTTGTTGCTGGCTGATTTTTTTGGATTGCTGTAGCAAGACAATATTTCTTCCTATACCTGACCCTTCATGGGAAGGCCTGCCCAAGATCCAAGTGGGAGGATGTGGCCTGAGAGGGGACAAACATTCAATAGGTACCATGGCAACCTTCATAGTGCTACCCTTATTTACTGGTATCCATGCCTAGCATAGATTCCCTACCTAGGTGGTACTTTGCTGAAATGAATGGTCATGCAACCAGGTAGGTAGGTCACATACATGGTCATGACAGTGACAACAAATTACCATTACTTGGGTTAAGGCAAATGTACTAGTTTCCTGGTGGGTGATCAAGATGCTGTTCCATTCTTTCAATTATCTGGTGGAGTAATTTGTGACCTGCAGTACTGGCTGAGCTCACAATACTTGATGACTGCAGCAATAAAATGTACAGACTGGATGGTGCTATATGCTTGGATTAGGCTTCAGTAGAATGACTCAAACAGCCTACTTTATCCGTTCCTCCTGTAAAAGGATGTTTCATCATGAGGCGGTCCTATCTAGAAAGTGTGGCTTTCAAATTGCCTTTTATAGTGTAAATGGTGCTTAATTTTAGCTGGAGGTTGCAGGTGGAGCCCACCAGCACTTATGTTTTGGAACAGTCAATTTGTCCTCATCTGGCTTTGATCTAGAGCAAGAGAAACAAGCCAGGGGAAAGGAGAGATGCACAGAAACGGAGACAACTGTGCTAAATTAATCTACAAGAGTGAAAGAAGGGAGCATGGAGTCTACAATGGCAGATAAGAGGCACAAGGCAGAATCCTTAGTAAGCAACTTTGGTGTTTAGCTTTCGCAACATTCTGTAGTGCTGTTTGTGGGCTTCTAATCCAAAATGTTGGCGCACTCCTATTTTTCAAATTGAGCACAATCCAACTGCTGAGTGCTAACCTTGATGGTCTGTCTTCATACTATCGGTGTAACAGATTTGCTGAGTAGGGAATGGTTGCGTATTAAAAGCAGGTAAACCAGATTTACTTAGTCGGGGTAGTGGACTCTTATTCCCCCAAGGGACCTGGTCACTTGCAGCATTCTAACAATTTCCCTTGGTAATTGTAATGGATCACATCACTTATGATAGGCGATTGTCTGGGTGAAAAGCTAATTTATTGCTGCCTAAATGCTGTCACTGAAATTGAAGTAGTTCTGGCCTTGTATCTTACACTGGTGACATTTCTCTACATGGGGTAGAACTTGTTGTAGAGTGACAACTTAATTCTTATGCAAATGTTTTTTCGATTTGAGGAAGACTCAAGTGATGTTGGAGGGGGTTGGGTTTTATACTTCTGGGGTCTGCAAGTTTAGACTTTTCTTGGGCCCCTCAATCACAGGTTATCCCAAAGTTCTTCTGTAACCTTGTGACTGCAATCTAGCAAAGGCTTTACTTTGAGCTTTTATTGCCATTTGTCAAGTGTTTAAATCCTATTAAATGTGTTTCTTGACTTGTTTCTTTGCTGCCATCCATAGGACGGCTGGATACCTGCCAAGTAAATCGGCTCATTATACTGAGGCTGCCTTGTCTGCACCTGACTGGATCTTCAACTACAAACAGAACGGTAGAAGGTCCCTGAGCACCCTGTTTCACAAGGTATTTCATATTAAGACCTAATTAATGACTTTCACAATGGAAAGCTGCATTGATTGTAGGTACGTTCATGGTTTAATCCTTGATCCCTTTATGATGTGCAAAAGACAGGACCATGGGATCTGAAAATGTATCAGAATTTGGGGACGGGTTGAAGATTAAAGCTTTAAGTGGGGTGGCCTTTGAAGCCTGAATTGTGAAGTTTTTCAGGGGTACTTTGAACTTGTTCTGTGCCTATTTGTGTTTCCAGTGCTTTGAGACTGGATTTGCTAATTAAGTCATTGGTTGTTGTCTCCATTACCCTGTTTTTACCAACTCCTTTAAGTAGCCAAATAAGCTTAGTCAATTGCGATGTCGGCAAAACTAGGCTGACCAAATGGTGGACCTCCATGGAACCAACCAATGTATTCTATCTTCACATCTTGGGTCAACCTGCAAAGATTCTTCTTAAAAAAAAACAAAAAAAAAACACTATTTAAAACTTCCTTTGCCAGGGTACTTAACTGTACAGTACTCCAGTGCCAGGCTTCCATTCCTTAAATTAATACTCTGTAAGTTAACTGAGCTAGAAACTGATGCTAATTCAGTATGGTAGGTGGCAGATCATAGATCTGCACTGACATTTCTGGTGGGTTCCTGCTTTCCACTGATCAGCACGGAGCATGTTCCATATACCGGAGTTCCTACTTGTCCATTTGTGGCCTTTACTGTTACCTCTTTCATCAACCATGCTGAAATGTTCTACCGTACACAATCTGTCTTTCGTATAGCATTTCATAACAGTCCTATTCAAACAGCTTCAAAGCCTAAGTGCCTATTGCCATATGCTGCAAACTGTTTGGGGCAGAAATACTAATGTCTTTTGAGATGCTGCAATCCAATTAATTACTTGTATGTGCTACACTCTTAAACCTTCTGCAAAGCATGGGTTTACACAACATAGTTTAGAAACAAGACCAAGCTTTAAGGGATGCAACAAACCTGCTTGCACCAGGGAGTAGTTGACTTCTCTAGGTTACAATCTGAAGATCTATATGGGCTAACCTGCTACAGAGAGGGCTATTGCTCTCTGCAAATTAAATGTGGTACCTTAAGACCAGGACCACCTCTTGTATCCAGTACATGCCTCTGCTGAAGTGCATGTGGAAAGTCTACTTCCTTGCCGAATTAATGTCTGAGAGCATATTGTTTTGGTCTCCCTGGTTTAGAGTGCCTTGGGCTCAAACTAATGCCTTCTGGACCGCAAAGCCGTATAGAGTCTGGGAAGGCTTAAACTGTCTTCTAGATCACATGCATATTCCCAAGGTAGACATGCTTTTCTGTATATTACCCCTTTTTTTGCTAATTTCTTTGTCTGCATAGTTAATGCCCTGGCACATACCAGACAAGCCATTGACCCATAAATAAATGAGTTTATCAGCTTAGTCTAGACTCTTAACAAATGTTTAGTGTCTGTGAATTAATCACAAAATAGCCTTGTAACTAATCAGATCCCTTTCCTTAACGTTAACAAAGGGTGGATCTATCTGGATCAATATCTTGGACTGATAAACACTTTGAGTTCTTGTAGTCATTGAATTGCTGCTTCTGTTTTTATCAAGGCTTGCCTTGTGTACTATAGTGATGACTGTCTGAACTTAACAATTCATTGATTCTTCACTGAAGAAGAACACTAACTTTCAATTGAGTTGATTCAACAGTACGAGGGAGCAGGCACAAAAGTACATAGCCAAAGCCTCCAAGGTTGAGGGTGAGGGTTCCTGTATAAGGAAAGGTGTTATGTGAGGAAGCTTGGGCGATATGGTCGATCACATAGAAGTCCTTGACGATCATTTTTGTCCCAAGGATAAGCTGCCTATGGACATACTTGTATTTGCCACCAAGGACACTTCGAGGCTGGTGTTTCAGGAAAGGGGCGTTGTTCACTTAAGTTATGCTCACAAGGGGGGGGGGGGATTCTGTTCTTTGATCAGAACTAGTCCTTGTTTTTTTGAATGGGGTGTAGTCAAGGCAACAGGTTTGTATTCATGTATTCCTGTTCATATAAACTGCTGGGTTGTTCCTAGGCATGGGAAGGCTAGACTTCTGATCTGTTGTGGGTGTATTTAATTTTGACATTTTTAAAACTCTGATATTTGATTTTTCAATGCAGGTTCTTGCATGGATCAGCTGCGTATTTGGATTCTGGGAAAATATGCCTTGGACTGGCTCGGTATTTCATTTTTTTAATTTCGACTGCATTCTTGGGATGTTGAAAGGAATAAAGACGCTGCATAGATTTTCTCCTGCTTACCAGTTTCCACGGGTTCACTACCCTTTCGGACTTGGATTATCACGTTTTTTGGAGTGTTACCTTTATTTTTTTCGGGTGTTTTGAAGTGACTTGTTCCATTGGAGCGTTTATTTTATTTTTTTGCTTTTTTCGGGCTTTACTTCTCTGGGATCTGTTGCCTGCGGATTGGACACTTCCAGATCAGCAGTTGGGGATCTTCACACAATTGTGAGTACCTTAATATTTGTAAAATTAACTTAGTTCTACATAGTTTACACCGGATTTCACCAACCAAACTGATCTACCTGGGAGACAAGATTGTTTAGTTTACTCCAATTAGGAAGACCTCTAGTCCTGTTACTCTTGTGTGGGTTTTAAAAAAAAAAAAAAAAAAAAAAATTTATATCGTACATTTAATGTGTAATTGTGGGGAGAGTATTTTCAATAGTATTATGGAATTTTGCTTTACCCCCTTTGGATTTAAAACAACTGCCGCATAAAGGTCTTGGTGTACATCTTGGTCTGCTTTGTAGCCCTGCAAACGTTTCCATATAATAAAGCTTACTTTGGCAGGGTCTCTTTTTTTTTTTTTTTTTTTTTGTTTTTTTTTGCTCATAGTTTGCTTTAAAATAGTTGCTGAGTGTAGGTTGCCAAAACTTAGCCAATGGTAACTATCATGATATGCTGATCTAATAAGGTGCCTAAAATTATGGTCACACTTCCATGTTATGATCATTTTGTTTAAGATTGCAATCCAGCTAATGGCAACCCATTCAAACATGGTCCAGTGGATTGTTTGTTACTAAGGATCCCTGTGCTAAGTCCCAGGAAGCTGTCGCCATCACTCCAGTTACTGCATCCCCAAAAGAAGTCTATTGCTACCGCCGAGAGAGTGGAGTATTCCATCTAGTCTATGGGGAGACAGGTTAGGGTCTCCCTATCTGGGCGGACTGGGAAAGTATTGTCAAGGGTGACCATAGGACCACATAGTGCTATAATGGCTCCTTTGAGTTATGTGCCACTCAGAGGGGAAATACCATACGAACATCAGGGAGACAAATTAACGATGGACAGCAGAGACATAGCTGTGAACTCCTGTCTCTTCTGATCATTGACTGACCTTGTAAGTTCCATCCTCTGCCTTTAATTTTTTTCAAGATCAGCCACAGCATGAAATGGCTTGTGCTGGTCAAGATACACTTGTTAGAGGTTTACAGGCAATTATAAATGCTTCATCAAAGACTTTCTAATCGGCTTGACCAGACTGCATATCACTGTTCTCCCACAGATGCTGGTTACAAAGTTATGTTGCACCTTTACATTCTACGTGCTTGTGATGCAAAAACTACTGGGCTTTGAACAGCATCCCTGCAGCAGAGGCTAGTAAAATCGAAGCATTACCTTGTAACGTGTTGCTCATGGTTTGATAGAGCAGTCCGTACTAGTAATTTTACCTGTGTTCGGACGCTCTTTAGGCCGATGAATCTTTTGACTAAGTGGGACTCTCTGTACTCTCAAATTCCCCCAATCCAATGTCCCACTGAAGCAAGTCCTTTTCCAACCTTCTCCCACACTCCTGGTTCTTTCAGTTCCTTCAAATCTGCACTTTCTTTTGTTAGATTAGCAAGCATTGTTTTAATTTTCACACTATTGTCTGGAATATAGGTACAACAGTGTTGTGTACCAAGCATTTTGCAAACGCCACCATCCTTTGCTAAAAGAATGTCTAAAGCAAGCCGGTTTTGAAGAGTCATAGCTCTTTCCGCTGCAAGTTCAGCATCTATCAGGATTATAGCACCTGAAAACTTTGTCAACATGTTATCCACTATAGTAGACAACTTTCTTATTTTAATGGAATTCAACACGACTCCCAACGAAGGAATCATGGCTCCAAATATATCTCCTACCACAGCAGCTGCGGTCTCTCTTTTCTGGATACGATGGGATCCAGATGTCTTTTGAATCATCGATAGGTCATCCAGTTGATAAACCTTTGGGAACACTATACCCAAATAACATCTCCCCCACCATCCCTTTGGAAGACGATAATAGGCATTATACCCACAAATGTAATATACACCTGGAATGACAGGGTCAAGTCCGTTCATCATGAATGTCCATTTGGCCTTAAAAATAAACGTATGTTTACACTCACTCGCTCCTACAAAAATATTGTCATAATAGGATTCACCCCGATATATACAAAATTTCCCTACATGCCAAGCATCTAAAGCTATTTTCCCTTGTCTTTATTGCAGCAAAATCATAATTATCTACTGAAGTCCTCTTATGTAGCTCCTTTTCTAATTTCGCATTCATTTGTGCTCTTCTATCATCTGTGCGATCTAAAAAGCTTATTTCTATTGCAGAGAGCGAGCAGGTAAGGTTTTCCCTATGAGCGTGAGCAGTTTCAAAAGGTTGCATTGGCTCTCAAAATTCCCTCATTATTTTAGCATCCCAATCTTTAGCAATCTGGCTTAGCTGCGCTATTATAGGAACATATGCAAAGGTAACATCATAATTTGAGTAAAAATACTGTATGTTAGTCTGACCATAAAACCTAGACATTACTATACTACATGTAATCCCGTATGTAAGAGGCATGTGGTGATAAGTCACCCCTTCCTTTACTGATGTCGGTATCTGTGTACACACATAACAATCTTTCGCATCCATAGTCTCAACATATTCTGTTAGCAAGCGATAGAAAACATTATATGAAAGCTCTTTCTTATCATGCAAGTGTCTCATCTAATTCTAGTCTTTTCAGTGCAGTTAGTTCAGTAACAGGAGCAAAAGTAGAAGCATCAATTTTCTCATTCTCACCCTTTCCATGCATTGTAAGCACTATTGCCATTATTATTAGTACACATGCAATTATCAAGCCTATACATGCATATTTACAATATTTCTTTCTACTGTTTTGCATCATGATCTGTATAGAATCAGAGAGCTGGAAGCACCTGTAAAGAAACTATTTAGCAATTCAGTTACAAAGCTGAACGAGCGCAATGTTCACACCGTCTTCTTCAAGAGGCCAGTCACTTATCGGTTAGCAGCATTTATCTCAATTCGGCAATAACTCAGTCTTTATCGGTTTAGCAAATGTCTCATCCGGTTTAGCAATATGTCTCAGCTGGTTGTTTGCATCACGTTAGATTGTAGCAAGCAATATCATTTATTACCCTTTCAATCGACAGAGTCCATAAAACTTTTCTTTTCTATTGGTATCTCTTCCTCTTCTTCGTTCTCGATGCTTAGAGATACAAACTCGTCAGTCCAATCGTCATTGACTACATATGCCCATTCAGGACCGGAATACCTCCTGTTTGGTATCCTTTTCTTTTTCAATTTTGCTTCTCTTTTTGATTCTGCTTCGCTGGTGCTTTCCTCTTTTGTCAAGTCTTTCTTCACTTGAGGATTGTTCCACAACAGTCACTTCCTTTCTTTTCTCTTTCACTTTTGGCCTTTCTCCGTCGTTCAAACTTTCTTTAGTCCTTTCTTTTATTGGTGAAATACTTAGTCTCCTCTTTGCACCGTGTCCATTTGATGGACCTGCGATCTTTTCTGAGGAAGCTTGAACCTTTTCGTTCTGTTCTGCCTCGTCCCCTCCTTCTGGGGAATCAATCACTTTCTCCTTTTCTTTTTCTCTATCGTCTGCTTCTGGGAAAGCCCTCCTCTGATCAGGCTCTCCTGCTTTTTCACCTTTTTCGAGCCCTTCGTCACCGTTACTTTCGTCAGGCTCTTTATCACTTTCAGCTGCTTCAGGTTCTTTGTCACCTTCAGCTGCTTCAGGCTCTTTGCTACCCTCAGCTGCTTCAGGTTCTTTGTCACCTTCAGCTGCTTCGTCGCTGTCTGAACTTTCTCCTTGGTCTCCCCCAAGCGAGTTGGTCTCTTTGTCCTCAGAGAATATCTCTCTCTCTCCCGTTTCTGCCTGTTCGCTTTCAGTTCGGTTTTGCTCTGTCTCAGCACTGTTTTATCAGGCACTGGCAGTTTTAGCGCTTCAACTTCCTCATCTGTGGGACACAACACCTTCTTTGTGTGACTGGCGTGAATCCAGTTGGGAACCCCCGCACACTTCACAGCGGTAGTTGTCGTCAGGATCACTTGGAAAGGGCCTTTCCAACGGGGTTCCAGACACGACTTTCTCACGTGCTTCTTTACCACGACCCAGTCACCTGCTTTCAGCACGTGTCCTGGACCTTGGATCGGTGGCAAGGTGGTCGCTTCCACCTGGTGAGAGAAAGAGCGAACCACGTCAGCCAGACCCTTGCAGTAGTCTAACACCATATCATCTGTAATATTCAAAAGCGCATTTGCGGGAACTGCAGGAAGTCTCATAGCCCTGCCCATGAGAATTTCGTGCGGAGACAATCCAGTCTTTCTATCAGGGGTGTTTCTCATTGACATTAGCACCAAGGGCAATGCGTCAGGCCATTTCAAATTTGTCGATGCACATATTTTCGCCATTCTTGATTTCAATGTACCATTCATCTGCTCCACCAGTCCTGAGGCTTCAGGGCGATAGCTACAATGCAGCTTTTGCTCAATGTTCAGCGCTTCGCAAAGTAACTTTATCACCTCGTTATTGAAGTGACTTCCCCTATCTGATTCTAAAGAGATCGGGAATCCGAAACGTGGTATCAACTCCCTCAACAATAGCTTTGCAACTGTAAGGCTATCATTTCTACGTGTGGGGTATGCCTCAATCCAGTGACTAAAAATGCACACAATCACCAACACATTTCAGACCTCCATGCACAGGCATCTCAATGAAGTCCATCTGCATACGACTAAAAGGCCCACTGGCCCTGCCAATGTGGCTGGCATTCACAACTGTTCCCTTTCCTGGGTTCATCTGCTGGCAAGTGACACATCGATGGCAAACTGCTTCTGCAGCTTGACGAAATCTGGGGTTAAACCAATCAGTTTTGAACAATCTTATCATGGCATCTCTCCCTAGGTGAGCTTGCCCATGATAGAACCTCGCAAGCTGTGATAAGAGACTGTTTGGCAAAACAAATTTTCCCTCATTTGAAACCCATAACTCATCTGGTCTTTTTATACATTGTGATTTAATCCAGGAATCTCTTTCATCCTCCCTGACATTATTTTGTAATGCTTTTAATTCATCTATTGTATCTACGACCTTCAAGGCAAATGCTTCAGCTGGTTCTAGTTCTGGCTCACTTATTGAATTCCATTCGTCCCTAAGTAATATACAGTTCAAGGCACAAAATCTCGCGACTTGATCCGCATATGCATTTCCCAGAGAAACATAGTCCTGTCCTTTCGTGTGAGCACTGCACTTTACCACTGCAACTTCGGCTGGCACTTGAATGGCGTGTAACAATTCCCTTATTCTCTCCCCGTTCTTCACTGGGGATCCTGAAGAAGTCAGGAAACCTCTCTGTGACCATAGTTGTCCAAAGTCATGCACAATCCCAAACCCGTATTGACTATCAGTGTAAATGGTGACTTTCATCAATGCAGACAGTTGACATGCTCTGGTAAGGGCTACAAGTTCTGCTACTTGTGCAGAATAGACTCCTTGAAGCCATCCCGCTTCCAAGACCCCTGTCACAGTACATACAGCATATCCTGCTTTCAAAATCCCCATCCCGTCTCTTAGACATGAACCATCAACAAAAAGAATTTGGTCATTTTCATCAAGCTTAGTATCCTTAATGTCCGGTCGAGGTTTTGTGCAAAATTCAGTCACCTGAAGGCAGTCATGCTCGACGTCTTCAGCGTTCTCAATTTCGGCATTTTCTCCAGGGAGCAAGGTTGCTGGATTCAACGTAGTGCACCTTTTCAGCTGCACGTTCGGTGAGCCCAGAATTATCGTTTCATACCTTGTGAGTCTTGCTCCAGTCATGTGCTGCGTTCGGGAGCGGGTCAAAAGTATCTCAACTGAGTGAGGGACCATGACTGTTACTGGGTGTCCCATCACTATTCCTTCACTCTGAGTGAGGCTGATACCAACTGCTGCTACGGCGCGCAAACACCCTGGAAGTGCTGCTGCGACCGGATCCAAGGTAGCTGAAAAATACGCTACTGGTCTGTTTACGCCACCATGGGCTTGAGTCGAGACAGACAAAGAACATGCATCACGTTCATGGCAAAACAATGTGAAAGGCTTTGTGTGGTCAGGCATACCTAAAGCTGGAGCCCTGCACATGCATTCTTTCAATTCAACAAAAGCATCCATCTCATCTCCTTTCAACTCAGTTTGATCCAAAGCATCCTTCTGGGTCAGTTTCAGTAGAGGCTTCGCTAGAGTTGAGAAGTTGGGAATCCACTGGCGACAATAACCCACCATTCCCAAAAACTTCCTCACCTCCCTCCTTGTCTTTGGTGGACTCATTTGAAGTACGCTTGTTATTCTTTCCTTCGTTATTCTCCGTGACCCTTTCTCTATCTGGTGACCCAAGTATTTCACTTTCTTCTGACAGAACTGCAATTTGGAAGGAGACACTTTATGTCCATTCCTTCCCAAATGATTCAACAGAGCAATGGTATCGGCTGTGCAGCCACTTTCTGTCTTTGATGCAACCAGTAAGTCATCAATGTACTGTACTAGGGTTGACTCGAATGGCAATTCTAATGCTTCCAAATCTTTCTTTAGAATCTGATTGAAGATTGACGGTGACTCAGAAAACCCTTGAGGAATTCGACACCAACTGTACACTCTGTCTAGGAATTTGAAACAAAAGAGAAATTGGCTGTCCTCATGAAGAGGCACCGAGAAGAATGCTTGTGACAAATCGATGACTGAGAACCACTCGGCATCGCAAGGGACCTGGAACATTATCACAGCTGGATTCGGTACTACTGGGCAGCATTTGACTATGATGTCATTTATTTTCCTCAAGTCCTGCACGAGTCGGACCTTTCCACTCGGCTTTATTAGTCCCATTATTGGTGAATTACATGGACTGCTTAACACTGCTTTCAGTACTCCGTTTTACAAATTCGTCAATGAGTTGGGCAACTTTCATGAGGGTGTCTTGTGCCATGTGGTATTGTGGGGTCTGGGGAAAGATTGCATTGGGCTTTACAGTCACTTTCACTGGTTCCACTCCTTTCATCAATCCCACCTCTTTCCCTGTCATATCCCACACCTCCTTTCCGACTGTTTCCCGTAATTCAGCTGGAATATCTTCTTCAGTTATCATCGGGAAAAGACAAATCAGAGGATAGTCCTCATCGACAGTTTCCATCTCATCCCCCTCTACACTGTCCTCTTCTTCCCCATCACTGCTCGTCTGGATTGTTATTCCTTCGTTCGAGCACATGATCGAACAACCCAATTTGCACAATAGGTCTCTTCCTAACAGTGCTATCGGGCTTGAGTCACATACCACAAACTGATGTACCCCTTGATAGTTACCGATGCTGACTGGTACCGGATCTGTTATTGGGTTCGTCAGATGTCTGTTTGCTACTCCCACCACTTGAACTGTCCTCCCTGAGAGTGGCAAATTTGGTACTTCACTGCTCTTAACAGTTGAACGTGTGGCTCCTGTGTCAACCAAGAACGAGACACGATGACCCATTACTCTTCCCTCTACGTACGGACCCTTTTGATCAACTTCCAAGGATGCTGCAAGCACACAATCTCCTTCTTCTTCTGAGCTTTCACTCTCCCATACATTGTTTATTCCACTCTCACTGTGTAATGGGAACTGTTGTACGGTGCCATTTGTACTCATTACCTGACCCGAGACCTGTGGAGGAACCATCACTTGCTGCTGACTCATTGGTGCCAAGGGTATTTGCATTTGCTGATTAGGTACCATGGGTAACTGCTGTTGCATTGGCTGCATTTGCGTCACCTGCATACGAGGCATCTGCATCTGCTGCGGCTGCATAGGTTGTGATCCCTGCAACTGATTTACGGTCTGAAAATTTGGGCTTGGACCTCTCATTTTCGGTCCCCTCATTGTCTGAAATGCATTGACATCATTGTTTTGCTGACCAACACCTACACCTGCACCTTCCTGCACCACCATCGGGCACTCGCGTTTCCAATGACCGACAATTCTGCACACGTGACATGGCATCACCTTCTTCATTGCCTGCACACCAGTCACAACAGTGTTCAAATCCGGACCATTATTCACAAAACTTCCTCTGCCTCTGGTCTGTGGCTGAAACGCCATGTTTCCCTGTAACTGCGGCTGCGGTTGCGGTGCCTGCTGTTGGAACCCTTGCAACCCTTGCAGACCTTGCAAACCTGTCTGAGCTGCCTTAAGCTGCATCATCATCACCTTCTCTTTCAGCTTTTTCTGTTTCACCTCAATTTCGTCGCTACAGTATTTCGCATAATTCAACACTTCGTCAATCGGTTTCGACTGCCAGCAAATCAAATGCGACTTTATCATCTGACTTATCTCTGGCCTCAGCCCTTCCACAAATCTAAACACAAAATGAAGCATGTCCTTCGCCTCTATTGTTTCCGTGCCACTGTAGTTCTTGAACGCCTTCAACAACCTCTCATAGTAACTATGAATCGACTCTTTAGCCTCTTGGGCAGTTCGATCTATCTTCTGCCAATCCACATTTTTCGCGGGTACTTTCGTCTTCAAATGCTCAATCACCTTATAGTACAAGCTCATCACCATAGGTGATGGTGCACCCGTCTCCCTGTCTCTCTCTGGTTCACTTGTTGGCCAACCTACGGCTCTTTTGCAATCCTCCCACAAATCTGCCGGAACCACAATCTCAAAGAGAGTGTTCAGGTCTTCCCAGAGACATTTTGCAAGCTTCACAAACCTGTCAGTCTGCTGATACCATTCAATCGGTTTCTCTCTCAGTTTGGGAAAATCATCCGTAAAAGACTGAATGTCACTTCTGTGCCATGGTACATGTATTAATTTTCCCCCTGCTGTCTCCCTCATTGGTAACATAGTTACTGTCTCGCTGCTCTGTGGTCTTTTCTCATTATGCTCTGTAGCACTGTCCCTCCTCTTTTCCTTTCTCTTTACCCACCTGCTTTCCCACTTGTCTAAGCACCTCCACACTTGTGCACTCTGCAGCAGTTCTCTAAGGTGCGCCTTCATGCCTGCTGACCTCATGTGTTCAAAATCTGTGGTCCCAAAATCCAACCTATAGCTCCTGCTCAAGTGTTTCGTCTTGTCTATATCAACCCCGTTTTTGTCAGCTACTTCTTGCAAGCTTTTGTGTACCTTGTTCACTTCTTTTGTTATCCTGGGACATAGATACCTCAGCTCTTCTTCCGAATAGGACTCTAACCTATTCACACCCATAGTCCCTTCCACCAATTCTTGTGCTTCCATGTTCAGCCTCATCCTATTCATATAATCTTCTCCCTTCCCACTGGCTGAGCTTTGTGTGGAATTCAGACTGTTGAACCACTGTGTCAGCTGTTGCGCATTCAACCCCATCAGTGTAGCGTTCACATCGACTGCCATTGATGTTTGCGGCAACTTTTCAGTGTTCGATGTTAGAGGTATTATCAGTGGGGGGCTTGACCTCACCAGCGTTGACTGAGCACATATGGGACTAAACTCCATCAAGGACCCAGACCCAGTTGGCTGAGCCACTATCGGAGTTATCCCTGGAGTATTTTCTATGCACCTCCTTTCGGTCCCATTCTGCAGCATTGATCCCTGACCGCTCATACCTAGGTTAGGTTGACTATACAAAGGTACTGGTGGACCTACAGTAATGGGTAGTGATATCGCATCTGGGTTTTGTCCATTTCCCATGTTCTGAGGCATGTTCATTCCCACACCATGGGTCATCATTGCCGGCATGCCCATCTGACTCCCCGTCATTTGAGCATGTGCGTTTCCCCCCTGCATCTGCTTTTGGGGCATCAAAAACTGAGTTGATTCAGCTTGTGCCAATGTCTGGTTGTGACCATTCTGTACTCCCCTTACGGTTTGTTCTAGAATCATTCCTGCACCGTTGTCACTGCTGTAGTACCCTGGCATCTGCGGCTGATAATTTTCTGCTGGTTTCAACATGGGCACATCTGGATATATTCTCCTAACCTGCGGTATCTGCGGGGTGAACGGTAAACTCGGGTCCTTAGATCCCGATGATGCTCCTGAACTCTGAGTTTCACTGTTCTGTACCGATGCCGGAGGGGCAGAACTGGTACTTGGACCTTGTCCACTCTCCGCATAAGGTGGTGGACGGTCGTTCAGCAATTGCATTATTAACTCCTCATCCTCTAACTCTTCTTCTCTTCTCAACTTTTCCTCGTCCTCTCTATCCTTGGAACACCTCCTGTTTGTCTTACAGGTAGCTTTCTTACCTGTCTCCTCTTCTTCCTTAGTAATTGCGGGGAACAATTTTATCCCCTGCAATACATCTGACCTCCACACCTTCTGTGAATTATCCCATCTAGCGTCCGCTAGTGTCTTTTCTACCTTTCTCATTCTGGTCTTGAACTTCTTTTGCTCTTGCTGTCTGGCCATTAGTTCCCAAATCGCTAGAGCCTCAAACTGGGCTGGCCTTGGAGGCACCTTCATGTCGTACATCGTGAATCTCAAATTCTCTAGGATCCTTATATTGAATGTCCCATGTATCGGGAACGCTACGCTCCCATGTTTCTCTGTCAGTTTGTGCCATTGCTTTAGCCAAAGACACAGAGCTACCCCCTTCTCTTCCATTACAATGTAAGCTGGTGTGCCTTCGGGCGGCGTCTCCTCTCCTACGCTCGCTTTAATGTAAGACTCCCCCTTCATCGCACTCCTAAATGCTTTAAAGAATTTCATTTTCTCGTCCTTTTATTTCACAGAATTTGTAATCAATAGGTGACTTTAATTCCCGGAATACTCTTCGCTTGCCTTCCCCCTTCTAATTGAGCCCCACGGACTGCGTCCAATCCGTGCGCGACCCTTCTCTGCAACCAACCTATCCCAGCGCGGCTCCTAGTGACGTCACACTCACACACTGCGGCTGACAAAGCCTCGCGGCTAGTCCTCCTTCACTCAGCTCCTCTCGTAACAACTTCTGGCATGTATCGCGAGCTACCAAAATAAAACAGATCTGTCGGTTTACTACAGGAAGGGTAACCCAATCGCTTCAGGACCTTAGGGATTTTTCACTAGCCTCGGCAGTTATTCCATCTTTCTCGGTCCCCACGTTCGCAAGCAAATCTGACCCGCAGACCTACTCAACTTGTCAATGATCTATTCTAGTGCACTTAGAATCTTGTCAAAGCCTGAAGTCGAAGTTTCTTTCACTCCCTAACACACGTACCGACTCGTTGACCACGCCCGATCAACCTACTAAACCGCCCAGACCACAACATGGATCAACATACTCCGGAGTCTCTTGACCTCGCAGGGCCCGCCTCAACAACAACCACGTGGACCTTTTTATGCACGAAGCGCCACACGCACATGAAGTTCGACGACTTCCCTACTTCTACACTCGGAGTCGCACCTCCGCTATCCTCTAAAAAAAGAAAAAAAATTCCTCGCAACCTTCTCACACAATCTGCGGCAATAAGCTGTGCAAGCGCAAAACCCTAACTTCACTCATACCATCACTAGTACCGCCAACGCCGATTCCACACCTCCGTTCTCTCCATTCGCAAGCTCTGAGATCCCGGGAAAGTCGCGGTGGACCTAGCCCATCATCATTCTGTCAATCGTTTTACCCAAGAAAATCTAATTCAACTTCTCGAGTGGGGTCTCAAAATGCGTAACCGTTAATTCAACACCATGTACTTTAAGAGTACAGGGTCTCAAAAGACTAAACCGTCCTCTGCTACCATCTACTGATAGAGCGGTCCGTACTAGTAATTTTACCTGTGTTCGGACGCTCTTTAGGCCGATGAATCTTTTGACTAAGTGGGACTCTCTGTACTCTATATCGGTCAACTTCCTTTAATCAATAATTAATAACGAACATAAGCAATACCTTGATCAACATAACACTTGACAATTAATCCAGAATACATTTCGGCGAACCCTGACCTTTCAGTCAGGAATAATCACACCAGTTTATTCAAAGTTAGTGAATTTTATTTCCCTATATTAACAAAGCTAGCACAATATAGATGTGTCTCAACACCAAATGATAAACATATATGGACATTAATAGCTGTCCATAACGGCGAAACAGGTGCAATCTATGTAGCATTTGAATCACAAGGCATTCGATAATAGCAATGCAAATCACTAATACGATAATCTGTAACGAACTAATTGCATACATTTAGTCAGCATAACAAGATCTCCAATTGCATCGTGCGACATATGGAATCCTCGTCTAACCTCAAATTAGCATCGGCATGTGGGACTTCATGCAAAAACAATTTAGCAACATTAATTTAGAAAACTCCTAACTAGGGCTCTTATCAAAATCAGCAGTTGGTTACCTAAAGGAAACACAATGCAATTTTACAATTTCCTTTCATATTTACCAATTACGATCAGCAATCAAGGAAGTCTTCGTCTCACAGGTACCGTTTCTCGATCAGCATGGGACGGGGCAAAAGGGGCAGGGGTGGACGGGGCAATTGCCTCACGGTGGCAAGGTAAAACTACTACTTCATGCAAGGGATTAAATCAAAGTTAAAGTCTCTAGGGCAAGAATCCTCTAAAGTCTCTTTCTCTCGATTAGAGAAAGAATCAAAGTCTCTTTCAAAATGGCGTCGCAGCAAAGTGGGCCATAATAGCTGCAAAGTCTACAAAATGGCGGGATGTCCAATAATGGCTGCTTTCCTCTCGTGCACCTGGGTTTTATAGACAACAGTTCAAATCCAGTAGGGTCTTCCATTGGAGGGTTCATAGGTTAGCTTCAAATTATCCAATCAAAAACGACAGTTCTCAAGCTTTTACTTAAGCATACATTATCCTTGGAGATGGGTACGCAAGTGGCAACATTTTATACCAATTAACTCACTTTCAGAGCTTCCATTGTCCGCACCTGCAGATCGACCTTGGAGTAAAGAGAAAATATGCGAGGCTGGCACGAAACCTTAAGATAAGCATGTGAACGGTCTCAGTGGAAAAGTACAGCTTCAAGCAAAAGTACACGTTTAATAGCACATTGGAAAATACGAGCATCTAAACCGTGAGACCAGGCCACTAGGCCAAAGCCTCCGCTAAAGTAATGCTAAGCTAAAACATTTCAAACAAGCAAATCACAGCACACGTTTACGATTATGTCGGATTAGTGCAATTCTAATACATCACGTTATATAAAGCACGCTTATAAATGTTGGCAAACTACTCTGAGGGCACATTTTGTCCCCGTACAATCTTTATTAGTTCGGTTAAAGTCACACATGATTATTTCACACTACGTTTACGTGTTAATAAATGTAAAACCTTCATTTTCTGCTTCATCAGGTTTAAGGTCCTTTGTTTACTAATCAACCAGCCCTCCTATAGAACCCTATAGTGCTGGCAGAGCACTTCATTCTTTGGATCAGGAACTCTATCTTCTATATTTATTTTTGGCTTTTGGCGCATCTACCCAAGGGTAATAAACTCCACACAATTGCAAGAGTAATGTTTAAATATGAAGCCCTATTTAACAGGTTGATCCTTGATAGTAGATCATTCAGATTCCAAGGTGGCAGCTATTCCTCCCTACCCCCTGTCCTCCTAGGCTGCTGCTGCTGAACATGAGTAGATTGCTAGACTCGTACACTACTGCCTCAGCGCTGCTAGCATTCACCTGGACAACCTTCACTGAAGGGCTGATAGATTAGTGAGGTCACCTTGCTGTCACAGTACGGCCAACATGACCGTACTTCTTAGTACTCGATCAGAACAAAAATAAACCACTATTTTGTTTGCCTTAATTAGTATCCTTGTATGTACATAAACAATATTTTTGTCCCCCCATACAGGTTATGCAGCTGCAGAGGGCTTCTTTGAAGAGAGGCAGCTTGTGCGAAGATGGCTTAGGTAGGACCTTGGCCTCGTCTAATGCACGGAGGTCTTTCAAATGTAATGAATGCTTTTTTCATCTGTCAATGACGTGATAGAGCAGGTACCATGTACACTGTGCAAGGTCACGCAATACTTCTCATAACACGGCAGAGCCTGTTTGCGTTAGTTGGGCTGTAGGTAGGGCTTTGCTCTGCCGTGTGGGAAGTGTTGGTGGCCAGTTAGTGTAGGCAGGATGGTTTTCTTTCTTCCCCTTTCCTATTTAGGGCAGGAGCAGTTGGTGATTCCTTTCCAAGATGAGAACTTCCATGTACCTCAGCCGGGAATTAAATTTTTTTTATGGTAAGGAATATAAATTAGGTTTGGTCTTCTTATTTAAGCAATAATTTTCGATAAATTCATTATTCACTTCACTTTAATATGGTATATTACTAAAATCTGGCATATTAAGGGGTGAATGAAACATAAACATAGTATGTAACACCTGCTTGGAACAGGGGTGTTCAAATTAAATCCTGAAGGACAAAAATCCATTCCAGATTCTCAGGATATCCACACGATTGTATACAATAAATATAAATGTAACTTATAATTAAATTGTGGCACGGATCTTGCTCTCAGAGTTATGTTGGACATATTCATGTCATTGAAGCACCTGTGCTGCTCTTGGCCAGCAATAACTTTCTGTGGTAGCCAAGGGTAAACCTGAACATCCTCCAGTGGTGGAGATGCCAGCTACTGATTCACTGCAGTCATGCACCAAACCACATCTTGGAGGTGCAACCTTGTATGTATCAGCATCTCCCATAAGAGGAAATGGAGATGGCAATTTTTGCAGTTATCGATGCCAAGCCACTTCACACATGTGAGACTGAGAAGGCTGTCTCAAAACTCTGGTTGGCCAACAACTTAGTTTAGCTGTGGTTTCAAGCAGAAACAGTACACAAATGTTCTCTCTTTTGTACATCTGTTTTCCATTCACTCCATCGTGGTCCCAAGAGCAGTAGGTTAAGCAGTATGCTGTCAGTTTACAATATCACCACCACCCTACCTACAAGAAACACCCGTGATTACTTTGCTGTGATGCTCATTTTTTTTTCTTGTGAGAAGACTGCAACCACGAAATCCTGGAAGGCTCCTAAATATACAAAGCTGTACATAGTCTGGTCTGCCTCAACCTACAAGGTTGTACCTAGTTGCCATTTAAAAAGCAAAACACTGTATGGCTTTAATCTTTATACAATGTCTGCTGCCTCGTGCCGTACAAAGCTACTTTAAGTACCTTTGGTAATCTTTCCTGTAGAAAGCAAGAGTCAAAATGGTGCACTTAAGACCTTTTAACTTTAAAAAAAAAAAAAAAAAAAAAAAAAAAAATGTTTTTAAATACTATTGGCTCCCAGAATTGGTATGACACATGAATATCTGCCACTGATTCTGGGGAATCAGTTTTCCGAATGAGTAGAAACGGATTCAGGTACTGCGGATGACATGACAAGTCAGACATATGAATGATGTGCACACATGCTTGTTTATGCACCTCTACCCTTCACTTTAGCCAAGGACATCAGACCCACTGCTTGATCAAACATGACCTATCTTCATGACATTTTAGAAGGGAGTACGAACTAAGCAGTACTACAAATGCCTGTCAGTGGTTTAATGCATCCTTAACTATGGCAGCTGGTCCACTTCTGCATACCTAAGGCAAATCTGAGACGAGAGCAGGACTGCATGATATTAAGCACACTCGCTTCTAGGGACGTGGCTCCCTCTCATTTGACGAGCTTGATTTAAACTTGATGAGCCACACCAAGGGTCCAGGACCCAAAGGCCACCACTTGGGGGTCAGGAACTCGGTGTAGCTGAGTCCAGGAGCCGGCTCAGAGCCTTTTGTCCCAGAGGCTCAGATCAGGAGGCCAGCAGACTAGCCCTTTGAGTCACTTTAGTGTCCTGGGTTCAAGCTGAAGTTGCAGGTCCAGCTCCTTCCAAGGCAAGAGTGCAGCAGGTCAGCATAGCAGGGCAGCAGTTCCTTTAGTGCAGCAATCCAGCAGAGTGGCAGTCCTTGTAGCAGCGCAGCAATTCTTCCTGGTAGAGTCTACACATTTTGAGAAGTATACCGAAGAGTTTGTATCCAAGGTCCTTTTATTCACAGTTGTGCCTTTTGAAAATGGGGAAGCAGCTTATAAAGGCATGCTTTGAAGTTTACGGATGCCCTGCCTTCCTGACCCTGGTTCCAGTCTCACCACACAAAGGCCTGCATACCCCCTGTAGAGGCAGGACACAGCCAATTCAAGTTGTTAGTGGGCCTAGGCCCAGCTCCTCCCACTCATCCCTTCACACCTAAGCTCCGCACTGTGTGGCTGTCTAAGAGGAATACACAAAGCCCAACTGTCAGCTACATAGTTAGGTGACCCTACTTTGTATGCAGGCCATTCAAATCACACTGTGCCACTTTTCATAACCAATAGTTTGTCAAGATGCATATGACCGCTTATTACTTCTACATTATCACCTTTTGATATTCCTATTATGCCCCTCCAAATAAATCTTGTTATAGCTAAGCAACCAATCGAACACAAAATGGGAAAATTTCTTTACATACCTGGCAGGAAAACAAGCAACCTGGTTACACATCTCAATGCTGCTCACGAGGGCTCACGTTAGTTTGTGTAGATAGCAGACCTAAATAGGCAGACATCGAAAATGTAAACTAATCCAACTGTGCTAGACGTTGGCATCAGTATTGTAAATCTAATATAGATTAAACTCCTCCACTTCAGTCATGGATTAGGTCAACGCAGCAAGTGACTTCTGGTAGGAAGGAAACCATCTAGAATATTTATATCTCCCCTCTGCATCAAGCAGACATGAATTTGTAAAGCATCAATTGTCCTAAACAGCATCTTGTCGGTTCCTGAAAATGCTTAGTGAACGTTTACATTCATTTTGAGGGAATGAAATCAATTTCCTAAAACATTCTTTAAAAGTTACACATTGTTTTTGCTCCAGCTCTGTTGTTTAAGCCTAATGGTTTGCAGTGGCGGCTGTTCATTTTAAGGTGGAGGGGCCAGAGGGGGTAGGTTACACATACACCTCACACCCATTAATTCACTAACAAATATACATTCATACACGCACAGAACATTATGTAAAAGAAAACTTACCTCAGCAGCTCCAACAGGGACACCTCTGAGCTCCCAGAAGGGTTGGGACTGCTGCCTTCCCTCATTGGCTGGCCTAAGGTCTTCCAATGAGGGAAGGCAGCAGTCCTAACTCTGAGTGGGATGGGGTCAGCGAGACTGCTGACCCCCACCCCACTCTGATTTGTCGGGGCTCAAAACTGAAGCGTGCTGGTCCGAAGCGTTACTGACGTTCCACCTCATCATGAGGGAGAGGGCCTTGAGGCAGCTTTGCTAGGCTGAAGAGGTCACGCCCACAGGGCTGAGATTTCTTCAGCCCAGTAAAATTCAGCTCAGGCAGCCAGGAGTCTAGACATTCAGCACATGTCCAACTCCTGGCTGCCTGACCTGAACCAGAAAGAATCTGTCAGGCTGACTTTTGTTTAGCCTGACAGATACTCTTCAGGTCAGGGAAAAAGGTAGTATGTGTGTGGCCCCTCAGCCTATACGGACTGGTTGCAGTTGGTTTGTTTTATACTAATTTATACTTCAAGTACTTGTGTACATGTCAAGTGGTTTAGGGAAGTGGTTCATGCCTGCTTGCCAGGTAGAACATGCTGCAGGGGCTGGGGGCGAGTGATGGGTTCTACAAACTGTGCTGGATGTGGTGCAGCACTGGCATACATATAAATGGGCGTTCATGTAGGCAATAGTTGTAAAAAGGATCACCTCATGTTTTTCTAATTCCGTGTGTTAAATTAATCCTTTTCAGCTAAGTACTGTGGAAAGCACTAAACAGATGCAGCTCAAAACATTCCATAGGTCGTTTAATTCTGAAAGTACTCTAAGAGAAAAAGTGCTAGTAAAATGATAGTTGATCTCACACTTGCCTGCCTTGAGCATAGCACTGCTAAGACTGAATAATGTACCCTAAAGCACCAGTTGGTGTAAATGAGTATCAGCCTATTTCAGTGTCGTATGTTTACAGCACAACTGCTGTTTTGCTGTGATGCAATGTAATAGTGAATTGGCTTGCTCCAGAATAGTCGTGAGTCAAGATTGACATAATATTAAGCTAACACATACTTGATCTATTTACCTAGAGGTGTTTTTTTTTTTTTTCTTTTTTCCCCCCAAACAAAAGCAGGTCACTAAATTCTAATTTATTTTCTTCAGGTAAAGATTGGACGACTTCGAGGGATGCACCACCCCATAATGCGCATGCTGCACTCTGCATCTTCACACACCTCAGATGAGTGTGAAACTGTCCATTTATAACTTCTGTCCATAGTGAGCTGCATGTAATCAATCTTCGCTTTGGCCCGATGTCTCAACTTGATTCCTTTGGCTGATTACAAGACTTGCCTGCCTAATCTTACACATTTTGGACTATAGGAAGTTGGCAAAAAATTACTTAGGTTGGCGGGGCCCAGAAACCAGCTTCAGTCATCTCCATCCATGGCAAGCTCTGACCATACATGATTATCCAGGCTGCAGCAGCACCACTATACGTCATGATGGGCCCACCAGACTGATCCAACCCCATGAACATTGCTGAAATTGACAGACCAATCACATGCTCCCATGAACCAACAGACTGCCCGGGTCTTCCTTAACTGTGTTAAGTGCTTGTTTTGTTCTCTTCTCAATGCAAGCAGATGTGACGGATTACATGCAGGTGCACAAATCATATTGTTGTGCTTGATGCTTCATTGGCCTTTGCCACAGAAAGCTGGGACAACTTAGCTTCTGTGCAAATACTGGTGATGATCAGACCCCATGCAGCCTACCCTGGAGAGAAGTCAGACCGTTGGACCTGTGCTTGTGCAATCTTCTGCAAACAATGGTAGGTGTTTCAGGCCTTGTGATTTATTAAGGGAAGCTGACCATCTCAGGCATTGGTTTGAGGGGGGGGGGGGTGTTCGGCTAATGTGTGAACTGACCAGTAGGCCAGAAATGCACTTTTTCCGTAACCACCAAGGCAGTCTATGCAGAATTGCATGTAAGAAATTGTTTGCAGCACACTAACTACAGGTGACTCCCAACCTAAGCAGGTTTCGCACAGATCCTTTGTGGCTTGGATTCAGACTATTCTATCTATTGGTTTGTTTCATGGTGGCAAATTTTCCAAGGCGCCTCAGTGATTGGAGCACACTCCAGATAATAGAAGTTTAGCAAGAGGTGTTTGCTTGGCTGATAGATCTTGACTATTAGTAGTCAGCAGCTCTCTGAATGGAGGTGCATGAATCGAATTATATTGCTGGTGGATTCCTGCTGTGTAGCATCTCTTTATTAGGGCACTGGTAGAAGAGGATCGGAGTTGGCTCATGGTGCACATAGCCTCTTGTGTAATTTTTGGGCTCAGGAAACTATGTTCAGGAGCTGGAAACTTAGGGCCTGATTCTAACTTTGGAGGACGGTGTTAAACCGTCCCAAAAGTGGCGGATATACCACCTACCGTATTACGAGTCCATTATATCCTATGGAACTCGTAATACGGTAGGTGGTATATCCGCCACTTTTGGGACGGTTTAACACCGTCCTCCAAAGTTAGAATCAGGCCCTTAGTCTTCTTGTGTGACCGGTTTGGGATCTGTCCTTTGTGATTAGCCTCCATCCATCCAACTGACAGTTATCTGGAGATTTAGTTGGGCGTAATGATGTAAAACTGCAGTCTTTATTGACTGCAGGCATACACAAACCATGTCCCCCGCATTCTTGGAGCAGCTCGTCAGTGTAGAGTTAATGGTAGATAGCATACAGTACTACAGTTGACACTCATTCCTCTGGTACATGGTCACACTAGACCATTGTACTAGAGGTATAGGGCTGCAAGCCGGGTAGGTGCCCGGGCACCATGTATCCCAAATATTTTCTAGTATGCCATCAGCCTACATCAACTACATATTTAAGCAGTTGTAATTAAAAAATGAACAATAGTTTCTTGGAGCCTTAGCACAATTTAGTGCTTGATAAAATTGGGAAGTAACAAAGCAGATCATGTCCGGTTGGTGATTGTTTCTTGAATACGTTTGCAGGAGTTACCTGTGCAGAGGCTGCTGGCAGTTTCAGGAGTCTGGGTTACAGTTGACTTAACTATTGCAGCTTTTTGACCTGCCCAGAAAAGTTCAACCCTTATGTGCCAATTTACCTACTGGAGACTTAACAGTTTAAGAGTACTTTTGGCATATTGCCTCTGGCTCATATATTGCTCATACTTGTGTAGACAATGTGAAGCTGCCTTGCAGCTTGCTAATCATTTGCTCAAACCATTAGCCCAGGACTAAATGTGAAGGCATGCTTGCTTATTCTGCTTTGGTGATCTCTGCTATCCTATGAGGATTATAAACCTGTAAACCTGATCTGACCCTCACTGGGATTAGTGGCAGGCTTCAGATTTCATTGCATCTCACTTTTAGCTGTTCCAGGGAGACTGTATAGGTGAGCCTGCGTAGGACTGCCTTGCAAGTGTCCATCACTGCACTGATTGATTACATTCATGGTTTTTGTTGCTTACGTTTCAGTCTGAGGGGTGTCTGGTACCTTCCTGGCTTGCTGGAACTAGACGTTTATGGGCTCAGACACTTTTGCGGTCTAGTTTGTTTCCCCTCTTAGACCAGTCAGCCTTGGAGTGGTCCTCCCTCTCCCTCCCAAACTTTTTGATTTGCTCTTCCAGATTTTACTGATTTGGGTTCTGTTGTCCTTGGGAGTCAAAGCACTAATCAGTGCTTGTGCTATCCTTTAAGTATGATGAAATTGGCTTACACCCAAGTGGCACATTTAACTTGTAAGTCCCTAGTAAAGCAGTACTATAAGTGCCCAGGGTTTGGACATTAAATGCTACTAGTGAGCCTGCAGCACTCATTGTGCCACCCACTTAACTAGCCTTTTAAACAGGTCCCAGGCCTGCCATTGCAGTCTTCCGTTTTAAACTGCCATTTTGAGCTGGCACAACAAATCTCTTGCTAAGGACCAAGCCCTTTTTAATGCATATAAGCTTCCTCTAGGGTAGGCCCTAAACAGACCAGCTTGCATGCTCCAATGAGCCAGCAAAGACTGCCTAGGTCTTCCTTGGCCTTGTTGAGTTCTTGTTTTGCTCTCTTCTCAAAGCAAGCAGGTGTGACTGATTACATGCAGGTGCACAAATCATATGGTTGTGCCTGATGCTTCATTGGCCTTTGCCACAGGAAGCTGGGACAACTCAACTTCTGTGCAAATACTGGTGCCGATCACTCCATGCAGGCTACCCTGGAGAGAAGTCAGATGATAGGACCTCCGCTTGCACAACCTGCTGCAAACAATGGTAGGTGCAGTGTATTTTAAAAGTTGGGTATGTACTTCGAAGTGAAGAATTAACTACCAGGACATGTGAAACCTAATTTTTCACTACAATGCCTACCTCTCCAAAAGGATAACATTGGGTTAACTTATTACACTTAATAAGTGAGAACTTTTGTTTTAACATGTAGGAATGTTAAATGTGGTCTCTAAAGAATTATAATCCAAGCTCCTCTTTATTGGTGGAGTCAGTTTTTTGAGTGACATTTTTGAAAATGTCACATTTACAAAGTTGCCATTTTATTGTCCTAACCACTTACAGCCTGTATCTTTGGTCTAATTACTAGGTGTAGCTAGCAGATGGTCTTGTATTACTCCTAGATGGTGAGACAAAGGAATAGGTGTTTGCAGGATGGGCCATCTCTAACTTGATGACGAGTTGTCACTTACCCATCACACATCACAAAGAGACTGCTCCAGCACACTCACAAAGGGTTTCACGCTAGTCTTGTGTCTCCCAGGCACCTTTGTAGGGGGAGGGCTCTGAGAATTTCTAAAGAGACCTTGTATTAATATTGGACACTAAGAACCAACCCTTTAGTACATGTCTAGACCCACAGAAGACTCACCATGACTTCTGTGCTACTCTGCTACAAAGACGAACCTGCTGTTCTGGTACCCTGCTCCCTGAGTGAAAAGGACTAGACCTTCATCTTGAACACAGGGCCATCAAAGTGACTCCAAGAGCTAGTTGGCTGGCCTCCTGATCAACCTTTGGGGACATAAAAGGTTCCAACCATCTTCACTCCTTCACCTCGACTCTGCCTGCCACCTCACTCCAAAGTAGTATCCCCTCCAGTCCTGGACCATGGGAAGTTAGGCTAAAGGTGTTCTGCCAGTCTGTCTGTGGTCTTTACCAGAACTGAAAAAAGCCTGCACCACAGCCCTTGCAGAGCATTGGAAACACCACTGTGCATCTTCCACATGGATGTCACCACTCTTCATTGAAGATCATGCAAGCATGCCTCATAGCCCACACAGCTCATCAGAACTGCTGCTACATGATTCGTCTTCATTTCAAACCTTTCATCGCTCCTTCAAATTGCTGCTGAGCAGCACTATGCACCCTGGTTTGAAGGCACATTTCTCAGTGTGACTAGCTTGGTCCCTGTACCCTGCTCTAACAGTGACCCTGAACTTGAATTTATCCTAGCCCATCATAACCAGATAACCGCAGTGGGTGCTGAGATTCAAAATACTATTTTGACCTCAACCTTTAAATTTGCATATCTCCGGTTCTACTGATTGGATTTTGGTTGTTTTGGTGTCAGTTTTTAATTTACTCTATGCTAAATTGGTTTGGGATTTTTGTTGTGTTCACTTTATTATGGTTTATGTGCTGCCTAAATAATTTACACATTGTCTTGAAATTAAGCCTGACTGCTTTTGTGCCAAGGTACCAGAGGATTAAGCACAGGTTAATTTGGAATTTGCTTGTTTCACACTGACCAGAATTGTTTGCTGCTGGAGCAGGTTCTCATTGCCCCTCCCCCCCCCCCCACCCCCAACCAGTAACCCAGTGTCTCACATTCTCTATCTTGGCATTCTAAAGTTAGCGTTCATCCCAGCCAGTTTCACACCTATGGATTCCACCACTGCCCCTTCCTTTGCAGGTAGTACATTGCCATTTGAGTTCTGGTTGTAACTTTTATTTTGATGCGGACTTAGGTGGTCATTATGAAAATGGCGGGAAAGACAGTGGCGGTAACTACCGGCTAGTGCTCCGGACTGCCAAATAATGAAGCACATGAAAAACAGCCAGTGTGAAAACCACTCACCGCCAGCAGAGGAGTGCCAACATCGACAGAAGAGGCTGCCCACAGGTGACTCCCCTGTGACTCGTGCCATTTGAGTAACCAGAGTCCGGACACAGCAGCACACTCAGTGGAGTACTTCCATGCATGGGATCCGGGAGTCGAGTGAATCTGGGGTGACAACATGGCTTACGCTCCGTGGCGGTGTGCACTCCCTGCCGGTGGCAATCATGATAGGCCCAGATTCCCCATTGACAACCATGTTAACCAATGAATGGGTGCACAGTGGTGAACACCGCATTACACCATAAGAACCGCCAGTGGAATGAGGTCACTTCCACTGGATGGCAGGGGGCTGCCATTTTGCTAGCACAACAGATATTTCCTGGTCATGGGCCCCATGCAGGCCCTATGTACCCCATTCCTTAGTCGCATGCACACATGACTCTTTTCTCCCCATAGCAGTCCAGACGTATCACTTTATACATGTCCCTACAGTTGTACATCATACATTGCATGTGTGTAACCTACATATTGTACAGCAGTTATTCATACACAACATGTTGGGTATATGTGTGTCCCTCACATGTTCTCCACTCCCTCTAGGTACAGACCCATGTGGCGAGGGAGGACCCCATCTGTGTACAGACCTCTTGTTGATTTGAAGACCCTGGTGGAACGTCACATCATTATCAACAACAGACTCAATCGTGCTACAATCCATGAGCTATGTGCATTACTGGATCCAGTACTGAGACCGGCTAATCGGAATCAGCATGCCATCCCTACTGAAGTGGAAGTGCTCTCTGTACTCTGTTTCCTGGCCACTGGGTTATTTCAGGTGACAGTGGGCATGGGTGCAGGGTTCTCACAGCCAAAGTTTAGCCTCATCCTGTCCAAATTCCTGGATGCATTTGTACTACACCTGCAGACATATGTGACGTTTCCCCAAAGGGCTGATCTCCCTGCCATCAAGTGTGAATTTTATGCCTTTGCTAACATTCCCCATGTGATAGGTGCCATAGATGGCGACCACATAGCTCTCATTCCCCCAAGAGTAAATGAACAGGTGTACAGGAAGAACTTCCACTCGATGAACATACAATTGGTATGTACTGGTCTGCAGTACACATCACATGTGAATGCCATCTTTCCAGGATCAGTCCATGATTCATTTGTCTTGAAGAACAGCAGTATACCACATGATGGATCAACTACAAGGGGACAGAGGATCTCTCATAGGTGTGTGTATGACACTGGTTCTGTACATAGCTGACAAAGGCTGTCTGCAAGTAATGGCAGTCTGTTACAGTCCTGTTTCAACCACTTTTGCAGGTGATTCTGGCTATCCCAACATGCATTGGCTCCTGACACCTGTGAGAAATCCTAGGACAGATGCAGAGAGGAATTACAATGAGGCCCATGGACGTACTAGGAGGGTGAAAGAGCGCACTATAGGTCTCCTGGAGGGTAGATTCTGTTGCCTCCATCTCTCTGGGGGTTCCCTGTGCTGTGGCCCTGAGAAGGTGTAGAATAGTGGTGGCCTACTGCATGCTGCACAATGTGGACGTGTGTAAATACCACCATTGAAGCTTTGTCCTTGCATTGTATAAGTAAAACAGAATGGGGTGTAGGGATTAGGCGAGTGTAATAAAAGATTTAACTCTCAAAATTCATGTTTGCAGCAGTGCAATTCCTTTCAGCTACTTGCAGTGAGCTAAAGATATTCCTTGGTAATTGCAACCAATATGTGTGGCACTGTAGTTCACAATTGGTGCCCTGTAAATGTATTGCATGTGAGAAGAGACAATAATGAGAAGCTATTGCAGTTATCTAAATGCGGTCATGGATAGGTCTAGGAAGCCATTTAACACTGACTACATCCCTCTACACCTGGGGAAGAACTTGATGCACAACAAAACCCCTCAGGAAATGTTTTTGATTTGAGGGGGAAAATCTAGTGGGGTTGGGCGGGGAGGGGGTTGTAGATCTCTCCTGAGGACATCAAACATAGTATATCTCAAAGTTGTTCTGCAACCTAAGAAATGTACTCTAGCAAATGCTTTGCTTCGGAGGTTTTTTTTTTTTCCTCTGTCCGTTGTGTAAATCGTATTAAACCGTTTTTTTCTTGGCTTGTTTCCTAGGATGGCTGGGCGGCTGCCAAGTAAATCCAGCTCATTTTTCTGAGGCAGACTAAACTGGACTGTACCTTGGACTACATACAGTACTGCATAAGGACCCTGGGCACCCTTGCCGTTTCACCTGCTTAACAAGGTGTCCATTTCACGTATTCTGGCCTACTGAATGATTTTCACAGGAGAAAGCTGCATTGATTGTAGGTAAGTTGATGGTTTAATGCCCAGTCCCTTTATCCCTGAAGCGCATTGTCATGGTCTCCCTGCATGAGGGTACCTTTGGCTCAGTCAAATTAATTCATGGCTTCCGTACCTCCAAACACTGTAGGTAGGTTTACAAGAGTATCCCCAAGATCACACATACATATTCCTGCAGTACGCATTCACTCGGACTCATCCCTAAATCACCTGCTTTGTGTAGTTTGTGTATGACCACAGCTAGTGCCCTGGTGCAGACTTGTCTTTGATCCATAAACAGGTAGGTTTATCCGCTTAATCTACTCCGTTGTGGTTTGCGGAGACTTCTAACAAGCGTATCAAAGTTAGGTGTATGCCAGCTAGATCAATACAGAAAACGCACGTTAATCAGGTCATCCTGTGGGTCATAACAAACGGTAGAGTTGTCCACGTTTGCCTTGGTGTGTACTAAAGTTAATCTATGCATTTGTTGCCATTTGAGAACACTTTCTAACTTTCAGTGGATTATTTGATTCGGCAGTACCAGGCTCAAAATTACATTGCCAGTGCCTGAAAGCTTAAAGTTGATTGCTTCTGCCAAAGAAGGTGAACTGTGACAGTTTTGGGAGATCTGGTCCATGACATAGTGCATGTCGATCCCAGCAGGCCCACTCTGATTGCTTTTTGAGGTAATGGCCATTATTCACCCCAGGATATACTCAAGGAGAGTATTCTCTCATAAGAACCCGTATTCCCCTTACAATGAATTTCTTTTGGCACAGATACTAGCATTGATTGTGCACAATTATCGGCTGTGCTCATTAAAATACATGTACTGAAAATCTTAGTTCACCGACACTTATAGATGGGGTTGACACCGATGTTGAGACTCAACACAGTATTCATGCAGCTGCTTGCCATTGTGAGCCGGACATTTATCCAGAAGGTTATTGCTATCCTTATCTGTGTAACGCTGTGTAGCCTTCCAGTCTGGAGCTGCCCTTTTTGGACGGGTTTGAATGATTTAGGACTGTTGCTGGATGTTAGGGGCGTGCTTCCAAGGCTGGCTGCCAAAAGGGAGACTGCAGATCTTGCTACAGATTACCTTGTTTCTAGAATGGTTCTAAGCCATTGGGTGCCACATAGAAATGGTCCCAATTGTCCTGCTACAGGTGTTCACCACACAGTCCCTCTTGATAACACTCCACTGGGTGTTCACTTGGTCAAAGTTCGGCTGTACTGACATACCAGAAAAAGGCTTAATTTCGTTAACATGGATTTCCTTGCTTTGAGCACATTGTAGAAAACATGGCTATTGTGGAGTTGAAAGCAAAACCGGTTTGCACTGGAAGCCACTTTGTAACAAGTTTGTCCTTGTTCACGAAAGCAAAGGAAGGAGGCCCATAAATTCCTTCCTTTTCAATATTTAAGTATATGTTGGTTTAAACATTTTTGCAAGATCTAGTAACTCGTTGGAGAAGTGATCAGGCTGGATGGGCGGACCCGATGCTTAAACATTGATTTAACTACTACATGGTTCGACTTTTGAGTTTTGGGCACACTCCGCCATCTTAGCAGGAGATGGTGCAGTCTAAGAGCAGTGTCTCCTGAATGGGCAGACACCCCAACGCCATCAGTCACAAACTGATGACCGCTTTTCCACGGTCTTCTCTTCTACTTGCTTTGGACGAAAGCTACTCACAAGTGGCTGATATATTGAAGGGTATAACTTGATTTTCAATTGCTGGTTCCGAGTTAGTGTACCTTTTTAACACTAATCACCCCCTGTTGACTGCATAGTTGCAGAGGACTTGATCCATCGAAAGCTGGTGGTCTTTGGGCATTGTTTAATGAGCAACATGTGAGTTGTACTACAAAGTACCCTTTTCAACACCCAGTTGAAATGGCTTTGTGCAAGGCCTAACTGACATTAGGCACAATGGGAATAGACTGGCGGGGACTGTGGAAGGGATTTGAGCCATTTCGGCTCTGCAGTGAGATAATGAGATTTTTTATAGGTTATCAACTGTTTTGTCACATCATGTCCATATGTATACCCAAGACTGTTTTACAAGCCTCAGCGGCTCTTTGGAAAAGCAATCACCTCTGCATGTCATTGACCCATTGGCACATATTTAACACCTGTTGCAACCTGCAGTAGGTGAACTTAAGGACCCAGGTATATTTGGTCTTAAGGCTAGTTGATTTGTACTTTTACATTTCTAAGGCACTCTCAGACCTCAATGAAGTGCTCCGCAATGTTTATGTTGGAAGCACTTCAAATAAACACAGAACAAGAATTAATTGCCTCTGGCCAGCTTTAAGCAGCGGTCAGTTTAGGTAACCAGGTCCCTCCCTGCCCATCACCTGCCAGGTGGGGCTTCAATCTGGGGCCCTGGGTAGGCCTCACTTCCAGCCATGAGGCTGGAAAGGAGCGCCCCCCCTTGCTCTTAGCCTTGTCTATTAGGTTTACCAGAGTGAGAAGGTCACGCTGGTGCTAGATACCCACATTCCACTTTCTTCTGTATCCAGGGTCACACTGTACATGGGGTGGTGGGGAGGATGTACTTTCCCAGAGTCTGGGCCAACAGAGTCCAGTTGGTACAGAGCTGTGGAGATGGCATGCTTGCCAAGTTGTCTTTGAGCTCCTGCACTGATGCGATATCAATTCATTTGTGGAAAGTAATCCTTAAAAGGAAAGTTTTTGAAGATTCCATTTCATAATCCGTTTGCTAGCCATTTTTATGAAAAAAGAATCCATGCGGACATCATTGTACGCACCTTATAAAAACAAAAACTAGGGGTTTATAACACTATCAGTAATTGAAGAAATTCAGTTGAAGAAACATGCACTTGCAAGTAACTTTTTTTGATTGGTTAACTTCAATTTTCCGCCCCACCCCCCAATCTAAGGATTTGCTTGTAAACTGTGTCAATTGATTACTTTTTCTTTGATGCTAGAATAGACTGGCCATAGAGAGAGAGGAGTTTGTCATACTTGGACTAGCATCAGTTTAACTCTCATTGAAAATGTACTACTTCTGTCCAGTAATTCAAAACATGCAGATCCATGAAAGATCATAAAACTAAACATCTGGTGTTCCATGTAACTTTTTATATGGTTTACATATTACCCTGTAGCAATAAAAACAATTGACTGATTACTTCAGGCCTGGGGCAGAACTAAGAGGAATAAACATCGAACGACCTGGGTATTTCATGACCAGTTGGGACATTTGATGGCCACGGATGTACATAAGTAACATTGTTTTTACTCCCCTTGCAGGGTATTGTTTGGCCTTCTGTGGGATTGCTTGGCTTCCTGCAGAATACATTTCTTCAGAGGAGAAGCACTGCTCTGTTTTGAAGTGGAAGTTTGTGTGAAGACTATGTAGGTAGGTACTTGGCGTTTTGTCTACGGAGACCTTTTTCAAATTGGAAAACGACCCGTAAGTCTTTAGTCTTGTTTGTGATGTGGCACTTCTGGTGCAGGAAGGATGTTTGTCTTTCTTCCATGCATTCCTGTTTAGGGCGAGAGTGATGGCCGTTCCTCCCTCAGGATGATAAGGCACGGAGTTGAATCAGAGGCTTATTTGAAACGTGCTACAAGGTGAGGTCTTTGTGCTGTGCTGCTTTCCTTGTTTTGTTTTCGTGGAACGTAGATACAAACTGGCTCACGATCTGTTACATTGATCCCTGCTTTATGAAGACCCGAATGAGCTGCAAAACGGGGTGTGGCACCTGAACGCTGAAGCTGGTGGATGTCTAGCTGATTAAGGCAGTTGCATTGGTAACAGTGGCTCCTGGTTCCAGTGCAGCTGTGATGAATAACTCCAAATAGTTGGCTACTTTATCACTGTAGGGAACACCTCGCACACCAGCAATCACAATCTGATGGAATACTGCACTTTGCAGGAAGTGCACAGTCCCAGCAGAACGCTGTGAAGAAAGATGGAGAAAATTAGATCCACAATGCAAATAGTCTTTTCTTAGTCACTGAAATGCTCAGGCTGCGCCTAGTCACAAATGGGTCCTCTGAACAGATTTTGGGCTTTTGCAAGTTCTTAACCCAAACTACACGACTCCTAAAGGACCTTAATCTGTCCATGGCCTCGCAGCCACCCTGATGTAGACTACATTTACATTTCAAGACTGGTGGTAAATACATTGTACAGGGCAATCTTTTCTGCAATAGTCTATCTTCAATGAAGGATTGTTGGCACACACAGGCTCCAGGCTAATATCAGTCCTCTGTCCCCTTTGCAGGAGGATCTGTTCTTTAAGCTGGAGCTTGAAGGCTGTGCCACTTATCAATTCATAAGCAAACACCAATCCTGAAATCCAAAGGTGGAGTCTGACCAGTCTTAATTTAGAAGTACATAACCAGAATTGTGCAGAACGCAATAAACCTGTTTTACCACCTATGTAATCTGCTGCCTCGGGGCTTAAACTACTGGCTCCCTGCATCATGTGGAGCCACCATACCACCATAACTTAGTACAAGTTTCAGTCCGCTTTACCCAGGGCATTTGAGTTGAACAAAAAACATGCAGATGGGGACTTCTTTCTTGGACCAAGGCAAAGGGAGTCTGACAAACTTGCTCAAGTCCGACTTGTGTCCTGTCAATGCCCAGACGTGAAACTTATTTTTCTGCTGCAGGCGCCCCAGCTAGAAAGACTGCTGCTTAGTAGGTGCAAACAAGACCCACGTGAACAGAGCAATTTGTTTGATCTGCACAGATGTACTAGATTATACTTCTTCCTTCAGTATTCAAGACTGTAATTCATCACACTGTTTTTCACCCATGGGATTAATGCAGGGTGTGAGCATTACTCACTTTGTAGGTATCATTTCTTCCAGCCAGCACAATACTTTAAGGTACCTAGAGCATTAAAGGCTTATGAAAAAAGTCTGACAAGCATATTATGGCTGGTGATTTTAGACTTCTTTCCAACACCCCATGAAGCAATGTGCAAATGATCGCCAGTGTGAATGCAATGGACTATGCATGATTGGATTGCCATCTCTATATCCATGTCCAGTTAAATATATAAATGTTGTGTACATGACAGTATGAGTTCATATTTTACTCCTTGCAACTGGATTCTACCCAAATTTTGGAATCCAGCGGTTGTCAAGCCATTAAACCTCTGCATTCCGCTGACTCAATGTACGACTCATGTCCCCTTTCATGCCAATCAAGACTGTCAGTTGCCTTGAGACTAGTTTTTATAAGTGTGGAACAAAACTACCTTTAGGACCCCAGGCTCGGTTCTGTCCCTTGATGAGCACTGAATTGATTGTAGTTTCAGCTTTGGGCTATCCTTAAAGGCGATGGATGCAAGGGTTTATGAGGGCACCTTGTCTCCCAAACCTGGCAGCCTATGGCACATTGACCTCAGGTCCGTTTGGCAAACCCCTCAAAGATTTGAAGGCCTTACCAAGTCGTGGCTTCTGAGCTTGACCGATGTCCCTCAGATGAATTCTCTTTGACTCACTTTAGTATAAGTGATCTGTTTGAGTCTGACAATGTTTGTGTACCTATCACACCACTCCTTTCTGGTTTGTTTCCCCACTCAAACAGAAAAAAATCTGAAGTGCAAAGCTTAACGTCACCAGCTGGCAGATGTTGTCAAACTACTCTAGGCTTAACCTGGCCAAAAATGGAGCTGCTTCTGACATACCCAAAAATCACAATAGACTCGTTGGTATACAGTGAGGGGTCCCCAACACTCTTCTAACTAGTGTACACACTCCGTGATACACTGACTCCAACTTAGGGCTGTCTGCCCAGGTTTCAAAACTCACCAGTACTTATTTCCAATGCTGAACACTTGGTGCCAATTCCCCCTTTATTACCCCTCAATTGTAGTAGTTCATTCCTTGAGCCAGTTGATTAGAAGATTTAAGTGCAAACACCTTCAACTTGTACAAAATGCTTTGGCATGGTGTCTTAGGAGCACTCTGAAGTTTGAGTCCATTAACTTCCATTTTAAAGAATCTTGGTTGCCTTCATGTCTGTGTACCGACATTGCATATTGCTGCTAAAACAAATAACTCTCCCCCTGGATCTTTGAAGGCAAACCTACCTGGTTAATTTAGAATCTCAAATTAACTAAGCTTTAGATGTCACAATTATGGAGGCTTTACATTTTAAAGTAGACAAAGTGATGGATGGAATGCTTGAACTAATTTCCGCCACTAGTAATTACTCTGGCTTTATCCCAATCCATTGTTTCAGTCTTGACCCTGCTCCGATTGGAACAATCCTGCCTGAAATGCCAAAGCCAGGTGCTCCCTGATAATTACTTGGGCCCAATATATACTTTAGTATGTCACCCTAAGTCTGATGGGTATGCCCAGATGTGGATCTGGTGCACACTGTCACTGGAACCAAATTATATGCAACTGATGAGCCCATACCAAGGGCGAAACCGGTCTGGTTTTGGCTTGTCTTCAGATTGAGAGGGCGTGGCAGTTCAGGCTGGACTCTTCCCATGAAGTGCGGGGTCAAGACTGATTTGTATACAGCTGTGTCCAGACTGAGGATGCGTATGTGCAAAATAATGAATTAGGATGCAGCCTTAAGTAATTACCAGTGCAGTGGCGGAGATAAATTCGAGCATTCCATCAATCACTTTTTCTATGCTGTGGCTGTACATTTTAAGCAGTGAGACCGCACCAAGAAGTTTCCAGTGAACATCGTGCTATATAAATACTATGACTAATATGCAGGGTGTTGAATACTGTTGGGCGGGTTACAATCAATCATATCATGATTGAAATGTGTGGGTGGTGCAATAATCCTGTGATTATGGAAGACGTGCACCATATAATGCAGTATAAGATTTGATTACCACAGGGCACTAGTGTGTGTTCCTTTCTCTTGCAGACCAAGATGCTGCCAGGATGAAGACTGCACCCATCTAGACCATGTCAAGATCTGCACAATTCAGTAGTCTAAATCGTCCAACTATGAACACATAAATACTTCAACTGCAATCCATATTCAAAGGATGTGACTGTCACCAGATGCTTCTAGTTGTGGCAAGTTTTGCATCCTACCTTAACGCATCTACAGCAAAGGCCATGATCATCCCTTTGACCAGGAGCAAGCCCAGCATCTAGCCTGTCTTCACCACCTGAGCTCACAGTGAGCTGGAAAGTCCACTTTGACTTAACCGGTCATTGAGCCCAGGCAGAGCTGTTTGTCATCTAAAAGCAAGGTGAGCTGAGCTGAAACCTTAATCACTCTGAGCCTTTTACTGTTTGGCAGTAAATCTGTTCTGCCACACTCTACTGGTGCATAATATTGACGGGCAGCCAGACCTCTGGCTCATATCTGATCTACCCTTACAGAAGGCACTAGCAAGGACAATCCAGCAAAAATTGTCAGGATTGCATGAGAGCAGATGGCCACAACTACCTTTCCATGCAAGCTATCCCAGAGGTTACCTACAGATGCTGGTAAATCCATTGGAGGTGCTGGAGAACTGGCTCAAGTGGGACCTGCTGCAGGAAGGAGATGGTATGTGCCCTAGGCCTATTGAAGCATTATGTGAAAGCGACCACCAAACACTAGGAATATGTACAATTGTACAGTCTGAAGAGGGTACCACAATGAGCTAGTGTCTACATCTAGACACTGGTTCCGTCCAGGAGTGGCACTTGTCCAAAAATTTGATCTCTGCCTGCATTTGAGCAAATGTTCCATGTAACTGGTAATATTTGGGTCATGCGCCAGCTACTAGGTAATTACCACTACCCTTATAACAGTTAATCATCAGCAAGACATACCTGCTCTCCCAGTCAGAATGAGGCTACAAGATGTAATATGTGGTGTTTGTTTGGATTCTGTCTTGGGAGTCTGTATGTTTGGGGCGATCAACAGGTGGTTTGTAAAAGATGGGGGGTGTTGCACTACCGATGTCTTTTCTTGACCAAATGGATTTACTTCAGTGTTGGGCTCATTTATAGACTCATTTTTACATCCAGCTACAAAGACCAAGACAATTCTGACTTTGTTTTCAGAAAAGCTGGCTATCGTGACCTGCATGGCAAATCCAGTAGACCACAGCGGTGCACCACTATTGTTGACCATCCCTACTGCAAATCAGCACGTCTGAGATGCCTGCTCTGCATGCAGGCCTTGTGAATAATATGAGGACTTCTAACCGGGGAAACTGCATTGAGTTTAGGTAAGGTGGTGTTTTCAGTCTTCTATATTGTGTTAAATACTGTGCAAGACACTATGGAACTGCTGTAGTGAGGCATTGATTTCATGGCCTATTTCAGGTTCGAGTTCAAGTAGTTCAAAGGGACTATTCCAGATGTAAAGTCAAAGGTATATTTGCAGTTTTTGAATGAAGTTAACAGTTAAAATGCTTAAATTAGCATACTTTGTATTGTATGTATGGTGGCTATTTTGAGGGTTGTATTTTTAATGGCATAATTGTAAACCACACTATCCTTTGACCTACCACAGGGAATGAAGAAAGTCAAGCAACTCACTGCTTGTTCACTAGACCAAAAATGGCTTCCTTACATGGAAGCCACAGACCAGTATCTTTGAAAACAAACTACTTTTATTTTGGTTTAAGACCAAAAAGCTACTGAAACTTCCAATGTGTGGTAGATGTCGTACATTGCGAAAGCTTCACACAGTTCAGAGACCAGCATGTTACCACAGCTGTAATGATTGCTCAGACTGTTGAACAAGATTTGTCTGCTTGTGTGGCATATCACCACCTGTGTGCCATGCCATTTAGTATTCTGAAGCTTCCACGGCTGCACTTTGCCATACGTCCCAACCAAAGACCAGCACTGCCACTTGGTGTTGCTGCTTGCCAGTCCTGCATTCAAGCCTTCTGAAAGGTCAAAGCATCAAGAGGGGGTAGAAGTTGTTACAATCACCATTAACCAACACTTGTCTATAGTTCTAGCTAATTATAGCTTTAAAAAAATCTATTTCCTAGTTAAACCTTTTAATTTTGTGTGGTGGCTGTTTGGATTTGGCTGTGGGTGTACTGACCACTGTAGGGTTCTCAATGTCCTGATAACCATCCATATTAGTGCAGAACGTTTTGTTGAAGTCAGAAAAGCCAGAGCTAAAGAGACTCTGAGACGAAGTACCTCCTTCAGTGGCCTGTCAAACGTTTCCAATTTCATAGGGAGTATTGCTACTAATTGGATTCCATTTACTCTATTGCTTTATAGTAATCTTCTGTCCAGATGGTCCTGTTCAGCTCCACTGTTTGATCTACTGCTTGGCTGCATGCAGCTGGTACCCCACAGAGCTCTGCAGCGCAGACTGCTTTCCTAAAGCTTCACGTGCATGCTTGCGGTCCCCTTTGTTCGGAATTGACTGGAATCTCTCCGGTATGTACATTGCTAGCAAAGCATTGGCCCCCTTCGCACTTTTGTCTCAAGCAGAATAGGCTTAAATGATGTCGATTAAATGTTTCTAAACTTTAGAATTGGGACCCAACAGCTCTAATGTTGGGCATTTCTGTAAAGGGTGACTTTAGTGTGTCCTAGAATGAGACTTTGGGTAGGCTCGAGAGTAACATGAATGCACTTCAGACTAGAGCTGCAATGTATTGAGCTATCCTGGAGTGAGTGGAGGAGCAACAATTAACTGAATAGACTTGCGTAGACTCCATATGATACTCTGTTTTGAGACATTACTCATTAATGTGCAGGTTTTTCATTTACAGAGCAGTTGAGGATATTTTGATTGCCGAACTCTACAAAGCCAGGAGGAAGTGGAAGTTTGTGTGAAGGCTACTTGGGTATGACCTTGGCATCTTGCTTAATGTGCTGATTTTTTTTCTTTCTCCTTTTTCATATTACAGGATGTTTTCTAAAGGCTGTATTAAAACAGAATAGGTACCATGTGCACCTTATGACTGTCAATATTGGTACTTGTATATCAAGGACTGTTTGCCGCATTGACCATAGAGAGATGTTGCAGAACCCCCACTGGTGCAAGTCGGATGACTAAGTAGGACTCTTGCTCAGGGCTAGAGTGGTGGTGGATATTGTCAACACCAGGAGAAAGCACATTCAGACATCCAAAAAGCCTAATGCATTTATTCTGTAATGTGCTTGCCTCGTTTCATGCAAATAAAGAGCTGCCCCCCCCCCCCAACACACACCCACACAAATGGGACTCATGTTTTAAACCACACCATCTATAACCAAATCTGTAAACTTCAAATGTGCATTCTGCATGTTTGAGCATAATCTATTTATTTTAATAAAGCACCAGCCTGTTTTTTTCTAATCCTCTGGGTCAGTTGGTGTGCTTATCACTGCCAGTTTCTCATTTTACTGATTGGTGCTGCTGTCCAGTACTGTACAACGAGACCCAGTTGTGTTCCTCCTATTCACACTGTATTATGCATCTTTCCCACCACATCAAACCTCAGATTGTCTCCTAACTAGTCTCTGTTCCAGTGTTAACATTTGCCTTGTCTGTTTTCTAGGAAGCGCCACACCTGCATCCTGGGACCACACTGCTGTTGTGAAGTGCATCATTGCTGGGCCTAGATTAAATCAATTGCTCAGTAACTACGTAGGAGTTGATCAGGATAGTAACAGATGAGCTTCTAGCGGGCGGGGAGTGTCCCTGAGATAGAGAGTGGAAGAGTAGGATGGTACTCTGGATTCTCTTGAATAAGGTGGAAGGCTGTCTGGAACTTATTGATTGTGGGGTTGTGCAGTGCTTCCTTGGGATCTAGTGCCTAGCAGTACAGGAGGTGCCAGTTTAGAGACAGAAAGGTTGAAGATCACAGGGTATGTGGTGATTTTGGGGGGGGGGAGGGTAAATTGAGGGCTGGTAGATGAGGAAGCAACCACAATACAGTAGTGAGGGTGGTGTACTGCCTTGGATGTGATGTGTCTTGGATGTCTGGTGGCAAAAGTTGGGATCGGACTGTGGTACTGTTACTATCTAGTCAGCTCATGTAAAGGTGAGGGCTGCCAACTGGGAAGTTTATGCAAAATTGATTTTGGAGGTACAAGCAGGAGAGGGCTAGCATGTAGCAGGAAAACCAGACTAATGTACAGAGCTTCCATTATGTACGGATTCAAATCTTAAATACCTGAGGGGATGCAAAGCATAGGGGCACTAACGAATGTTGTACATACCAGCAACTGAAGCCGGCAGCCTTTGTAGATGCGTGTGGCCTTTAATTCACCTTGTGGATATTGACAGCAAGAGAAGATTGACTACGATTATAATAGGGAGATGGACCTTACCAGGTAGGGGGACTGGCTCCTGATACCTTACTAGTCTTATGGAACTAACATGGCTACAAAGCATTGTTTGACTGGCAAGCCTTTTTGTCGAGGTGAACACATTTAGCCAGCTTCGTGGATGTGTAGCAGGATTTTCATAAACTGCGCAAAGCTGATCAGTAACAGTTCAGCTGGTTCCTAAAAAGGGGCCTTTCCTCTAGCTCACTTACCGAGCAGAATTACATTTTTCCATTCAGTAGATGAATAATCGGTTCTATCGCCTTCAGGTTTTTGCATTCTCATGGAGAGGACGTGAAGGAGGGTGGATTTTGTCAGCTTGCTTCCCTTAAGACTTGGACTTTCCCTGCTAGCATCTATTACTATAGTTATAGTGGGTAGAAGTAGTATGTTCTGGTCTTGAGGAAGTAAATACGCATTAGTCACAGTTTGTACCTGTAGTAAGTACTGGATCTGTACAACACGTGCTGGACCATGAATAACTGAAGTTGTTGGTTTTTTAAATTCACAATCCAGATGACACCCTTACAACTGTAGATGCTTTTCTGTTGGGCAGGTTGTATGTATGTATGTTTAACTCCTTCTGTGCCTTGGACGAGATGATCTCGTCCAAGGCTACAGTTCCCCTGTTCCTTGGACGAGATCATCTCGTCCATGGCACAGGGGAACTTGGGGGCGCGCTAGCGCGCCTCCGTGCACACCCCCCCCCCCCCTCCCCCCCCCCCCCCAAGTCGGGGATGGAAGGGGAAGACCTTCCCCTTCCACCCCTTCCACCCGTGACGTCGCCGCGCGCGCTGATTAGTCACAGGGGCCTTCCTCGTCGCGCTGGAAGCTCTGCTTCCAGCTCAATTGAAAAAGAAATGCTTTTGCATTTCTTTTTCAATCACTTGGGAGGCCCGGAGGGGCTTCAAAGGGAAGGAAAAGTATTTCCTTCCCTTTGAAGTCTCTCTGAGGGTTTCAAAAGCCGGATTGCTTGCAATCCGGCTTTTGAAACCCCACTAGACACCAGGGATTTTTTTTTTTTGTTACTAATCTTCACAAAAGGGAGCGACCCCTTGGGCAAGGGTCGCTCCCATGGGGGGCATTTTTTCAGGAAGGCCTTTTCTGCCCCCCCTGGGGGCAGATCGGCCTATTATTAGGCCGATCTGCCCCCAGGGGGGGGCAGAAACCTCTAGGCACCAGGGACCATTTTTTTTTTTTTTTAGGTGGGGAGCGACCCCTTAGGCAAGGGTCGCTCCCCTTGGGGGAAAATTATATTTAGGCCATTTCTGCCCCCCTTGGGGGCAGATTGGCCTATTTTGATGAGGCCAATCTGCCCCCAAGGGGGGCAGAAACCACTAGACACCAGGGAGCTTTTTCTTTGCGTGAATTTCACGCAAGGGGAGCGACCCCTTAGGCAAGGGTCGCTCCTTGGGGGGGGGGGGGGGGGGGCAAATTTATTTTAGGCCATTTCTGCCCCCCCAGGGGGCAGATTGGCCGATTTTAGGTCAATCTGCCCCCAAGGGGGCAGAAAACACTAGGCACTGGGGATTTGTTTTTAGGCGCCAATGTCACGCAGGGGGAGCGACCCCGTAGGCAAGGGTCGCTCCCGGGGGGTGGAGGTTGGGGGGAGAGAAATTTATTTTAGGCCATTTCTGCCCCCCCTGGGGGCAGATCGGCCTATTATTAGGGCGATCTGCCCCCGGGGTGGCAGAAACCTCTAGGCGCCAGGGAAATATTTTTTTGTTTTTTGTTTTTTGTTTTTTTAGAGATGGGGAGTGACCCATCAGGCAAGGGTCGCTCCCCAGGAGGGCAAATTGTATTTAGACCATTTCTGCCCCCCCTGGGGGCAGATTGGCAGAGTTTAGGTCAATCTGCCCCCAAGGGGGCAGAAAACACTAGGCACTGGGGATTTGTTTTTAGGCGCCAATGTCACGCAGGGGGAGCGACCCCGTAGGCAAGGGTCGCTCCCGGCGGGGGAGGGTGGGGGTTGGGGGGGCAAATTTATTTTAGGGCATTTCTGCCCCCCCCCCCCCCCTGGAGCCGGCTGAGCTACAGGCCAAACACCACAGGTAGGCACCTTGCAAAAAACACCTCTTTTCTGAGAAAAAATATGTTGTGTCCACGTTGTGTTTTGGGCCATTTCCTTTTGTGGGCGCTAGGCCTACCCACAGAAGTGAGGTACCATTTTATCGAGAGACTTAGGGGAACGCTGGGTGGAAGGAAATTTGTGGCTCCTCTCAGATTCCAGAACTTTTTGTCACCGAAATGAGAGGAAAAAGTGTTTTTTGGGCCAAATTCTGATGTTTGCAAAGGATTCTGGGTAACATAACCTGGTCAGAGCCCCACAAGTCACCCCATCTTGGATTCCCCTGGGTTTCTAGTTTTAAAAAATGCACTGGTTTGCTAGGTTTCCTCAGGTGCCGGCTGAGCTACAGTCCAAAATCCACAGGTAGGCACTGCTTTTTATAAAAAAATGTGATGTGTCCACGTTGTGTTTTGGGCCCTTTCCTTTCGTGGGCGCTAGTCCTACCCACACAAGTGAGGTATCATTTTTATCGGGAGACTTGGGGAAACGCTGGGTGGAAGGAAATTTGTGGCTCCTCTCAGATTCCAGAACTTTCTGCCACAGAAATGTGAGGAACATGTGTTTTTTTAGCCAAATTTTGAGGTTTGCAAAGGATTCTGGGTAACAGAACCTGGTCCGAGCCCCGCAAGTCACCCCATCTTGGATTCCCCTAGGTCTCTAGTTTTCAGAAATGCACAGGTTTGGTAGGTTTCCCTAGGTGCCAGCTGAGCTAGAGGCCAAAATCTACAGGTAGGCACTTCACAAAAAACACCTCTGTTTTCTTCCAAAAATTTGGATGTGTCCACGTTGCGCTTTGGGGCGTTTCCTGTTGCGGGCGCTAGGCCTACCCACACAAGTGAGGTATCTTTTTTTATCGGGAGACTTGGGGGAACATAGATTAGCAAAACAAGTGTTATTGCCCCTTGTCTTTCTCTACATTTTTTCCTTCCAAATATAGGAGAGTGTGTAAAAAAGACATCTATTTGAGAAATGCCCTGTAATTCACATGCTAGTTTGGTCACCCCGGAATTCAGATATGTGCAAATAACCACTGCTCCTCAACACCTTATCTTGTGCCCTTTTTGGAAATACAAAGGTTTTCTTGGTAGCAATTTTTTACTCTTTATATTTCAGCAAATGAATTGCTGTATACCCGGTATAGAATGAAAACGCACATCAGGGTGCAGCTCATTTATTGGCTCTGGGTTCCTTGGGTTCTTGATGAACCTACAAGCCCTATATATCCCCGCAACCAGAGGAGTCCAGCAGACGTAACGGTATATTGCTTTCGATAATCTGACATTGCAGGGAAAAGTTAGAGTAAAACGTAGAGAAACATTTATATTTTTTTCACCTCAATTTCAATATTTTTCTTTTTCAGTTATTTTCTGTAGGAAACCCTTGTAGGATCTACACAAATGACCCCTTGCTGAATTCAGAATTTTGTCTACTTTTCAGAAATGTTTAGGTTTCTGGGATCCAGCATTGGTTTCATGCCCATTTCTGTCACTGACTGGAAGGAGGCTGAAAGCACAAAAAACTGCAAAAATGGGGTATGTCCCAGTAAAATGCCAAAATTGTGTTGAAAAATTGGGTTTTCCGATTCAAGTCTGCCAGTTCCTGAAAGCTGGGAAGCTGCTGAGTTTAGCACCACAAACCCTTTGTTGATGCCATTTTCAGGGGAAAAACCACAAGCCTTCTTCTGCAGCCACTTTTTCCAATTTTTTTGAAAAAAAACGAAATTTTCACTATTTTGGCCAATTTCTTGGCCTCCTTCAAGGGAACCCACAAAGTCTGGGTACCTCTAGAATCCCTAGGATGTTGGAAAAAAAGGACGCAAATTTGGCTTGGTTAGCTTATGTGGACAAAAAGTTATGAGGGCCTAAGCGCGAACTGCCTCAAATAGGCAAAAAAAGGCCTGGCACAGGAGGGGGAAAAGGCCTGGCAGCGAAGGGGTTAACATTGCTTACTAAATAAGGGATTTGGAGCCAAGAGATTGTGGTGATTTGCCCGACTGCTTTTCGATGTAGGTGTCAGTACTACTAGCCTAGATGTCTCCATCCAGCCACATACCTGTACACTCCTTGTATAGAGGCAGGGCCCACTTAAAGGGAAAATGCTCTCGGCAGAGTGGAGGAAACTGCTGCTAAAAGCATTCCTCTGGCGTTGTGCTAGTCTTCCTCTCCCCTGGGTGCAGTTGGAGGTAGTGTGCACTTCTATTGGGGAGTGGTACCCGGGGCCCTTGGGCCTTGTCTATGAACGGACATGAAGATCCTCCACAACCCACAGGTGTAAAGTGTGGGGGGTTGTGGGGAGGGGGGCAGTGACTGCTCCTCTGGGTGCTGCTTTGGGCTCTGCTCCGAGCTGGTGCATGTTCTCATTTATAATCTGAGACTGTTGTTTAGGATTTTGCGCTGAGATCATAAGTGCCAGCAGGCTGCTATTTGCAATTTTGTCAAGAACGGCTGTGTACCAGGCCGAAAGCCGCAAATTTTTCCAGAATGGCATAGGCTGACAACAGTGACAAAACATTGCTCAAAGCCTGAAACGTCACTAAAACTTCAATCCTTGTTAATAAACGCTTATCAATCCTTGTTACTAAAAGTTCGTCACTCCTTATTACTAAAAGTTCATCAGACAACAAATCTGAATGCCCACAAAACGGTAAAAAAATTAAACAAATCTCTAAGATTTGAATCTTGGGGAAAATAATCAGCATGACCAATAATTGAAATTAAAAAAAAAAAAAAAAAACTATTAACATCCTACAATCACAAAATAAAGCAATTAAAACCCCAAATCATCCCCAAAAGCCACTAAATTGTCCCTTATGGAACATCTGTTCCATACAACGGACTGTTCTAAAAATGTTCCCCAAAAACCTTTTGCTGTCCCATGTACACAATGGTAAACTAGCTTTTGCTTCATGGTTTATATGGAGGTCCCTGTAGCTAGGATGTTGCTAATCGAGGCACCAATGTTTGGTGTGACCAATGACTATGGAGCAACTTGGTGTCCTGGCACAGGGATATCTAAGCAAAAGGGTTAATCCATAAAATTCAACAATCCTTAAAACATTCTTAAATGCTCGAGCAATATTCTGCTTCTGTGAGAACCACTATGCCATCTGGGTTTTTGAGAAGGTGGTCCAGCCAAGCACCTACGGTTAACTTGGACTTTTTGCTCAATTGGCCATTTGATTTGAGATCATAATTTGCGGGCACCAGCCAAGAGTACTCTGAATCCAGAGTCTCACCCAGTGGACAGGATCAGATGTACAGAAAACTGCATATGAAGGCATCTTTCAAACGTTAAGAACCAGACTGAGAGGGATACTACCACTGAGCTTCTCCTAAAGGCTCTTTAGAAAAGACAGGACATAAAATCCTTAACTGATTAGCTGTGGGGTGGAGGGGATCATTTTCCGAGGAGCCACATCCTTTCTATTTTGAGCAGCATGTACATATTTAGGGAAAGAAGCAGTAATTGTGGATGGGTCCAAGAAGGAAGCAGATTAGTAGAGAACAGATGAGTGGAGTTGGCTGTCCTGTGCAAATGCAGGAGTCCAGGTGGAGAAACTGGGCATGGTGACCATCAAGGCATGGCTTAGGATGTATAATAGAGGTAAAGGCAGTTTAGGACTTATGCATTACAATACCACACCACGCAGAAGCCTGCATGTTTGGGTAGCTCAAACTAAGGTCTAATAACCATGAGGCCTCTAGAAACGATGGGATGCCAGGGCATATTGTAAACACTGGTTACCAAAGCAGGTGGCTTTCACTAGTGCATGCTGGGCCCAGCATAATCAGCTTTGGGTGAGGGAGAAAAGGCATAGACGTGCTAACTACTGGGAAGCTGTTTTTGCGGAAGTGCAGTGGCATGATGCAGGACTTTGAATAACCATTGGCCCTCTTTAGGAAAGTGTTAACTTCTAGGTCATAAGGTCTTGTGAATTGTGGTCACTTGAATATCTGCAATGCAAGATGTCGGATTCTAGGAGACTGTGGGTATAGATGCCTGTCTGCCCATTGTAACCACTGGGTCCAGATGAAGTACCTTACTATAAGAAAAAACAGGTGACTGTGGATCAGAATTGACTGGACTCTCCATTAGATATCCCAGGAAGGAGAAGGGCCTGGAACTAGTGCTTTGAAGATTGACGGACTCTAGGAGCCAGCCCTAAGGCAGGTGTCTTGCGCTTGGAGGGCCTAAGACTAGTGTAACCCCTTGCATCTGATGGCAGTAACTTACTTTATGATGGAATCTGTGTATCTGGTAGATCAACCCAGGAATATTTGGACCAGCAGTTAAAGTATTGGAAGGCTCACTACAGCCAGAGGTAGTAAAACATCTGCATATTGGGGGGCAAGGTCCTAGATAACCCAGTAATTTCAGAGGCCATATGGCAATTGGGACAACAATTCAGGTGAATGACTAGAATCAAACTAGTGCAGAGGACCCTGTCCAGCCACTAGACCTCCTTAGAAAGATGCCTCCCTAGGAGCATATGTAGACATGTCGAACCTTGGGTAAATGTTTGCTGTTTGGTGTCTGAATCTAGAAAATAATGAATTGTGAAGGGCCCCGTGTAAGCACAAAGCCCGTGGGACTGGGAGACTGAGAAACCTGGAATGTAAGACGGAGACAAACTGTAACCACAAGAGCCTGGCAAGCCTGTGATGCCAGCATAAAACTGCTAGATGGTTTGCACCAGTGTAATCACTGGTGCACAAAGGAATAGGCTTTAGAAGATTAGCCAGAGAATTCCTATTGTAACAACCTCGAGAAAGATGTTCTGCTTTAACATGGTGCAAATTTGTGGTTCCAGGGTAAACACTGGAGCCCTAGGTAACACACCCCATGCTTCGAGAAGCCATGGAGTTAAAGGTCTCGAAATCTAAAGCAGTGGGATGAGCAGGTGTAGAAATGGGGCAGTGTAGCCAGCATACGATGGGGTGAAGCAAGTAACTAGAGAACAGATAATGCCTGCACACCTCCCCAGGAGATCAGAGTACCAGTGCTACTTCATGTCACCAGCAGGTGTCTTTGCAACAGCAGGTTAAATGCCTTGATCCAGAGCCAGGACAAGCGGAGAAGGACTTGACATCAGCGCCAGGAAGCTCTGGTATTAAAGCATCAGGAGCCCACAAGTTCTAGGTTGCCTGTCAAACTCATTAGGCTTCAGGAGTACAGCACCAACTACAATAGCAAGTTCCTGAAGATGCCCCACGGACGGCAATTTCCAGAAAGCCCAGCAAACCTCACAGGGCAGTGGAGTGCTCGACTGCCACAGCAAGCATTTGAGACCTAACAAAGCTATCAAAGGTTCTCTCCAGGCACTTCTCCTTCAAATGTATTCTGCACTTCAGTCTGGTTTCTGTTGAGTTTATTCTCAAATACAAGATCAGAGTACTCCTTTGCCTGACCACACATTACTGCAAAGAAGGCATAATGCTCTATTTTCCCATGATTTCTGAAACTCCATGGCTACTGAAGAGACAGCTTTGACATCCTGCAAACATTCACATTGCTGCAACAAGCAGGGTGTGGCGCAGCTGTTGGGCCACTACTTTGCCCAGATCACACAAATGTCCAGAGACATACTTTTTAAATGGTTGATTATAGTCCTGTATGGCAGAACAGGTCTAAATGGTGTGTAGTGTGGTCAGTTTTACGTATATTTTGCGCATTAGCTTCAGGCCTTAGGCCTCTGTGCACTTTGCCCTAAATATATTTTATTCATTTGCTAACAGCTTAGAGCCTCTGTGCACTTTACTCTAAATGCTTTCTATTAGGCTTCGTACTGTTATTTTACAGAATAGCCAGTTCTACAGTGTTTTTTATTCATATCACACTGTTTTGCCTACTTCAGCACTGGAGTTCTTCATAACATATTCACTCTGTGCTTTAGTCAAGGATACAGTCTGGTACATTGCCGATAGACGTGGTAGGAGTCTAGACTTGCCATTCCTGCGTAGGAACATTTTGTGATCACGATGACATGTTAGTTATAAAATCACTTCCTTGTTCCAATACATGCGAGAGGAAGATTCCGACCAGGGAACCACAACTAGACGCTGACTGCCTCGTTGCAGATGCTGAACCAGATCACAGGCCTTTGCTCAGGTATGAGTGTGTCCGTCTCCCTAGTGATACAGAAAGGCAAGCTGAAAGCTTAACATGCAGTGCTCTAAATAGAACAAGCAGAGTAGAAACGGTTAGGAATTATGATAGCTTTATTTCTATGTTTTACTCTCCTGGTTACTATATCAATCCTACTATGTTGTATTGTTCTGGTTATTGCGGCTCACGCCTTAATATCTAAAATAGTCGTTTTATTAAAACATAATATAAAACTTATACTGTCTTTGTCATTTGTATATGAGACCATATTGTGAATGAGAGAGTTGGTTTGGATCTGAGTGACCACGACTTCCCTGAGAAGTTCCAAAGATGTCATGCGCTCGGCTGCCCAATCATTTCTTCCCCGTGGGAGAAATGAGGCACTGCTAGTTAGCCGGAGCAACAACCGGATTTAGGGTGACAGAGTTCCTTACAAGTGGGTCAGACTCAGTCCCCCACACCGTTATCGATCCTGCTGCCTAGAAATCCAGTAGTCTCATTTAGGATAATGAGAGCCCACGCGACATGGCGCCGCCAACGTTTGGTCTGGCTCTAATGTTTGGGTCCGACTGACTCTCTCGGTCTTGTATATATTTTGACTCCTCGGTTCCGTATACGGAGACGTCCGTGGGGCTGAGGGTTTCCGCCACCACAGGTTGGGTACATCCTCATACTTTGTGGTTGGTTGTTCAAGTAAGAACTTTGAAAGGAAATACCCCGATATTGGTGTGCTTTCTCTGTCCTAGAGCTATTATTGTTATACTAATGGCGAATCCAGTTGTAATAAATATACCGCTTAATATGCGATTGCCGCTCACGGGTCATCTGATAGCACATGGACTGACGGTCCAGGGGGGTCCGGTCACTTTTGTGGTGGACGCCCATGCAGCCTATAGAACAGAACTTTTTTTATTCTTGGGTCGTATTTCCAGCAGCTGATGGGGGTACAAATACTTTTCACGAATATACTGTTGCGAATGTCCCTGGACAATACAGGGCTTATGCATACTTAGAAATACCTTTATGTTATCAAGAACACCATAATTGGCTTGATGGCGCCCTCCCACATTCAGTAACACCAGTAAGGTTAGGTCCGTTGAGTAATGATGGTCCGACCTGGCCTTTATTGACTACCTATACACCATATCCTGGAGTGGCAAATGTGGCAGTGGCTGAGGTGCGTCGTTTATATGTGGAATTAACTGCAACGTACAGACGATTAGTTCAGTTTGTGATGCAGACATTGAATACTAATGCAGCGCGTACTGCTCCAGCTCACCCACATGCGGTGGTACCGGGAATCAATCCGGCCACTGTACACTCTGTAATGGGCAAAGTACCGGCTAAACGTGAGGAGACTCCATTTTGGCTGGCGCAAAAAATTAATACGCTGGAAGCAGTATTTCCCCATACGGGACCTCAGGATAAGCATAGAATTTTGACGATGTATTTGCCGTATGGGATGGTTCCTGCGGTGGATCTTTGTAATACTTGGGGCACGGTGTTTGCCGCACTCTATACTACAGCACACGGTACACCGACTTTGGCTAATTTGCCGGAGGTGCTTAAACTAATTCAGGATGAATATGGGGCTGCCCCTGCCTTAGATTTAGGCATGCAATTGATGGGTAATTTTGACGCGGTTTCTTCTATTTTGAGTAATCTCAAGGGGGAGGCTGTAGCACTAGCAGTGCGAATGCGTCTTCGGGACGTTCCGCAGATTAATCAGGAGCGGGAACTTCCGAGAATAATAGCTGAAACATATTCTAGTATTGGTCGTGATAGCCCAGGGGCTCGACCGCAGAAGCCACAATTGCAGGGTAAAAATAATAAGGATAATTCTAAGCAACAGCAACCTGAGGGTGCGAAAAAGCGCTGGGATAAGAAACAGCAAACACCTAAGAAAGATGGTGGGCAGTCTCCGCAACCGGAGACCCCACAAAATAAGTATAATCTCAGGAATAGGAATACTTTGAAGACGCCTGATAGATATCAATATACTGATACGCGCCAATCTCGTTCCTTTCAGGACTCCTCGGAGAAACGAAGTGAGAGAGGTGGGCGGTCAGAGCGGAGGACGGAGTACGTGAAACCGAGACAGGATTCACAACGCTCAGCATAGGTTTCTATTAAACAAGAAGCGAAACCGCTGCAACAAAAACAGCAATTTAAAAAGAAAAAAGTGGCCGCAGTCTCAGTTAGACATGCCGCTCAAGAAGAGGGTTCTCTTGACGAACCAGACATGGGCGTTAGCGCTGTTAGACAGCGCGGCAGAGGTCACAATAGTTCGCCGGAGTCTTCTAGAGCATCTGGAGGCGAAAGCAACTGATGACTTCATACAGGTCGAGACGGCGGATATGCGAGTCTCTGATCCTGATCAAGTGTATCTTGTGACTCTACGATTAGAAGGGGACATTGACCGCGTTGTACACGCCATCTTTTGGGACCATGTGGTGAAATCATATGATGTCCTGTTGGCCGAACAAGATTGGCCACCTGACTTTGTTCGCGACTGTCCGGTTGGGGAGTAGGTTATTGCGCCTTCCTTTTCACCACTTGTTCCGAGAGAACTAGCGGAGTCATATGGTAATTCAAGGGCTCTAGCACAAGCCCCCGCCCTATATAGAAATAATGTGGGGTGGGATAAACATTCACCTTATCATGTCATTCCCATTAAAGGAGAACCTCAGCCACAGCCGCAATATCCTATTAAATTTGAAGCAAGGGCATCGGTTCGGAAAATTCTTACACAATTGGAGTACCAAGGTGTGATTGAGCCTTGTGTCTCGCCGATGAATAATCCCTTATTTCCGGTTGCTAAACCGGACCATTCCTATAGGATAGTGGTGGATTACAGACATTTGAATAGTCATACACGCACATATGCAATACAGAATTCACATAGCGCTGCGCATATGAATAATATAGTGCGTAAAAAATACAAAACAACCTTGGATATCTCGAATGGATTTTTCTGCCAGAATATAGCACCCGAAAGTCGGGACTATACCAGTTTCAGTGCGTTTGGCTCTCAGAAAAAGTTTTGTCGTTTACCTCAGGGGTATGAGAATAGCCCAGGACTATTTTCGGCTCGTGTGACTGAACTTCTGCACGAGTTGGACCCTGAGGCGTTATCATATGTTGATGACATTTATTTGACGGACGATGAGATTCTACAACATCTCAGTCGCGTATCGCGCATTGTTGTGGGTTTTGCTGATATTGGTTATAAATGTAATTTTAAGAAATCGAAGATTGCCTTCCTCAGTGTTATTTTCCTGGGATATGAGTTATCGAGTGAGGGCAAGAGCCTGGCGCCACATTTTTGGGAGAAATGTGCTTTACTGCAGCCTCCTAATACGGTTCGGAAGCTCCAGTCTTTGTTGGGGTTTCTGAATTGTGGCAGAACTTACATTCCTGATTATGCTACACGTATAAAACCCTTATATGAACTGATTCGCCCGAATTTTTCAAGTAGATTTTGGACGATTGAGCATACACACATACTGCAAGAGTTGCAGAATGATCTCTTAGCGGTTAAACATTTACACACAAGGGACAATAAAACTCATTTGGTCATCAGGGTGATTCCTGGGGCTGTTGGATTTACGTATGTCACCTTTAATGAAGGGGAGACAGTCCCGATAGCATACAAGTCCCACTTGTATTCTGCTGCAGAACAACGTTTTGCACAGACTGAGAAAATTCTCACTGCAGTACAGATGGCGGTGATCAAAGAAAGACCGTTAGCCCAGGGCCAACGCATTAGTGTCGTTTCCCCAATTCCAGCCTTAGAGGCTGTTACAAAAGCGAGTGTTCCTAATTCGAAAGCTTTACACCCGCGGTGGATACAATGGGTTACGTCTTTGACGGCCACTGATGTGGATTACATATTTGACCCTAAGCTGCAGACTCAAGAATTTCTTCAATATGAAATAGAGTACCCAGTTCCTGCTGGCACATTGCCTATTGACAAATATGAAGTGGTCATGTATACCGATGGCTCTGCGCAACCGGCGGTTGGGACTAAACAACAGTATTCTGCTGCATGTGCGGTGGTGAGCGGGACTATGGAGGGGGAAGTCTTCTGCCCCCGACATACTTTTACTAAAACCTTGGGAGATTGCACGGCGCAGCTGGCTGAGCTCAAAGCTCTTTTGTTAGCGTTGGAGCATGCAGAGCCGGCGATATTGACCTTGCTGGTCTGTGACTCCTACTACTGTGTGCAATCCTTCAATGAATATCTGCATTATTGGAAAATGAATGGGTTCAGAGATTCTAAAGGCAACACCATTAAACATAAATTGTTGTGGGGTAAGGTTGCGGGTCTGAAAGAGACGCTTCCTAAAGTCCATGTTGTACATACACTTGGACACCAGCGCGTTGGAATACACGTTGCTGGGAATACTTTGGCTGATGAGGCTGCAAAGTCGGCAGTGGCTATCGCCACTGTAGCCGCGGTAACTCGTTTGAGTTCAAAACCAGACGTAGAGATTTCGGCTGCCATAAAAGCTACGGCTGATGGCACGCCATTTCCTAAAGGATTCCCTTCTAAATATAGTTACTGCTTGAGTGGTGCACTAAATGCTGTTGTTAATATTCCAGGCGTTGGTGTACGTGAGTTACCGAATAAGATTGAGAGACCTCGATTAATTTCTGCAGCACATGAAGGGGTGGCATCTGCGCATGCTGGTGTGGCTGCCACGATTTCACTTTTACAGGCCCGTTATTGGTGGCCTGGTCTCTATAAGGAGACAAAGCAGTATGTCCTTTGTTGTGACGTCTGTCAACAAATTAAAGCATTGTCGGCTAGACGCCCGCAGCAGACTCCTCTTCTGATATCAAATAGACCATTAAAATGTGTGTACTTGGACCATTGTGGTCCACTGACACCAGATAGTGCATACAAATACATATTGGTTGCTGTAGATTCGTGCTCCAGATTTGTGTGGGACTGGCCACAGCGCTCGGCTGACGCTCGGACTGTTATTAAAGATTTGCGTATCTTTGTCGATACATTTGCAGTTGCGGCTTTTCATTCGGACCAGGGCCCTGCTTTTGCCTCTAAGGCATTCAGGGACACCATGGCTTCGTTGGGGGTCCAACTCCAATTCTCGTCTCCATTTCATCCCGAGGGAAATTCTGTCGTGGAGCGTTTAAATCGTGATTTAAAGCAATCCTTAACAGCCAGGGTTATAGGTACGGGTCGTAGTTGGCTAGCCCACCTGTATGGAGTACAGAGAGCACTTAATAACTTGCCTAGAAGGTCACTGGGGGGGTCGTACTTCATATGAGTGCCTGTTCGGAGCACGAATGTATGTTCCTGATCTAGATGGTCCTGGTGTGGAGGCGGCAGATACGCCCTTTGACATAAATGATTGTGTCACTGTTTTGCAGGATTTACAACAATTTCGTGAAGATAACTCTTCTGCGAGTGCTGCCTCCTCTGGAATTAAGGATGAGCCAGTAACACCTACTGGTTGTATACCCAGGATTGGGGATCTAGTGCGTGAAAAGGTCGCAGTAAAGAGAGAATTTGGTCCTTCTTATCGAGCACCTGTCCCGGTGTTTGGGGTGAGCGGCACGAGAACTGTGATTTTGCCGCCGCTGCGAGGGGCCAAAGGAAATCGTTTTGTTTCCATTGATAATGTCAAGTTACAACATGTGGCCGATTCTGCACAGCAGACCAAGAGGGACACCCAGTAGTTCCGGCATCCCTCTCACTACTGGGGAAGAAGTCCCACTGCAGGTGATTAGCACCGACCCTGTTTCCTCTCCGAGCTTGTAGAGGGTGGAAGATGATCTTGCGATTGTTCCACAGTCAACGATTGATATCGATTCTTTTTCTCAAGTTGCTGTACGTTCTACTGATGTTTCTGAACATGTGATTTATAGCGTACCTAGGAGAGAACTTCCATCAGCCTCCTTGTTCACTGTTGCACCTTTTGCAAGAACTGCCTCTGGCTGCTTCGCGGATGCGGCTGTATCCAGCTCTTCGTCTTCGCTGTCTTCAATCCGAGGTCCACGTAAGCTACTCAGTTGGCTTAAACGTACATATTTTGTTGTTCCTTGGAACGATTTGTGGCATTTTATGGCTGTACTGACTATTTTTTTATGGTTGGGATTTGTGGTTACCTTTTTTCTGGTAATACATGGTCATTTTCTTCCTGATCGATCAGACATTGAGCACGTGGAGACTGTGTTGAGACCACATTTTTCGTCTCATATGGTTCGAAGAGACTTATCCAATGTGAACATTTCTGCAATACCAATTCCGGATGGAATTGTGTGGGATAAAGTAATGTTTGATATATATGGTCCCACTGAATTGATTCAAATACCGTATGTTCTTAAGTTATCAATGAATGATATTGTTATTCCAGGCATTGTTTCTGATGATTGGGATGTGAAGACAGTAGATGCTATGCTAAAAGATTTGCAATATTATACGGTCTATGACGATGAAGATGCTTACCAATTTAGAGATAATCATGGTGATATGTTTTGCTACACCTAATATGGACACCACTTTATTCACAAAGCGAGTAGCCCTAAGTCCATCTTTAATTATGTACAATGGGAACATTGCTCGACTCCTCCACAAGGGAGTTCGAAAACGTATAATGATAAATTTGCATATTTTTCTGAGCATGATCAGCGAAATGCTAAGTCTTACTATTTTAAAGTGACACCGTATTCTAATAAGCAAATTTTGTTGACCGATACTAAATTACTGTATTCTAATTCGTTTGTTTCTAAACTTTCGGTCGAAGGATATGAATACTGGTTGAAGACTGTTGACTTGAAAAGTGTTTGGGGTACGAAAAATTGGCAAATGCAAGGCAGAGATACATTATTTCGAGCATGCATTATCCCTGTGCAAATGATTTTCCTCAATGACACAGTACAACAGACTAGTTGTTTGGGCTTGGCGTCGATTAGAGAATTGACTTTGCCTAGTATACCTGTCCCTTCTAAATTAAATAACTGGCAGCACTATGTGAATGCTACTTTGTGAATTTACACATTGGGTCCAGAATGGTACGCTTAACGCTTCATCGTTACATCCGGGCGGGTTGGTTATTGTGGCCTGTAGACACTAATCAGTGTCATCAACGTTTTGTTACCTCTTCTGGGGGGTTCAGGACTAGTAGGGCAGACCCTCGTTACATTTCACCAGAACATGCTGATATAATAACTACATACAGTGTGGGGAAACTTTGTCAACAATGGTTGAAGTACTCCACACTGGGTGCAGTTAAATCACACCTCAAGTTACTGTCTAATGGTACTGATTTACAAGATTTCTTATCAGGTCCCAAGGTGCCCCGGAGAAAAAGGTTCTTATACGAAGTGTATAATGAGTTTTGGAAACTTTCCCAGCAGGAGGCTGCAGCCCGGTTAAGACAGATTGATCAAGAAAATCTGCTGCAGACTTTGTCTGTTGTTGATAATGGCATGCATACCCTTTCTGACCGTGTTTACACGATTGACAGCATTGTCTCTTCTGCTATTGACATTATAAAATCAGACATCTCTTCTTTATATCATGGGCAGAGTCAGACACGATCTATCATGCAGCTGGGTTGGACTCTTCAGACCTTGAAGGCGGGTCGCGTTCCATGGCAGCACATTCGTGCCAGAGAGATCTTTATCTCCTTTAATTTAACTCGTCAACAACAATTGATGGCTAAGAAGGAAGCGACGTATGTTATGTTAAATATTGAAAAGTTGGAGAAACTGCCTTTTACGGTGGCTGAGATTCCGTCAGCTGAGTGGTTGATTCATGGGGTTATTAATTTGCCTATCTCCACTCTGCAATTTACTTCTTGTTTGAAGCACATTCCGGTGGGTAGATATGAACTATTGGGTGACAGTTACATACACGAGGTGTGGGAGCTTCCTTTTCAGTACAGGTGTGTTAATGGTTTGCGGGAAGTTTTTCTTAGCGGTAGCGAATGCGAAGCTTCTGTTAGCCATTCCATGGTTTGTAAACAGCTGTCCTTGCACGGAGCGTGTAATGCTTTGATTGCTAACTTAGCTTGTTATCTGAAGGGAGTTCCAGTCTCGGTAATTAAAAACACTTTCCAGGTGCTTTCTAACGGCAGTTACATTATTCTTAACAGCGAACGCTGCTGTGGCATGCGTGCCGGAATAGTTTACGTCGTTGTCGTCAACAAGGCCGTTACGTGCTGCGGGAATGTGTTGTTTCCCCCTACTGAATTTAGGGAGGTAGCGGACATCTGGCCTCATATTGCTACTTCCAAGGTTGATTTAGACCAGTTGAGTCGGCTGAAAGCTTTGTTTCAAAAGCATGTGGCCCTTACATCTGCTAGCGAGACCTACGCACTTCAAGTGGCAAGGTCCTCGGCGGAGATACAGTCCCTTTTGAATACTAACTTTCCGAGTCACTTCGGTGAACTTGTGGGACGTATATTTAATGCATCCAGCACTGCTGGTATTGCTCATTTTTTCAAAGCCGTTGGTGTTGGTTTCGTTCACACCTTCTCTTCCATATTCGGTTTGATACCTTCGGCTATACAGTCTATTTTCGGAAGCATTTTTGGGGGTTTCCCGATTACTTTGGCTTTATTGGCTGGAGTTTTGCTGTTGTTGCTATTTTTTCGCAATGGCTGTCCCGCCGCAACGAGATCCTGTATTGCTGCTCCCGTCAGCACAGCTGTGTCGTGAACGCATGATGCAGCGTTTTGGAGCAACATCTGGAGTGTGACTGGTCTTTGTCGTTCCGACCGGTTTTGGATTGTGTGCAACCCGTGTTTCGATGCCTTTGGTGCTCGTTTGAACATGCACTGGCTTTCTGTCTCTCACTGCAGCGCTCTCCAGTGGTTGATCTTGATCTGTTGATGTTCCCGATTAGGGCTCATTCCCAGACTTGTGCACTACGGTTGCGTTTGCTTCGTGAAGCGGATTATGAGATTCCCTTCCTGGAGGAAGATGGTTTTGTCTCTTTCCTTGGCACTACACGGGGTGCCGCCCTGAATGGTTTTGGGGCTTTGGAACACACCTGCTCCATGGTACTTTGTGGCGTGGATCTTCCGATATTGACCTATCTCGAAGTGGAGGAGCTTCTACGTTCTATTGCTTCTGTCTGACAATTGGATTTTTTTCTCTCTCCCGACTAAATTGACACTATATTGCAATTCGCTCTATCGTCACATGTTTCCTAAATTTATGACTTTGTTGTCTTCTCATCTTGTCGAAATGTTGGGTTTAAATTTAGGTCATGTTTTTTTTTTTTTTGTTGGAACCACTTGCTACCGACCAGGGGAGGGTGTAGTGTGGTCAGTTTTACGTATATTTTGTGCATTAGCTTCAGGCCTTAGGCCTCTGTGCACTTTGCCCTAAATATATTTTATTCATTTGCTAACAGCTTAGAGCCTCTGTGCACTTTACTCTAAATGCTTTCTATTAGGCTTCGTACTGTTATTTTACAGAATAGCCAGTTCTACGGTGTTGTTTTTTATTCATATCGCACTGTTTTGCCTACTTCAGCACTGGAGTTCTTCATAACATATTCACTCTGTGCTTTAGTCAAGGATACAGTCTGGTACATTGCCGATAGACGTGGTAGGAGTCTAGACTTGCCATTCCTGCGTAGGAACATTTTGTGATCACGATGACATGTTAGTTATAAAATCACTTCCTTGTTCCAATACATGCGAGAGGGAGATTCCGACCAGGGAACCACAACTAGACGCTGACTGCCTCGTTGCAGATGCTGAACCAGATCAGAGGCCTTTGCTCAGGTATGAGTGTGTCCGTCTCCCTAGTGATACAGAAAGGCAAGCTGAAAGCTTAACATGCTGTGCTCTAAATAGAACAAGCAGAGGGAGAGTAGAAACGGTTAGGAATTATGATAGCTTTATTTCTATGTTTTACTCTCCTGGTTACTATATCAATCCTACTATGTTGTATTGTTCTGGTTATTGCGGCTCACGCCTTAATATCTAAAATACAGTCGTTTTATTAAAACATAATATTAAACTTATACTGTCTGTCATTTGTATATGAGACCATATTGTGAATATGAGAGTTGGTTTGGATCTGAGTGACCACGACTTCCCTGAGAAGTTCCAAAGATGTCATGCGCTCGGCTGCCCAATCATTTCTTCCCCGTGGGAGAAATGAGGCACTGCTAGTTAGCCGGAGCAACAACCGGATTTAGGGTGACAGAGTTCCTTACAAGTGGGTCAGACTCAGTCCCCCACACCGTTATCGATCCTGCTGCCTAGAAATCCAGTAGTCTCATTTAGGATAATGAGAGCCCACGCGACAGGTGTTTTTCATGTTCATGCATGTTGATCAAACAATGTCAGGGTAAGATTGCCCTGTTATTTCTTTAATCTTTGACCGTGTTTTACTCGATGCTTGACTTTGGAGGAGATCGATGAACAAAACAGCTAGAACAATATTTGGTGTTTGCATTTATTGAACAGTTCTATCGTAGTTTTAATTATGCTCCAAGACAAACCAATCCTAATGTGTTCAGTTCTGAGGTGGTTCGTATTTTTAACAGCTCTATGTACCCCATTCAGTAAGCGGCCATTGTATATTCCACTGAGCCCAAATCACTGTCTGATTATTTACTATGGGACGGGCTCTTTTGGAAATGTGTAAAATCCGAATGAAAACAGAAAAATGAATTGTAATTATCTTGGCTCCAGCTAGTTCACACAATGCACTTTATTCCCTCGGGAGAAGTGAAGAGTGAGCCTCATATTTAAGAATAATCCTTTTTTACTTTTACCAACGTATGTGGATAGCTGCAGTGGGTGAAGCTTTAAGATCTGAGTATATCTGGTATTTTTTTTAACCACTGACTTATTTTAGGGGTTTGCCCACTTCTTTTCATCTCGGTAACGGAGCAGAAGTGAATGTCTGGAGCTGCATGACCTACACGGTTACTGTTCTTTCCGTGTTCCCTGGTTTGGGCTTGTGTAAACTGATGTCTCTCTGCATTTCCCACCCTTTTGCAGACATGTAATGTCCTATTGTCTGTCGATGGACCCAACTTTGTAAACTCCAGTTCTGGTAGAAACTGGAAGCCTGCACCAAAGCTACTTGTGGCGAGACCAAAGGCGCACGCGCACCGCCCTCCCATGCTCTCTGCTCCGGCCTCCAGCGTGTCCCCCGCCTGCCTCACGGTTTTCATTTAACCCCTTCTGTGCCCAGGACGTAATGGTTACGTCCTGAGGCACGGTGCTGCTGTGCCCAGGACGTAACCATTACGTCCTGTGCACAGAGCCCAGAGGGAGCGCTCTCGCTCCCTCTGTGGGGTTCCCCCCCCCCACCCAAGTCAGGGATGGAAGGGGAAGCCCTTCCCCTCCCACCCCTGACCCCCCCCAACCCCCCCCCCTATTTTGATGAGGCCAATCTGCCCCCAAGGGGGGCAGAAACCCTTAGACACCAGGGAGTTTTTTTTTTTGCGTGAATTTCACGCAAGGGGAGCGACCCCTTAGGCAAGGGGGGATTATTTTAGGGCATTTCTGCCCCCCTGGGGGGGGGGTAGATCAGCCTATTTTGATTCGGCTGATCTGCCCCCAAGGGGGGCAGAAACCACTAGGCACCAGGGATTTTTTTGTTTTTCTGTTTTACAGATGGGGAGCAACCCCCTTGGACAAGGGTCGCTCCCCTGGAGGGGCAAAATGTATTTAGGCCATTTCTGCCCGCTTTGGGGGCAGATCGGCCGATTTTAGGTCAATCTGCCCCCAAGGGGGGCAGAAACCACTAGGCACCAGGGATCTTTTTTTTGCGCCGTCACACAAGGGGAGCGACCTTGTAGTCAAGGGTCGCTCCCCGGGTGGGGGTAGGGGTGGGGGGGGCAAAATTATTTTAGGCCATCTCTGCCCCCCCTGGGGGCAGATCGGCCTATTGGTATTAGGCCGGTCTACCCCCAGGGGGGGCAGAAACCTCTAGGCGCCAGGGCAAATTTTTTTTTTGTGTTTTTTTTATTGGTTTGGTGTTTTTTTTTTTTTAGAGAAGGGGAGCGACCCATCAGGCAAGGGTCGCTCCCCTGTGGGGCAAATTGTGTTTAGCCCATTTCTGCCCCCCTTGGGGGCAGATTGGTCGATTTTAGGTCAATCTGCCCCAAGGGGGCAGAAACCACTAGGCACCGGGGATTTGTTTTTTGGCGCCAATGTCACGCAGGGGGAGCGACCCCGTAGGCAAGGGTCGCTCCGGGGGGGGGGGGTGTTCGGGGGGCAAATTTATTTTAGGCCATTTCTGCCCCCCCTGGGGGCAGATCGGCCTATTATTAGGCCGATCTGCCCCCAGGGGGGGCAGAAACCTCTTGTTGCCAGGGCAAATTTTTTTGCTGTGTTTTTTTTTTTTTTGTTTTGGTTTTTTTTTTAGAGATGGGGATCGACCCATCAGGCAAGGGTCGCTCCCCTGGGGGGCAAATTGTGTTTAGACCATTTCTGCGCCCCTTGGGGGCAGATTGGTAGATTTTAGGTCAATCTGCCCCAAGGGGGCAGAAACCACTAGGCACCGGGGATTTGTTTTTTGGCGCCAATGTCACGCAGGGGGAGCGACCCCGTAGGCAAGGGTCCCTCCGGGGGGGGGGGGGAGTGGGTGTTCGGGGGGCAAATTTATTTTAGGCCATTTCTGCCCCCCCTGGGTGCAGATCGGCCTATTAGGCCGATCTGCCCCCAGGGGGGGCAGAAACCTCTTGTTGCCAGGGCAAATTTTTTTTGTGTGTTTTTTTTTTTTTGTTTGTTGGGTCGCTCCCCATCTCTAAAAAAAAAAAAAAAACAATCAGGCAAGGGTCGCTCCCCTGGGGGGCAAATTGTGTTTAGACCATTTCTGCCCCCCTTGGGGGCAGATTGGTAGATTTTAGGTCAATCTGCCCCAAGGGGGCAGAAACCACTAGGCACCGGGGATTTGTTTTTTGGCGCCAATGTCACGCAGGGGGAGCGACCCCATAGGCAAGGGTCGCTCCGGGGGCGGGGGGTGGATGTTCGGGGGGCAAATTTATTTTAGGCCATTTCTGCCCCCCCTGGGGGCAGATCGGCCTATTATTAGGCCGATCTGCCACCAGGGGGGGGCAGAAACCTCTAGGCGCCAGGGCAAATTTTTTTTGTGTGTTTTTTTTTTTTTGTATGTTTGTTTTTTTTAGAGATGGGGAGCGACCCATCAGGCAAGGGTCGCTCCCCTGGGGGGCAAACTGTGTTTAGACCATTTCTGCCCCCCTTGGGGGCAGATTGGTCGATTTTAGGTCAATCTGCCCCCAAGGGGGCAGAAACCACTAGGCACCGGGAATTTGTTTTTTGGCGCCAATGTCACGCAGGGGTAGCGACCCCGTAGGCAAGGGTCGCACCTGGGCAGGGGGGGTCAAATTTATTTTAGGGCATTTCCCCCCCCCCCCCCCCGGGGCCGGCTGAGCTAGAGGCCAAAATCCACAGGTAGGCACTTTGCAAAAAACACCTCTGTTTTCTGTGAAAAAATATGTTGTGTTTTGGGCCATTTCCTTTTGTGGGCGCTAGGCCTACCCACACAAGTGAGGTACCATTTTTATGGAGAGACTTAGGGGAACGCTGGGTGGAAGGAAATTTGTGGCTCCTCTCAGATTCCAGAACTTTCTGTCACCGAAATGAGAGGAAAAAGTGTTTTTTAGCCAGATTTTGATGTTTGCAAAGAATTCTGGGTAACAGAACCTGGTCAGAGCCCCGCAAATCACCCCATCTTGGATTCCCCTAGGTCTCTAGTTTTCAAAAATGCGCTGGTTTGCTAGGTTTCCCCAGGTGCCGGCTGAGCTAGAGGCCAAAATCCACACATAGGCACTGTTTTCTATGAAAAAATGTGATGTGTCCACGTTGTGTTTTGGGCCATTTCCTGTCGCGAGCGCTAGGCCTACCCACACAAGTGAGGTATCATTTTTATCGGGAGACGTGGGGGAACGCTGGGTGGAAGAAAATTTGTGGCTCCTCTCAGATTGTAGAACTTTCTGCCACAGAAATGTGAGGAACATGTGTTTTTTTAGCCAAATTTTGAGGTTTGCAAAGGATTCTGGGTAACAGAACCTGGTCCGAGCCACACAAGTCACCCCATCTTGGATTCCCCTAGGTCTCTAGTTTTCAGAAATGCACAGGTTTGGTAGGTTTCCCTAGGTGGCGGCTGAGCTACAGGCCAAAATCTACAGGTACGCACTTTGCTAAAAACAGGTCTGTTTTCTGTGATGTGTCCACGTTGCGCTTTGGGGTGTTTCCTGTCGCCGGCGCTAGGCCTACCCACGCAAGTGAGGTATCATTTTTATCGGGAGACTTGGGGGAACGCTGGGTGGAAGGAAATTTGTAGCTCCTCTCAGATTCCAGAACTTTCTGCCACAAAAATGTGAGGGACGTGTTTTTTTTTTTAGCCAAATTTTGAGGTTTGCAAAGGATTCTGGGTAATAGAACCTGGTCCGAGCCCCGCAAGTCACCCCTCCTTGGATTCCCCTAGGTCTCTAGTTTTCAGAAATGCACAGGTTTGGTAGGTTTCCCTAGGTGCCGGCTGAGCTAGAGGCCAAAATCTACAGGTAGGCACTTCGCAAAAAACACCTGTTTTTTTCCAAAATTTAGGATGTGTCCACGTTGCACTTTGGGGTGTTTCCTGTCGCCGGCGCTAGGCCTACCCACGCAAGTGAGGTATCATTTTTATCGGGAGACTTGGGGGAACGAAGGGTGGAAGGAAATTTGTAGCTCCTCTCAGATTCCAGAACTTTCTGCCACAGAAATGTGAGGGACATGTGTTTTTTTTAGCCAAATTTTGAGGTTTGCAAAGGATTCTGGGTAACAGAACCTGGTCCGAGCCCCGCAAGTCACCCCTCCTTGGATTCCCCTAGGTCTCTAGTTTTCAGAAATGCACAGGTTTGGTAGGTTTCCCTAGGTGCCGGCTGAGCTAGAGGCCAAAATCTACAGGTAGGCACTTCGCAAAAAACACCTGTTTTTTTCCAAAATTTAGGATGTGTCTACGTTGCGCTTTGGGGTGTTTCCTGTCGCCGGCGCTAGGCCTACCCACGCAAGTGAGGTATCATTTTTATCGGGAGACTTGGGGGAACGCTGGGTGGAAGGAAATTTGTAGCTCCTCTCAGATTCCAGAACTTTCTGCCACAGAAATGTGAGGAACATGTGTTTTTTTTTTTAGCCAAATTTTGAGGTTTGCAAAGGATTCTGGGTAACAGAACCTGGTCCGAGCCCCGCAAGTCACCCCTCCTTGGATTCTCCTAAGTCTCTAGTTTTCAGAAATGCACAGGTTTGGTAGGTTTCCATAGGTGCCGGCTGAGCTGGAGGCCAAAATCTACAGGTAGGCACTTCGCAAAAAACACCTCTGTTTTCTTCCAAAAATGTGGATGTGTCCACGTTGCGCTTTGGGGCGTTTCCTATCGCGGGCGCTAGGCCTACCCACACAAGTGAGGTATCTTTTTTTATCGGGAGACTTGGGGGAACATAGATTAGCAAAACAAGTGTTATTGCCCCTTGTCTTTCTCTACATTTTTTCCTTCCAAATATAGGAGAGTGTGTAAAAAAGACATCTATTTGAGAAATGCCCTGTAATTCACATGCTAGTTTGGTCACCCCGGAATTCAGATATGTGCAAATAACCACTGCTCCTCAACACCTTATCTTGTGCCCTTTTTGGAAATACAAAGGTTTTCTTGATAGCAATTTTTTACTCTTTATATTTCAGCAAATGAATTGCTTTATACCCGGTATAGATTGAAAACGCACGTCAGGGTGCAGCTCATTTATTGGCTCTGGGTTCCTTGGGTTCTTGATGAACCTACAAGCCCTATATATCCCCGCAACCAGAGGAGTCCAGCAGACGTAACGGTATATTGCTTTCGATAATCTGACATTGCAGGGAAAAGTTACAGAGTAAAACGTAGAGAAACATTTATGTTTTTTTCACCTCAATTTCAATATTTTTCTTTTTCAGTTGTTATTTTCTGTAGGAAACCCTTGTAGGATCTACACAAATGACCCCTTGCTGAATTCAGAATTTTGTCTACTTTTCAGAAATGTTTAGGTTACTGGGATCCAGCATTGGTTTCATGCCCATTTCTGTCACTGACTGGAAGGAGGCTGAAAGCACAAAAAACTGCAAAAATGGGGTATGCCCCAGTAAAATGCCAAAATTGTGTTGAAAAATTGGGTTTTCTGATTCAAGTCTGCCTATTCCTGAAAGCTGGGAAGCTGCTGAGTTTAGCACCGCAAACCCTTTGTTGATGCCATTTTCAGGGGAAAAACCACAAGCCTTTTTCTGCAGCCACTTTTTCCAATTTTTTTTAAAAAAACGAAATTTTCACTGTATTTTGGCCAATTTCTTGGCCTCCTTCAAGGGAACCCACAAAGTCTGGGTACCTCTAGAATCCCTAGGATGTTGGAAAAAAAGGACGCAAATTTGGCTTGGTTAGCTTATGTGGACAAAAAGTTATGAGGGCCTAAGCGCAAACTGCCCCAAATAGGCAAAAAAAGGCCCGGCACAGGAGGGGGAAAAGGCCTGGCAGTGAAGAGGTTAACTTTCCTACCAGCCAGTGATGAATGTTAGGCCACCACGGTAAGTGTCACTCACTTCACTGGCTTCGAGATCTTCCAAACGTTGAACGGAGTGAGATGGGCATGAGTAGGGACCAGTGCCTCATTATTGCAACTGTTGTACTCTCCGTCTTTAAGCTCCCTCCTTTCACCGAGGCCCAGCCTTCCATGCCAGCGCTTCGGCCCTCTTCGTAACCACATCAACCAGTTCAAATGATACTGGGGAGCGTGTGAGGCATACGGAGGGCACATTGAAGACTGCCACAGAGCTGGATCGGTTGTGCGTCTACCTTCAATCTCACTGCATGTAGCCCTGGCTGGAGTGTCCATTACCAGCCACAAGGTGGTGCTATCCCGTTGTGGTAGGAGTTCAGGTGCTAGCGATACTTTCCTAATGCAGCCTATGATACTAATGACCCTCCTATGTAAATATTTATTTCCACTGTTACCTCGTACACCCGAGAGGAAGGCATTCGGCCATTGAAGTACGATTGTTTCCGAACTGAGAGAAGCTCGAGCGGCTGCATATACTCAATTGTGATTGCTCCCCCTCCTAATTTCTGCTGTTAATAATTTGTTCTTTTATTGCTGTGAATCGATGTAGCCACGGGATTCCTGTGGTGACTGAACAATTTCAGCCACTATTTATTGCACTTCAGAACAACCTCAAGAACACTAAAGCATAGACATTCTCCCCATTGTGGACAGTATTGAAATACTTTACATAATATGGGCCTACACTGGCCTTTGCGTGCCTCTGAGGGTCGTTGGCTCTGCTTTCATGGCACGAGTACCTCTAATAGGTTGCGTGTTTTCCATAGCTCACCTCTGTTTTCAGACCCGCTCCAACCAAAAATGCTGCATTAAATATTGAGGTGTGAATTTGTTTGCTGAATAGAGGGAGCTGGGTGTGATTAAGGCGAGGCAGTCCTCGACCTCCATTCACTGGCATTGTACCCACCTACAAGTCGACCAACTAGGAACAGTCACTTCAGGGAGACGAGCGTGGGCTGGCTGGAGTGCGTGTCTCACTACATCAGGTTTGATACCATACACTGCAATAGTTAAACATTGTGGGTAAATTGTTGTTTATGAACTGTACCCCATTAAGGGCTAATACAGGGCATTACCTAAAGTGCATTAGTACCTAAAAAGCAGATCCTTCCTTAACATGGGAGATCAGCGATACCTTCCAGGTACATTTAGGGATGGTTTGTTTAAAATTCCTGTTTAGACTGAATATGCTATGTATGGACAGCTGCGCTGTCCTGTTTACCCGCCAACAGGTGGACCTTTTTAAACCAAATTTTCGAATTCTTCAGTGGTTTACTATGACATTTGTGAAGAAAAACATGTATATTTACATAGGGGGAGATGTATAAATCGGCGGATATGCAGAAGGGTGACCTAGAAGTTATTTGTTTGATTTAACTGAGGCTTTAAATGACTGTTAACTACTCATGAAATGCGGACAGAGCCAAAAGGAAATCAGTGGTCAAAGGCAGAGGCTCACCCAGTGTGGCTTTTACTTCGTGATTTAGCTTTCCTTAGATGGCGGGAACTTTGTAAACTCTTCACGTCAAACAGTGGTATGATAAATTCCAAAATACTGTCACTTAACAGATGGTTTCTTTATGTTCTTTACTGTGTATTTTCCCATAATGTATGTGCATAGTGCAGGAAATGGACAACTTGTCTGGAGGACCAGGCTCCGCCTGCAGTGTATTAGCGTGTCGGTAGGTGCTCGTTGAGTCCACATTCCATACTGTGGACTGGAGGTGTATGCGCCCTCCAGATGGATTAATGTAATATGCATCAGTACCGTATATTGCCACTATTGTAATGTGGAAAGCTGTGGCTTATAGGTGACCTGTACCACTCCATTTCAATCACTCTAGCACTCATGAAGTATTGCTGTCCTGCTAGCCTTACTAACCTACAATGTTTAACAGATGGCTAAAAGCATAAAATATTCTTGTGCTTGGAGTCTGAGCATTTCCCGCTGTTATGTCCTAGCAGATGCCTTGTCATTAACATGAAGCAAGTGTCAAATCCACCACCAGTTTGCAAACTTTTGAACTGTGTCTTGTTGGCATTTTCTTTCTGCCTCGCTGCTCTGAGCACCTTTCGCTATTTCTGACTGGTTTAACCTTGCAGTGCTATCAATGTAAACGACTTAATATAGCTGCACTGTTGGGGTTGTCAGTGGTAGTGTGTGATAAATGCCTTTTTAAACTTTGTACCAGAGGCTCGTTGTTCATAGATCATGACTGTACAGTCATCGCAGTGAACTCCTTCGCTGTGCACACAATAGTTAGCAGTAGCCGGCGTCATGATGCTGCGAAGGGTCTGTCTACCTGAAAACCGGACCTGAGCGCACATGCACGGCCAGTGCGAGCCTCCCTTGGACTACCTGTTCATGTGCTCTTTGCAGCTCCGTCCGAAACCCATCCTGGAGAAGCATTGCAACACTTTCCCTTCGAATGAAACCACTAGCATATTTTCATGGGACTGAACAATTCTCTGGAGGATTATCTACAGCCTCACAAAGACTTAATTTTACTCACTGGACTGCATTATCTGCTTCAGTACTGAATGGACCTTCAGTGGATTCCTTTCATTCATCACCACTACTGCAGATGAACTGATCGCCCGATGGCCCTCCACTCCTGCAAGACCTCGCCAGGTATGTATTTTGAGCAGGGTTGAGCTGAGGGGAGGTTCAGGCACCATCTCTGTAGACTGGGCCAGGGTGCATGAGTGGTTTGATTACTGGGTTTGGCTTGTCATGGGAGGCGAGGCTTGAGTACACGGAGGCCTGACTGCTAGATACGTGTGCAGATAGTGCGTAGGTGAAGCCTAGGCAGGTGCAGAGGAACCATGATTTGGGTGCAGCATGCACATGTAGATGATTTTTGAGACACGATCAGTGTATGTGGAAGCAGATAGGGGAGGCTCCGAGCAGCCCAGGTGCAGGAATAAGCTTGTGGTTTGCTTGTGGAATAAGCTTGTGGTTTGCTTGTGGAATAAGCTTGTGGTTTGCTTGTGCAATAAGCTTGTGGTTTGCCAATTCTTGGAATATCTTGGTAATGGGCACTTGTACTGGTTATGTTGGGGCAGGTGGGAAACTTAAAGGTGAGTTCTCTTCCACCCCCCCCCCCCCCCACAGTTATTAATGGCTAACTGATCTGTGGCAGATTCATGGTGATGCAATGTCACATGATATGAGGAGTGAAACCTGGAGAAAAACATTTACAGGACTACAAAGAAACCACCTGACGACTTCACCCTACTGTAAATCAGGTACTATTGTCTCAGTTCTTGTTTATGGCTGCTGCTTTTGGGGCGCTGTTGCTTCTCTGAGTGCAGTATGGATCTTTCTGTTCATTTTGTCGGTCTCCTCACAAACAACAAACTGATTAAGTTCTCTGAAGCAAAGGCCGTGAAGAATAGTTCGGCCTCTTGAAGTACGACCGATAGGCTACCCCAGTCGTGCGTATGTGCGTAAACTCCTCACTGTGTAACCTTCAAACTCCAAAGTAACACTTGTCTCATCTCACCAAAATGCCGTCACTTAACTTGCTCTCCACAGGCCCAAATGAGAAAGTGGTCAATTGAAAATTCTGCTGCAGTTTCCCATCGTATGGAGCAGGATGCATTCGTGGTACAGCAAAGACTGCTACAAGGCTGAGAAGCAAAGGAACGTGCCTGCTCTGCAACATACTGTACCTCCGGTACTGGACTGCCTCTTTGGATCTGGCTTCATACCCATGGAACAACCCGCCAGGTGTAAGTTCCATGACTGTTTGGTATTAGGGCACGAGGTACAGGTAGCTACTTCAGAGAAGAATAAAACACTTCTGTGAAATGGAATGTCTGAGCATACATTTACAACGGCTTGTGGGGTTTAGTTTCTCTTGTCTGACTGTTTGGTTGCATCAAGTCCTCTTAACTCCTCTTCCTCTCTGCAGCCTTGGACTGCCTGGAGGATGAATGCAAGCCCCACACCAGTAAAGTGTCGGAGTACGAAGGTATGTCTTCTGTAAACAATGCACTTTTGTTAGTAAAACTAAAGGGCCAATAAGCCTCACCCTATTTCATATCGAGCTTTGTCCTCGTTGGCCATCCTTCTCTGCAGCTTTGCCTACACAGCTACAAGTGACCATCTTCCCGCAGCCTTCATGATGGGCTTTACAAAGTTGTATTTGCTGACTTATTTTTCAAAATATACAATGAGCCATCAAGTACACTAATGTGCTACCAATAGCCTTGCACCCAAGTATACGGACCCCGTCTTTTCACTCACGCTATCGGTCTTGGCCTTTATAGAGCTGACTGAACTCATTGTCCTCGGTTCAGTAACTTGCTCAGCTTTTACTCTTTCTACAGCTATGAACGGTCAGCTGGACGACTGTATGTTCCACGATGTGAAACTTCACAGCATATACCAGTCTGTACACCTACTGCACCATGGGGAATATTTCAACAGGACACCAAAGATTCGCCATAGATCTGCACTCTGTGCGGCATCAGGTATTTACTGTTCTGGCGCTGAGAAAAATACGTGGCCAGTTGCAGGGGCCGTGGTGGTGCAGCTTTAGTATCTGAAGGTACACGCATGATTTGTTCCCTACTGGACAATAGGTGCATCAGTCCTCTGTTCCAAAGTACTGCACTCCCTTCGAGTCTAACTCGGTCTCCTCATTCTGAATCTCTTCCACCTACAGACCTGAATCTTAAACTGACCAGTTACAAGTTCAGGGGTAGTGTAGCCTCCCAGTATTTTAACTGTGTGCAACCATTACAGTGGAGCTTGGTGTTTGCATTGCATCCTCCTAATGAAACTCTGGTGCTGTACCTGCTACTTCTAACTCTTGGAGTAACATCTGCCTCTTCTCTCATTTCTATCCCGTTTCTTGTATCAACAGCTATGAATGGTCGGCTGTGTTCCCAGATGACGCTTTACAGCATATACCAGGCTGTCTACTGCATTGTGGAAAATATTTCAAAGGGACACCAACGATGCTACATATTTACAGTACTTGATGTAAAGTAAAATGCATTTATTTGCTGTTATGGCTGTCGTGACAAGTATGCCAAGTGGTACGATGCTGCGAATATGAAGGTACATACGGCATTTGTGCAGTAGAGAATGAAAGCATGCACCAGTCCTCATCTACAGAGTACTGCAGTCCCTTTGAATCTAACTTGCGTCTCAGGCTTTGTCTCCTCTCACCCTGGATCTTCTACTTCTAACTCTGGGAGTAATGTCTGATTTCTCTCGTATCCCATCACTTGTATCGACAGCTGTGAATGGCCATCTGGATGGACGCAGGCCTGTGGTGGGGCTGCATCCCAGCACAGGGAGTACAGAAGTACCATAAAGAGCAGATCTACAGTACCAGAATAAATACTTGATGGACCGCTGTACATCAGGTAATTTATCGCTACTGCACCTGTCCTGCCTTGTTGTTTTCTCATAACTCTGGTTGCAGACTCCACGTCAGTGCAGCTTTACAACATATGTTGTTTCCTACGTACTGTAAATCAGAGAATACACATCGAATGTACCATAGGGGAGTGCCTCACTAGCTGAGCCTCTACTGTATATGCATACTTTGCTGTCACTGGCCTTTCTCTCGAACTTTTTTTTTTTTTTAAAAGAAGTCCTTACAAAAATGTCCTTTTTCTGCAGAAGCAACATTTTAAGCGGTTGAAGAAATGACACACTATGCCAGTGAAGATGCTTCAGGGCTGCTGCCGCCTGCGGGCCCATTCTGGTATCATTGCATTGAATGATTGCGTACCCGCCCTGCAGTCCAGTCATTCAGACTAGTCCCGATGCTCCATAAACGTTGCTTCGTGAAGACTCCTGCTGGATAGTTAACTTTCTATTCTAGGAAACATGGCGCTCATTCTGTAATCTGTGTTGTGCTTGAAGTCGGTATACTGACGCATGCCATGTGCTGACGACGACAGCAGCCCACTACTAATCCTACCCACAGGAGCCTTGTCCCTACACTACCAATTTCCAGACACGGGCCTACTGCAATTCTTTTGTACGTCAACTATGCTTGGTATATTGCTCTGAATAGCGAACCGCCAAGAGCGTGACTTTTATTCAGTCGCACCCAGGTGTTATAATTTAAGAGATTAAAGTGGTTTTGAAATACTTTTGGCCAGTAAACATTTTTGTTGGACGTTTTTGTTTTTGTTTGGCATTAGTTTGGCTTAATTGTATAAAGTGCACGATTCTGTAAATGGTTCCCGGTGCTTTGTGTTCAGATACCGTTAGATTTTTGTAAATCGGCGTTGGCCTTGCTTGTCCTTGGTGCACTGTTTGTTTACCATGTTTAATAAAATAGGTTAAAAACAATTACTGGGCCTTGAAGAATAACATCCTGGAGTGCTCCGTTGCAAACGTTACTTTTGGAATATCTTCGATATGTGTACCCTTTCAGCCTCCTGTCTGTTTTCTTGTATACCTGCCGTTGTCATATCTGAGCTGATGTGCAGATAAACATTCTGAACAGCGGTAGGCTGGTAATCAAGGCAAAGGTGAGTCAATCTTATTTTGCACACTGAGGGACGATGTAGAGCATGGGTACTCGCAAACCTTTTCCCAGGGGCCAAAAGGTTTGGTCTGTGATGTCCCTGGGGGCCGCATTGATGCCAGGCAGTGGCGGTCGGGTGGGGTGGCTGGGGGGGATTGGTGGCAAGAGAGGTGTAGGAAAAGCGAAGGATATACATCTAGTGGCTGAAATAAACAATGGGAAACCAGAAAACCTGGAATTAATCCTGGCTTATCCCCTTTTCTAAACTGTGTGAGTCTAGGCAATTGTTTAATATCCCTTCCCCTCCTTTTTCTGCATTATCACATAAGAGAGGACTTAGAATTAATGATTTCATGGTGTGCACTGCTTCTAACCTGCTTCTATGTTTCATTTGCTGCTTCTAACCAGCTTCTATGTTTTATTTATTAACCTGTAATGTTGTTCATGTGTGATAGAAACCCAGGCCACCCATAAAGTGCACATACCAAGTGACTGGTCTCTCTAATTTACTATTGGTGCTGTTCTCAGAGTAAGGGGAAGAATTAATGTTTCCAAATTTATGTTTGAAAACTATCACTTTTAAATGAATACATCTCAATGCACTGATAAAATAAATTGTTCTAAGGTGAAAAGGTTCTGCCTGTTAACACAATACACTTTTTTAATTTTGAAGAGACTGTCTTAGTTTGACACTTATGCTGCAAGTTGGCTTTAAAAATGAAGGTGTTTCTAAAGTTAAGTGAAGGAGTCCCTAGTTCTTTCCTTTCTTTTAAGTTTGAAATAAATGATTGTGTCTATTTAATATTTTTATTGTTAGTGTGGAGTCGAGCAAACAGCTGCCCAGTGCTCATGTTGGCCAGGGGGCCGTATGTAAAGGTCCGAGGGGTCGCATGAGGCCAGCAGGCCGTACTTTGAGTATCCATGATGTAGAGCGTTCAGCAGCTGCTGATCCGAACCGGTTTGTGGAAAACATTTCTTGAAAGCTGGCTTAACTTTATTCACCTGGTAAACTGTCCACTTCTTAAGCAAACGTTTCCCACCAGAACTAGAGGACCGATTGCTGCATTGTTTGAGCATGCACACTTGTTTCAGATTGCCTCCGAGCTGTAAGCAAACCACCTCTATGGGGGGGCCTTCATCAGGAGGGGGTCGGTCTGCAAGGCCCTCTCATAAATAATGCTGGTGACAAATGCTTGGATTCTAACCCTTGACTAACCACACATTATGTAAGCTAAATCTTTAGCTGTGGTACTAGCACCAGGCTAACAGTGCAACCCTTAAAGCAGGTATTAATGCAATGAAACAAACACTGCTGGGCTGCAGCCACAGCTGAGACACCAGGCCAGATATTCATCCTTTTCAAACTGCATGTTGTTGAAGTGTGGCCCTGGTCAGCAAGCAACCTCAATTCTTGTCAGGGTAAAGCACAAGCAAGCTTCAAATTAACTTGTGCTCAACCCCCTGGTAGCTTGGCATAGAGCAGTAATACTTAACGTGGCGGTAGTGTCAAGTATTGGGGTATATTGCGGGGGGAGCGGGGGCGGGGTATTCTCAAGAGGTCAAGAACTCACTCCAGCTGTGTCCAGGAGCTGGTCAGATTAGCCTTTTATGTCCCGGAGACCTAGGTCAGGAGGTCAACAGACTATCCCTTGGGGTCACTCTGGGGATACTGGGTTCAAGATGAAGTTGCAGGCCCAGTTCCCATTCCCCAGGCAAGAGGGCTGCATGTCAGCACAGTAGGACAGTCGTTCAGAGCAGCAGTCCTGCAGATTGACAATCCTTGTAGCAGCTCAGCAGTCTATCCTGGCAGAGTATCCACAAGTCCAGAAGCTTACAGAAGAGTTTGTCTGGGGTCCTCTTCTAGACTTTTGTGCCTTTGAAGTGGTAAGAACCTTCTAGAGGCATTCTTGGGTGACCTCTATGGTGATGGGGGTCCAGGACTTCAGTATCTGGTGTGGTGCTAGGTCCATGGTGGTGAGCAGTGCTGGTGGGCTTTAGTTCCTGAAGCCTTTGTAGATGTCCTGGTACTTACAGTGAAAGAATGTGGCAAGGTTGTTGGAGAGGTCAAGGGAGGAGATGGATTAGGTGTCTGCTCTGGGGTTTGTGAACTCTTTGACAATGGCGAAGAGCTCTTTCCTGTTGTGAGTGCTGAGGTGTGCTAGAAAGGCAGCTTTTTTGGCAGCTCTGATGTTCTGGTGGTGTGTGGTGACTGCATTGTCGTAGGCTTGCCAGTCTTCGGTGGATTTGCTGAGCCTCCATTTACGTTCCAATCGTTTTCAGATGCGCTTGGATTCCTGTAGGTATTGCGTAAGCCACTTGAGTGTTTTGCTCTGTCGATTCCCTGCTGATATCCCTCGGGGGGCTATGTTGTTGGCACAGTTTGAAAGCCAGAGTTATAGGTTGCTTGTGGCTTCAATACTCTCCTATGTTTCTGGTGGGAGGGAGGCATTTTGTTGCCTTAGCCAAATGGCTAAGGCAACAAATTGCCACCTTTCCGAAAGTGGCACTTTCAGAATTGCAATTTAAAAACTGACTTCAGTATGTTAGGATTTTAAATTTTTTCCAGAGACGCCAAATATGAACCCGGTTATCTCTTCCCATTTGGAAATGACACTTCTACAATGTAAAAAGGCAACTCCAAAGTGTCCTATGGGAGAGATGGGTATTGCAGTATTGAAAACTAATTTAAGAGTTTCATTACTAGGACATCTAAAACTTAAAAGTACTTCCTGCTTTTTAAAAACATGGCACCCTGCCCCATGGGCCGTCCAGGGCCTAGTCTGGCTGGTGACCTGTATTAAAAAGGAAGGTTTGGCAAAAGGCTTATTTTGCCAGGCTGAAATGGCAGTTCAAACCACACACACCATCCCAATGGTAGGCCTAAGACATGTTTAAAGGGCTACTTAAATGGGTGGCACAACCAGAGCTGCAGGCCCACTAGTAGCATTTACAGGTGCTGGGTGCATGCGGTGCCACTTTACTAGTTAATTACAAGTAAATTAAATATGCCAGATGGGTTTAAGCTAATGTAACTGTTTTAGGAAAAGAGCTCAAGCACTTTAGAACTTGCTAGCAGTGGTAAAGTGTGCAGTGTCCTTAGGCCAGCAAAAATGAAGTCTGCAAAATCAGGTGGTCGGAATGCAAAATGTTAGGGCAAAACCATGCCAAGGATGACAAGTCTAACCGTTATCTCCTCTCCTCTGATGAACTATGGAGATACGATTTTCTTTAAAGCATTTAGGACTTAATAAGGAGGTATTTTGCGTTACAACTAGTTTTATGTAAATTGTTTGACTGTATACCTGTTGTCTGTCTTATGGGAAAGTTTGTACTTGATCCTGCCAGCCCAAAGTTGGTTCTGGAGAGAAGCCTATTACAAAGGCTATATGCCAGATTGGTTCACAGGAAATCTGTATTGGATACCATGGTGTTTTTTTGTTTTTTTTTGTTTTGTTTTAAAAAAAAAAATTATTATTATGAAAAGGTCAACCAAAGACTGAAGGCTTGACTTGATTATAAAACTTATGTTGGCGATTGGCCCTTTAAGGGTGGATAGTTACTGCACAATGTTAAAGCCTGCAGAAATATATTTTTAATTTCAATCTCAACTTTTGAAGAGCAGGATTTTGGTGGTTTTCCCCATTTGACAAGCCCAGGGAGATATATATATATATATATATATATATATATATATATATATATATTATTATTTTTTTATTAATTCTTGCTCGCATCTCTGTGGCCAGATTAACTGTCTGGCTCTTTTAATAAATTCAAATATGTAAATGTTTTATGGATATGTATGTGTGGCGTTAAGGCCATCATCCTCTTCTACCATTGGCCTGAATGAGTTACTTACACTATGCTTTTATCCATGGTAGCATACAAGACTGGGCAGTGGTTAGCCTTCTTCAACCAGTGGCTTGATTAACCTGTGAGTAACCACATTTGTGATCACCTGCATATCTGCCTGAAAATGCGCGTGCTTCAGTGCCAGGGTGAGTGGGCCAGTGCATCAGTTTCCCATAAGGATTTAGTCTGTCAATCTTTTTCCCAGATTTGAAGAAAGACCTGGACATGCTGGTTTTCCTGTGGTTCTAATTTTGGGTCAGCACATTGATGGGTTGAGTTTAACATCTGGTACTTCAGATCACTGAATGGTGGTCTCACTCTTCCTCCACATTGAATTAAATGGCTACAAGACTTCAAAGTAATGTGGTATATAGTCTTTAGATCTCACTTATCCATCTGCATTGAAGCCATCTGTAAGTTGCCTCATCCAGTGAGTCTCCTAGGTATGAACTTGGAGTATAACTGGGTACTGAGGACAGGGGATCTGGGATATGCTCCCATGGCAAAGCCCTCTACAGAAATGTCAGAAAAGATGTCCCTGCATCATTAGAGTGGTCTAATGAGGCAGGAAAATGCACTTATGGTTCAAATCGTTTTATTGGCATGTTAAACTAGGGAGAGACCTTAAGAATTGAATAAAACACTATTGGGGCGGTGCAAGGCCTTGTGTATTAACTCTCAAACAACAAACTTAAAACCCCCTATGCCTATGGTACCATTGTATGGGAGCAAATCTATTGGTGTCTGGGTCACAAATATAGTGATATGTCAGTCCTCTCATAGCAGTCACTGGGGAACAGCAGCATCGATTAGGCAAAGGAGTCTCAGATATTTAGGGCAGGTCAATTCCCAAAACTCACCTGTGAGGAGGGACAAATAGGGCTGCCAGATCTCTCTGAAGGAACTCCTTTTAGGCGTGAGCACGAGTGTAATCTCCATTTCCAAAATGTGCCACAATCTATGCAGCCGACCCAAATTTGTAGGGAGTGTGGGGGTGCCCCTGTGGGCTAAAATATTCTACAAAGCTGCCCCTAATTCTATCTAGGTCTGCCAGCCCCTGAGGGACTTAAGCAGGAACATTAGGAGATTAGCAATTCCCAGGATTTAGGTAGGGAATCGTGGGAGCTGTGTCTGGAAGTGAACAGGAAATGCCTTTTTACAGCTAAACAAAGCATGGACTTCAAAGTAAGCATTTGGAGTGATGCAGAACTCTGAGCGCTTTTGTTTTTCTTTCTTTTCTTGTGATGCAAATGGGGTTTTCCAGACATCTGCTGGTATTCACACAGAATGGACATTATGTGCAGAATTATTGACACACAGGTGTAGTCCAGTGTAATTTAAGGTGAGGCACACATGGAATGGTGAATTAATACTGTAAGGAAATGCCTCCTTGGCATGGTTACCCCCTAACTTTTTGATTGAAAGTGTGCTGGGACCCTGCGAACCAGGCCCCAGCACCAGTGTTTTCCCTAAACTGTACCATTGTCTCCACATTTGGCACAAACCCGGCACTCAGATAAGTCCCTTGTAACTGGTGCCCCTGGTACCAAGGGCCCTGATGCAAGGGAAGGTCTCTATGGGCTGCAGCATGTCTTATGCCACCCTAGGGATAGCCATGAGTGAACTGAGTCCATGGAGCTAGAACCTTACGAGGTTGAGCTCTTGGGCCCAGGAACAGCCTTGCAAGGGGCAAGAAACTTGTCCCTCTCTTGAAGGCCTAAGACCACAAGCAGCTGAAGAAGAAAAAGGAATTTTCAGTGGAACACACAGGGTCTATTGGGAAGATGGACTCCTTTACACTGAGGCAAGATAGCCCACACCTGGTGCCACTAGGAGAGTGGTAGTGCCTCAGGAGTTTAGGGAGTTCATTTTGACCTTAGCCCATGACATTACCCTTGCTGGGCATTTGGGACAAACCAAGACATGGGAGAGGTTAGTTAACTCCTTTACCTTCTGGGACATATTGGGCCAATAGAAATAGTTTTGTGCCTCATGTACCACCTGTCAAGCCATGGTAAGACAGGTGGCCATCCAAAGCCCCCCCTCATTCCACTTCAAGTGGTGGGTGGTCCCCTTTGAAAGAGTGGGAGTGGACATAGTGGGTCCACTTGAACCTCCCACAGCATCGGGGAATCAGTATATCCTACTAGTAGTGGATCATGCTACTAGGTACCCTGAGGCAATTCACCTTAGGTCCACTACTGCGCATGCAGTAGCCAAACATTGGTATTTGTACCAGAGAGGGATTTCCTAAGTAGGTAGTTTCTGACAGAGGTACCAACTTCATGTCAGCTTACCTAAAACACATGTGGAATAATTGTGGGGTGACTTACAAATTCACCACACCCTATCATCCACAAACCAATGGTCTTTTTGAGAGATGTAACAAGACATTGAATGGCATGATCGTGGGTCTCCCAGAAAAATGCAAAAGGAAATGGGATGTCCTCTTGTCATGCCTGCTTTTTGCCTGCGGAGAGGTGCCTCAGAAGGGAGTAGGGTCTGCCCCCTTTGAACTTATGTTTGGCCATCCTGTTAGGGGACCACTAGCTCTTATAAAAGAAGGCTGGGAGAGACCTCTTCATGAGCCTAAACAAGATGTGGTGGACTATGTGCTAGGCCTACGTTCAAGGATGGCAGAGTACATGGAAAAGGCAAATAAAAACCTTGAGGCCAGCCAACAACTCCAGAAGATGTGGTATGACCAAATGCTGCTATGGTTGAGTTTCAGGGCAGAAAGTTTGGGTTCTGGAGCCTGTGGCTCCCAGGGCACTCCAGGACAAATGGAGGGGCCCTTACCCAGTACTAGAGAAGAGAAGTCAGGTGACCTACCTGGTAGACCTAGGCACTAGCAGGACCCCCAAGAGGGTGATTCATGTTAACCGCCTAAAACTCTTCCATGACAGGGCAGATGTAAACATGTTGATGGTTACAGGTGAGGACCAGGAAGCAGAGCGAGAACCTCTCTCTGATCTCCTCTCCACTGACCCTAAAGATGGTACAGTAGATGGAGTGATCTATTCAGACACCCTCTGAGCTCTTTTCCCTAACCCCTGGTCAGACACACCTGTGTATCCATGATGTGGACGCAGGAGACAGCATGCCTGTCAAAAGCAAAATATTCAGGCAGTCTGATCAAGTTAAGGAAATCATCAAAGTGGAAGCCCACAAGTTGCTGGAGCTCGGAGTGATTGAGCATTCTGGCAGTCCCTGGGCTAGCCCAGTGGTCTTGGTCCCCAAACCTCACGCAAAAGATGGCGCGAGAGATGAGGTTCTGTGTGGACTACAGAGAGCTTCATTCTGTCACCAAGACAGATTCTCACCCCATTCCAAGGGCAGATGAGCTGAATGAAAATTTGGGTGCTGCCAAATACTCAAGTCCCTTTGACTTAACAGCAGGGTACTGGCAAATAAGAAAGGCACCTGGAGCAAAAGCGAAAACAGCATTCTCTACACCTGATGAGCACTACCAGTTTACTATAATGCCCTTTGGCTTAAAGAATGCCCCAGCCACTTTCCAGAGGTTGGTGTATGAATTCCTTGCTGGCTTGGAGTCCTTTAGTGCAGCTTATCTTGATGATATTGCTGTCTTTAGCTCCAGCTGGCAGGACCACCTGGTCCACTTGAAGGTTTTGCAGGCCCTGCAAGCAGCAGGCCTCTCTATCAATGCATCTAAATGTCAGATAGGGCAGGGTACTGTGGTTTACTTGGGACACCTTGTAGGTGGAGGCCAAGTTCAGCCACTCCAACCCAAGTTCCAGACTATTCTGGACTGGGTAGCTCCAAAAACCCAGACTCAAGTCAGGGCATTCCTTGGCTTGACTGGGTACTATAGGAGGTTTGTGAAGGGATATGGCTCAATAGTGACACCCCTCACAGAACTTACCTCCAAGAAAATGCCCAAGAAAGTGAAGTGAAGTGAAGTGGACTGTTGACTGTCAAAAGGCCTTTGACACCCTGAAGCAAGCAATGTGCACAGCACCAGTTTTGAAAGCTCCAGATTACTCTAAGCAGTTCATTGTGCAGACAGATGCCTCTGAACATGGGATAGGAGCAGTCCTGTCCCAAACAAATGATGATGGCCTTGACCAGCCTGTTGCTTTTATTAGCAGGAGGTTACTCCCCAGGGAGCAGCGCTGGAGTGCCATTGAGAGGGAGGCCTTTGCTGTGGTCTGGTCCCTGAAGAAGTTGAGACCATACCTTTATGGTACTCACTTCATACTTCAAACTGACCACAGACCTCTCAGATGGCTAATGCAAATGAAAGGAGAAAACCCTAAATTGTTGAGGTGGTCCATATCCCTACAGGGAATGGACTTCATAGTGGAACACAGACCTGGGACTGCCCATGCCAAAGCTGATGGTCTTTCCAGGTTCTTCCACTTAGAAAATGAAGACTCTATTGGGAAAGGTTAGTCTCATCCTCCCCTTTTTTTTTGTTTTTTTTTTGGAGGGGGGGGGGGTGTAAGGAAATGCCTCCTTGGCATGGTTACCCCCTAACTTTTTGCCTTTGCGGATACTAAGTTTTGATTGAAAGTGCACCAGTGTTCTTTCCCTAAACTGTACCTTTGTCTCCACAATTGGCACAACCCTAGCACTCAGATAAGTCCCTTGTAACTGGTACCCCTGGTACCAAGGGCCCTGATGCCAGGGAAGGTCTCTATGGGCTGCAGCATGTCTTATGCCACCCTGGGGACCCCTCACTCAGCACATGCACACTGCCTCACAGCTTGTGTGTCCTTGTGGGGAGAAAAAGACTAAGTCGACATGGCACTCCCCTCAGAGTGCCATGCCAGCCTCACACTGCCTGTGGCATAGGTAAGTCGCCCCTCTAGCAGGCCGTACAGCCCTAAGACAGGTTGCACTATACCATAGGTGAGGGCATAAGTGCATGAGCACTATGCCCCTACAGTGTCTAAGCAAAACCTTAGACATTGTAAGTGCAGGGTAGCCATAAGAGTATATGTTCTGGGAGTTTGTCAAACACGAACTCCACAGTTCCATAATGGATACACTGAAAACTGGGAAGTTTGCTATCCAACTTCTCAGCACAATAAATGCACACTGATGCCAGTGTTAGCGCACCTTGTCCTTTGTAAGTAAACTTACAAGGGGACGCGTATAAGTCGATGAATCTTCTGGATTGCATAGGGTATCCTAGTCAAGTATTGTGAGTAAGAAACATCCACACTAATTATTTTTTAAATCAACACAATACCGAAGACCAATCTAAAAAGAAAATACCATCACTCATAAGAAGGTTAATTCATTTTATTCCCTATTAGTTACAACTCTAACCAAAAACCTTTATTCAGCGAAACCATGATTACCAAACTTTATTAGCAACATGAGCAATGAATTATCAAGATTTTTATTAATATGCAACCAACATTAATCAAAGCATAGCAATTCATGAACATTGAATAATTCAGGAATATGAGTCAGTCTCAGTCCAAGTCACCATTAGTCACCCTTGTCAGCCTACCTATCTCAAATTAGCATCAGCATGTGGGTCCTCATGCGAAAACAATTTAGCAAAAAAACAATAATTTGGAAAAATCTAAAAAAAAAAATTTAAACAGCGCAGTTGGTACCTAGGAGAAAAAGCACACGTTAGTCAGTTGTTATAGCTACCTATCCAAGATAGATCAGCAGCAAGTCAGTCTTCGTCTCCAGGTCATCAGTCATCAGTTAGGCTCGGGCTCACAGGGAGCAAGCCTAATTATCAGCACTTCGTACAGCGTCTCCTAACATCATCAACTTTCGCCCCTCCGTTCTCATTTTTTCATCCCATGTCATGACTTTTTATTAGGGTCTCCCAGTCCGTCCCACAATTTGCCCATTGGTCAACCTTATCAGGGTTATGACTCTAACCTATAGTTTTTGTTTACCACTTGTCTGTTATTTTGAGAGTCAAGTTCCATTAACATGATTGGTCCTTCTGTCGATGAGAACATCATCCGGTCTCTTTAGGTAACTAAATTGTTGCCCCCAGCTCTTAATCTGTAGCTTCATTGTTCAAGTCCTGGGAAAGTACATTTAGCCTACTCTATGCATAATTGTATCAATTTGTTCTGATCGTCTCCTGTCCGCTGGTGAGTTTGCAGATTTATCTAGCAGTGCTCAATTGTGAACTCTGTACAGTTCAAGGTTCTTTTCTTCAGTTCCAGTCTGCAGCAGCTCATCGCATCTCCACGTTTTAGCAAGCAACGCCGACCAGGTCTCTGATATAGCTAAGTTAAGAATATGAAGCACCATAACATACATTTATATCTTTCATTATAGCATATTAATAGAAAATATTAAACTCTCACCTTATTTAGGACGGTTAACACAGATGGTGACCAGTCCCTGTGGGCACATTTTGCACATTACACTTTATTTTCAATTACTGTTAATCAAATGTCAAATTTTCTGATTAGTAAATATACACAATCATTTGCATATTCGCATATTAGCATATCAGCTGCAACAGTGTCATCACACCTTTCTTCTGTCAAACATTGCAAGTTACTTTCAGT